>NW_017257416.1:1053977-1186324 GCF_001594055.1 Mycetomoellerius zeteki | reverse complement strand
CGCTCCGCGTCGCTTTTATAGACCCGGTCGGGAGGCGCGCAGACGTGGATCGTAAAAGGGTGCGGGATATACGACGACGTCGGTTGTAGGACGAACGTAACGCCGCGTCGCGCGGGCTTTTTTTAACAAACACATTATACGAATCGACGAGTCGCGTTGTTACGGTGAGACGGACACTTCGATAAATAGAGGAAGTTACCTGGGATAGGATACATCACAGAATTCTTCCACGCGTCGACGTCGATCGATTATGCGCTATCCTTAGACATGAGTTGCCATATTCATATTTAGATAAAAAACGATCTAATTATAGTTCTGTACGTCGATCAAATGTTTAGACAAAAAAGTTTCTATCTGTGTACTCTGTTTATGTCGATCAAATTATCGATTTACGTTAATCACAGAAAGATAGTAAATATTAATCGTACGCACACAAGCAGCACTTTTTAAAAATTTAATTTGTATTTTATATATATATATAAATTTCTTTCTCTCTTTCTCTCCTCCATTAATTTTCTATAACCGAATATATGGCTCGTACGTGTTCGATAATAGCGCATTCTTGAGATTTAGGAGCAAGGACTCGATAACTATTCACGAATAATAAGAATTCTTGCGAACTAAAGCGATGCGCAAGATGTGGCAAGCAGAACCTTATAGATACACATAGAAATTAGGGAACGACGTATAACATTTTTTTCCTTACTGATTAATAGGTAAGAATATCCGTTTTTTTATTCTTTTAAGTCACTCTTTATTGTCTGCCCGACTGTGAATTTTGCAAGCATAAAGCCATTTTGGTATCAGTCGAATTTGCAAAGTATATTTTTGTACCTGCACGAATGGATTATTGACATGAACCGACTTAAAGTGAATTTATTGACTTTCCGCCGCCAGTTTAATATTCCAGCTTCCATGAATATAAAGCCAAATAAGAGAGGTATCATCACGTGATCGACTTCTGCACTTTTAATGATTTATAATTTATTACTATAATTGTATTCTCTTGTATGCATTTCTCGCATTGTAATTTTAGAAAGTTTTAATTGTTTCTATTTATATGATCTAAATGTAAAATAATTTAAATATCCCAGATTGTATTACAAATTTCATACCTGCCTCTTGCGGATACGTTTCAATCGATATTAGTTGTTTTAAATTCACCACGTTGTTAAATAATATAGATTACGCATTCGTCGCGAATCCGAATTTACACCTGAAAGTATTTTTAAAATGTATGTCAAGTATACGAAGAGTCCATAGAGATGTTCAACTGTACAGCCGGATATTAAAGATATAAATAGAAGAAACGGTCGCGCAATGGAAATAAAAAATTATTACAAGCGCGAATTATTGTGTAATCATGACGAGTCATCGGCTCATGTCCCCTAATTCGTAAATCACGCGAAAGATTTTGACGTCGGCAAATTTCGAGAAACAGAACCTAGGGTGCACGGAAATGTGTTGGCGTCATCGAACTTGTACATCTGCGTGTATACATGTATCTAATAATGAGTACAAATCCCATGGGACAGCAAGCAAAATAACAAAGTTGATTTATAGATGGAAATTCGGAGATAATCACTGACCTTTATTAGTAACAAAAAGTAAACCTGTAAATGTCTGACGTAATCGGTGAATCTTACTGCGCGGTAGTTTCTTCCTTAACTATAATTAGATTTTCGCGGATGCGGCTATTGTCTATTTTGTGAAGCAACTGGCTAATCGTGCAACACTAGTCTCGCGCGCTTGCCAAGCAGCCACTGAACTTTAAGAACATTTATCATTCGCGGGAGACTTCTTCCACGATCATACTTTCGCGAGTACAAATTTTGTCATCTAACGATACTTGGAAGTTTGCAGGAAAGATATTAAAATAACACATCCAGTTTCATACATCTTACTAAATCCAGCTTAAGATATTCCTGGTAAAAATCTATTTTATGTCAACGTTGAGTAAACAATATGGTATACGAGACACCATCATTAAGGCGGATGTAGCGCGAGTTCTTCGAATACTGAATATGACTAGAAAGCGAATCAGGATGGAGGATGAAAAGAGAATAAAAAATGAGAGGGAAGGAAAGAAAAGAAGAAAAGTATATAAGGGAAAAGTTGTGTCGAAGAGAATTTACCTTCGACATGAGTCTGTGAATGCATACCACCTATGCGAAAACAAATATACAGATACACATATCGATGTCGCCCACATATGGATTCGCGAGATGAGAGCAATTCAGATTGTCGCGTGCACGTACACAATAATGACGCAATTTAAGAGTAAAAAGAGCCGCGCAAGAAGAAGAACAAGAGAGCTCTCACAGAGTACCACTGGCAGCCGAATTGAGAGTAGGTATATAATTATCGAGTCAATGGTTTCGCGGAACGCTGTTGACGAAATGTCTATATCGGAGAACCACGAGATTTCCATCGCAAACTGGCATATTCGGATTTTGAACTTTTCTTTATTCCTGTATATTTTCTTATAATTCTCGTTTTATATTCTAACTGAATTTGACATCGATTTCTCTTAAAATGAAATTTTGACGGAATATTATAATTTATATTTAATATACATATAAATTGATATATACTACGCTAAAAGATTAAGGGATCATTTATTCTGCTCTTCAAAAATAAATAATTTTTAAAAAAATGTAACTTCGTCAAAAATAATTATAAGGAAATGATTCAAAAAGCATTTTAAAGCCTGAAGTCTCTATTTTCACGATTGGTACTTTAGATAATGATTTGATTTTTCACAGTGCTACTCGGATGCAATGGAGATCCGTTAAATCTCAATATTTTTTATGAACTTGGCAAAGTTAATGACGTGAAAAATTGCATACAAATGTAATTTATAGTTTTTGAAAGAGCAAATCGAAGTGAAAAGAGTGCGATTGAATGTATCATAGGTTGCGTGAGATATTGGTGATAGTATATAAAGACATGTTGCCTATTTTAGACAGAATAGATGATTTTAATTTTTTGGAGCAGTGTAGTTTAGCATATTAATTCAATAAAGAGCTTCAGTGTAAACAGTTTTCTGACTTGTAAAGTATATTAGGACTTCTGACGCTAGATTTTGGCGATTACCAGATTACTTTTTTTGTACCATTGCAACTGCAGATTCTGAGAGATTTTATAACAATAAGATTCTAAGAGATTTCTCAGTTTCCGCTAACTTAAAAAGTTGATTTAACTTTGGTTTGGTTTAATGGGCATCTAAGAACGCTTTTATTTTTGCCGTTGTTTTCACGAACATTAGTCATTGCAGCTGTAATAAACAAAAATATATACATGACACATATCGCGTCACTATTGAGAAAAAAATGCGATTCTGCGAAAGTATTGTACTTTGATATCAAACTTTTCTCTTTCTAGTATCTTTGATTTTTCTTATTGTTTTCTCAATTTATTTATCTTTTCCATTTATATTTATCGACAAGTTTAATTGTAACTTTGACAACTAGTTAGACTGTTACTTCTTATTAGGCTATTCTGTAATTCATTTTTCCAGCAGATAGAACGTTACGATTAAACATTATGACACGAAAAAAATAATAAATAATAGAAAAATCAAAGAGTTTTATTATTACCGCAAAGATATAGAAAATAGGAAAATATTTTATTTATTTTATAATTCTGATTAACTTTATTTCCATATAGTGTACGTAGTATTTTTATCTTAAAATATCAGTGGTATCCAATTGATAATATTGATTCGTTTATAAGAGGATTCTCTTCTGTCCCGTTCTATGAGGTTGAGATAAACTCCCGCAGGACTCAGTTATACTTCCTTAATTGCGCAGTAGCTGTTTCATATTTGCGGCGAACGACAAACGGCGCTGGAGATTATCGTTCGAGGGAAAGAAGCAAACATACGGTTCATGTTGCTTACTTACCTTAACATCGCAACGTGCGTCAAACCGCCTATTTTTAGACTTCTCTGTTTTCAGTTAGAACGTTAAGAAAAAAGCACGGCAGAGCATGAAGCAGGTGTCGAAACGCTACGAATAGTAGCAACACGGGTAAAGAGGCGACGATAACTAATTTAAGAATCGCGATGCATGCATTATTTTAATGCACTCGATCAAATGCGCCATACATGCGTTCGTTGCTCCCATTCAAGGGTCATTTATGAACCGTTTATAAAGGGGTACCCTATATAAACGGCAAATTTGTGTTCATGCTTCATGTGCTATAATAATGCACCTTATAAATTCGGAAGCATTTGTCTTAAGCAAAAATATCAACTAAACTAAAAGCCTTCCAGTTATGAGTAATTAGAAATAAAAAGCGAGATATGAAGGTTGTTAATAGAATTCAATATTGGATCAATAACATACATTATATACAAATCTTCTAACAGAATTGGCAGTATATTAGATCACATGTTTAAAATGAAAAAGTATATTAGAAATAGAAATATAATTTGTATAGTACCTACACGGAAAAAAATGCATGTAAGTAATTTTACATGGAAATTACATGTCTATGACCGGAAAATTATCTAAATATGATTGAATTTACAATTTCCAGTAAATTTCCAATCATATTTATGTAATTTAAGTAATTTTCCAGTCATAGACATGTAATTTCAAAAAAATGCATGTAAAATTACATGCATTTTTTTCAATGTATACTAATATATTTATAACTTATGTCATGAAATAAAAAAACGCAAAATATTAGATGGGATTTCATCCCATCATCATTTGGTAATGATATGATTTGACTGATTGACGTGATCAAAACGGCTTCGTGAAATATTTAAAGAAATATTTATATCCATGAGAGTCGCGTGTTATTTGTTGAAGATTATCAAATATTCCAATAAATAATGTTTTAAGATTTTCTTCTTTCTTCTTTATTAATTCATAAAGTTCTTTGAATAAAATTCATAAAATTTTTGACAATTACAATAATTATAATACATTACATATAATTTATTTTAAGCATCATATAATTTCTCTCAATTAATCGCGCCGAAATATCTAAATGTTATTTTAAATATTATTTTTTTATTTGATCGTATCCTTAAAAATCTTGCAAGAAATAACATTTTCTAAACTCAAGCAATTCGAATGAACATTAGGAAGGTACACAATTATAATAGCTAATACATAATAAATAATAAAAAAATTAAATTAAATTAAATATGAAATAAAATATGCATACATAAATAAACAAATTTTTTAATTATAATTATAATAATAATAATAGTACTTTGATTTTTGTTAAAATAGATTTTGATTTTAACTTGTGTAATCTTTTTTTCCTCTAACATTTAAATATTCTTTGTAATGGAATGTTAGAGGAAACATGTACACAAAATTGAAATTATATATAACATTCTAATTCGCTTCAATACATAATTAATCTTCTGTTTCGCTTGCAGTCTCAGTTTCACTGCAGCTTTCGCTACTCCCACTATAAGAACTCGAAAAGACACTTAAGTATTCGCTCGTATCGTAACATGAACAGGAACCACTGCACGAACAGGACGAGGAATATGATGAATTCAAGGTATATGACGAAAATGAAATCGTTGACGATGATGAGCATGATGGCTTTTTATTAAAACTATTATCAAAATCCAATGACTCGTTGCTTTCTGAAAGAAAGAAAAAAAAAAATAAGAGATCAGTTCCGGAAATATTGTATTTAGGACACGAGTACGTGACTCTCGCGTGCGAATTCTCGGTAGAATTTATCAAACTGTCCAACATGAGAAGTGAATTTTTAATGAAGTGTAACGACGAGGATTAATTGCCTCGCGCGCAATATTTAACATCGTGACAAAATTCCATGAATTTTTTGAAAACAAAGAATTCTTTGAAATGACATGTATTTAACAACAGATTTTACCTAAATCGTTTTTAATGCATTCCATTTTTCTCTTGACGACTGTTATATGTCGGCTAAGACCTTCGATAGCTTTCGCTGCTTTTAGACTTTTTTTACGTTCTTTCCTCTTTTCGTAATCTTCTTTTGCTTTCAATGAACATTGATTATCAGAACATTTTGCGGAACTTTCTGGAAAGTAATTATTATTTGATGTAAATTTATTGAAAATAACTTGTCGATAGACTGTGTGTGTAAAATATATGTATTTAGAGATATATATTTTGGATATTCCTCTTACTTTCGCATTGACATTTTGTGTTATTTATCTGCGACGACTTAAGGGATGTACGTAACTGGGCGCTTCTTTGCAGCTTGTTCTCGGGATTTTTTTTCTTCAGATTCTTTTCTTTCAATTGGTTAGACATGCTTTTATCTGGAAAATATATGCAATTAATTATTAAAATAAGTAGCAAATTGAAGATTTACTTTGTTACAAGAATCTGTATTATGTTTTTAGTATCATACTGTATTCTTTAGATTTAGCAACCTTCTCCATATTATTATTGATTTCTGCTACTTCATATTTTTTCTCAATTTCGCTAAGAAGTGTCGCAGAAGCTACAGAAAATTTAATTATTATCGAGGCAGTTGAGAAGAAAAGATATGTATTTTAAACATTTTTTATGCTTACATTTCACTTTTTTATTCTCTATTTTATTTTTCGACGAATTTTGATTCACTTTGTTGCACTCCAAATTATTTTTCAAATTTACATTCATCTTTTTCTCTTCTTCAAGCATATTTACGCTACCTGGAAAATAATGTATTTTTATTATTAAGAATAATCATCCAAGATGCATGTAAAAGTTGTAAGAAATATAATCAACGTTTTATATACTTTTGCCTTGCTCTTTCGTGCTCTTCGATTTTTTCTGTATTTTTTTGCGTTGAACATTTTTCTCTGACTTATTTTCTGAATTTTCCGTTTTTGATTTTTTATTTGCCGTCGATTCTTCCTTTTTCACCTTTTTTTTTCTTATTTTAGATGCTTCTTTTTTAGAAGTGCTTGTTTGCAGATTTTCTTCGGTGCTATTTGTTGTGTCCTGCACAATTTCTTTTTTAATTTTTTTATCTGAATTGACATTCTTCTTGGCGGTGGCTTTTGAAGATTTTTTAGTTTCTTCTTTTGCATCATCAGTATTACGTGAGAGTTCCTGCGAAATTATTTCCTCCGAATTATTTTCCAACTTTACATTTGGTTTTTCCTCTTCTTCAAAAATATTTGCGCTACCTGAAAAATAATATATTTTTATTATCACAAATAATTATCCAAAATGTATGTGAAAGTTGTGAGAAATATAATCAATGTTTTATTTACTTTTGGCTTGTTCGTTCGTGTTCTTCGATTTTTTCTGTATCTCTTTGCGCTGAATATTTTTCCCTGATTTATTTTTCGAATTTTCTGTTTTTGGTTTTTTATTTTCTGCCGTTGATTCTTTCTTTTTTACCGTCTTTTTTACTTTTTTAGGAGTGCTTGTGTATAGATTTTCTTCTGTTATATTTGTTATGTCCTGCAAGATCTTTTTCTTAGACATTTTTTTATTTGAATCGACATTCTCTTTGGCTTCTGAAATGTTTTGGATTTCTTCTTTTACATCATTAGTATCATATGAGAGTTCTTGCGGAATCATTTCCATCTCGGAAATCTCGCACCAATTTTGCCTCTTTAACGTTTTGTTCTTATTTACTGTAGTATTTGTTTCAACGATGTTGCTGTTAGTACTTGATGAAGTCCCAGGTAAATCCATTAACAAGTCCTTTATTGGAGACTTCGTTGAGCCTTTTGTAGATCTTGGAGTTTTCTTCGCAGGAATATCACCTATTCATTCATTTTATTAACTTTATCTTATTTTTTACTTATTTTAATTAAATGTATATCTTTTGATTATATTACTAAAGATGTTATCTCTAACGGATTTTTATAATTATTCCTATTTTATATATATTACAAAACATCCTCTAAATACTTATAATTATACTATTATAGTTATACCATCAGATTAGGAGAAAATTGATTTAAAATAAATGAAAGATGATTCAAAGTGAAATCGAACAAATTTTTTTAAATAATAATGGGTTTTAATATAAAATCTTGTTTTTTTACCTTTAATAATCTTTAAGAGTCCCTCGTTAGATTCAACGGTGTTCTCTTGTGTAATTATTTTGACGAAATCATCCAGCATATTCTGAATACAACCAGCCTCGCTATTTTTAAATTTTTCAACATTTTTCCAAGGTTCGGATTGTAAAATATCGTCAATATCAAGCGAACCATCTCCACCGATGAATGACAATGCAGATCTTCTTCGCACATCTTTATTGTTATGACTTTTCGTATTACGGCTCATATTTGGCGATATTATTCTGTTAAGAAATATTATAAGTGTCAAAATCATATAACTATATTATAATATAATTGAGAAGCAACACGTATTTTGTAACTGTCTTTCTATAATTATAATTCTGATATATTACTATCTTATTGGTAAAGAATTTAAAATATAATCGTATATACTAATTTGTATTTTTATAATATTAATAGAAGTGAAAATCACATATAATATAACTTACGTGAATCACAAAGATTTTCCTTTTGTTTCCGAGATTTATTTTCTTGCAACTTATTTGAACGGTAAACACGCTGCTTCACTGAATATAATTTTAATTAATTTTAATATTTTTATGGAAATTAAAATAACTAAACTATTTCCATTTTCCATTAAAATATTAAGTATAAGTGAAATAAAACATTACATATACATGGTATTTAAATAATAATGTGAAAAGCTATTAACATTTGACAAGAATTATAGAAAGCTTGTAACGTCGAGGAAAGACAGTTCAGAACTATTTGAATTGTGTTTATATAGGTTTTCACCTTCTCAGAAATCCTTGCCGAAGGTTGGCATTCTTCCTTTATATCTATGCTATTATTTATTTTCTGCTTGACATATGAATAATAAAAATAATATTTCTAGAATATATATAAAGAGTATACATAAAAATTATATTTGCTCTCTAAAAAGTTTATATACAATTATGGTAGTTACACAACATATCATTACACTTATTTACTATTTAATATTAATATTTAATAGAGATACAAAATTCATTAAAATAATTTTAATAATCTCATGATAATACAATAATATAATTTTTTACGGGAGAAATTATTCTAATTTTGTTATGAAGGAATCTCTTAACTTCAATGCATTGTCTCATACATGATTATTATAATAGCTGACGAAATTATATAGAACGTAGTATAGTGAATTAAAAGTTCGATATTTATTTGCGTCATGATCCCTGTTTTTACCTCGCAATTTCTTTATAACGTAATTTTCTTATGTTGCTATTACGATATGGCATTGTATAGGCACGCGTAGACTTGGAGAACGTCAGAAAAACCAGATTATCGAGCGAGCTCTCTTGGCGGAGCGGAATAGAATTCAATGACGTCATCGTGCTCGCGCACGGACCTCACACAGCTACTATAGACCCATAGTATGTCGATCGAGTGGAATAGGGCTTCATGACGTTATACGACTCTCGATGAGCTCACTTGGTTGCAAGTGATGTCACAAGGTACTCCCTCGTCACATCGGCCGTAGCGTCATTCACTGCGATGCAGCTTTATCCGTTTTAAGTATCGAGGGAAATGAAGTAGAAAAAGCTGACACCTTTTATGAGGTAGAGATAATTTTCTCAACTATATGGTATAACAGTGTTTATTTAAAAAAAAAACGGATAAGCGCTCGGTCGTTATACTCCAATGGGACACTTCCTTTTTTCTTTTAATTATTAATATCTGTTAGAGAGTAAAGATCTGTAGGATAAAGGCATTGATTAGCTGTAGATATCTTAGTTTTACGAACAATATTCATCTTGTTTTCATAAAATGAAAAAGTAAGTAGACAGTTGAAATTTAGATGACATAAATCATTCCGTTCATATAGTCGAAGATTGAAGCTGTGAATTGTTTCATTATAAAAATAGACTTTATAAAGTAACAAAAGTATTTTTAAAAAAAGATATCGAGCACTCGTTGATCATGTTTTAGGATATCTGATATTGTAAAAAAAACTTTAATGAAAACAACACAGTAGAGGAATAAAACGATGCAGTAATTTCGTGTCACCAAGTAATACTTTTGCGAATCGTGACGTGCATACATTGACTATTGGATAAAATCCCATCGGGCAATTTTCAATAAATAAATGTCGCCTTAGGCCACTACAAAACTCACTCTCATCTTGGAAGATAATATTTATGAACACGGAACTGTCAGCGCGCCAATTGGTACCAAAGTGCGTTTCAACAAAAACGCAATTTTTTGAAATTACTTTTTCATCATGATTTACAAAAGAATGATTTAATAAGTTTAAGAGTGATTATTAATAATAGCAATTAGTAAGTTTTAACTTCAAACAATGTTAACGACGTTGTTTATTTCGCTCCACAAAAAAAAATATTTTTTTAAAAAACAAAAATTAATATTTCCTTTCGTCTTGATTTAATATTTTTTCACAGGATAGTATTTGCAGATACGTCATATGTCAATTTAACGCTATTTGATTATTCCTATTAAGTAATTTCCGGAAATGAAATTTCGATAGAGAGAATAATTTGAAGATATTAGATTTTATATTATATATTTTAGTCCACTAAATAAATAAATTTGTAAAAGAAGAAGGACACTTTATCTAGATCATTTTCATGTGTTTGCATTGATCTAAATTTGTCGAAAGCTTAGGGGAATCAGACTGATTCTTCTATAATAATTATGTTAACCAAGCTGATCCACGTGGATGTTCTGCAATTAAATAGTAATTATTGGATATTGTATGTTCAGAATATTATTGCCTCATTGCTAGTGTTATAATATAATCCATGGATTTGTATTTGTAATCCATGCATATGTTTTATTACAATGTTGGAACAACGAATTTTCCAAGACAGGTGGTATATCGCATTGCTCAGACGTTAACAATGTCCAATCCAAGGAACATCGATTTCTGTCCGAAAATTTAAAGCTTTTCATATCGTTGGCGCTGCGCTTTGGCTTATTTTTGCTCTCTCGAAAACATGGAATTATAGGTAGATTGATTTTACAAACAACTCATGCGAAAGATCATCTACAGCTTTGCAAATAATAATAGCAATCGCAATTGTTTAATCATGATAACGATGAAACCAGTTTTTAAATATTCCATTATGATTATCTATCTATAAGAAATATAAGAAAGATCTTTCAAAACATTAATATATGCAAAAAGATCTGTTATAGCTGATGCTACACTAAAAAATATTAGATATATTTCACCTAACGTGATATAAAACGAAACAAGTTTATTGAATGTTCTATGATTAAAATAACTTGTCAATACATAATTTTTCATAATCATCTTTCTACGTTAATAAA
Source organism: Mycetomoellerius zeteki (assembly GCF_001594055.1). NCBI lineage: Eukaryota > Metazoa > Arthropoda > Insecta > Hymenoptera > Formicidae > Mycetomoellerius > Mycetomoellerius zeteki. Next base: position 1,174,992 of record NW_017257416.1, on the reverse strand, counting down.
AAAAATTCTGAAAGAACTAGAAACTTACGCCATTGCAAATAGGAGCGGAGGTTAACGGCTGTCAAGAATAACAACTTTAGTAGAAAGAGAAGAAAAAATAATTCAAAAAGAAATTTTGCCTCCAGGGGATCGCCATCGTTTGACTCACGAAAATAAAACGTCGATTCACCGCGGTAAGACCGGTGTCCACACGCATGTACACGTATACTTATATAAAAGTGTCATCGTGGCAGTCTCGCGGATAGTTGGGCGCTGCGCATCGAGCGAACATGATCGAGGTAAGAGGAAATCAGAAATGCTGTGACAAGAAATATTTAAAAAAAACGCGTAACGTGTTTTCCATGCTAGTGACGTATGATTCACATGTCAGCTGGCTAATTGTGTCATTCTTCTCGAGAAAAGTGAAAATTTCCTTGTTAAAATTCCTATTGTCTTAACTTTCCTCGGATCGAATGTGAGATTTGATGAAACCAACGGATTCATGCAATGGGAGTTTTATTTTATGCAAGATTTATAAAAAGTGTCGTGTATAAAAGTTCACCTTGATGATTGATTCAATTAGAATGCTAGAATGCTTGACTAAGTGCTTCAGCATTAAATTGCTTTTGACCTTTGTCGCGATGACGTAACTAATTATGCCATAATGATCCGTTATTGCATTTCGAAGTTATTAATAAGTTTTTATATAGAGATATTACTTATTCTCTTCCTTAACGAAATTTGAAGAATTATGTAAAAAGGCTTCTTCCATATTAAGTCATGAAAAGTCAAAAGTCAATCACAGCTTGAATGTGGATATATATAACCTTTATAACAATTTATACATTTACATCTTTATTTAAATTTTCTTTTTTAAAAACTATTCTCGAGAAGAGAACGTCCAGTAATCCTGGTCCTTACAATTAGTTATTTTTACTTCACTATTAGTAACAAGATTTGTAATTGAATTTCATGGCTAAAATTACGTGAATGATTAACGTGATTGTGTAGGCGAAGATTCTCCGTTTACCTAATTTTAACTATTAAAATTTAATTCTAAATCTGTCGCTGAAGGCAAAGCAGAAGTTAATCATAAATATAATTGACAATGTATGATTAGATTGTTAATAATTAATAATGTTGGAATTTTTTTAAAAAAAATTGTATTACGATATAGATGCTTAGCTGATGATGATTAATTGAGAAAAATTCGGATAAAATTATTTGTAAAATATTAAAATATTCATTTCGGAGAGTTAGATCGTTCTCTATTGTAAATGATTTTATTAACAAAATATAATTATCAATAAAATATAAAAAAAATATTTACGATATATAAATTAATTGAAAATATAAATTAAAAATTTAAAAAAAATCCTCAAATGTATTTTAACTTTTATTTTAGAGTTTAACTTAAAAACAAAATAAGCTAAATGTTATTTACGACTTATTATGTTAAATTATGAATATAAATGCAAATAAAAATGTATTAATATTTTTCATAAAGATTAAGGAAATGTATTAAATTGTAGATATAATTATAGACAGTGAAAAAATTTATGTGCGAAATGATTCCTTAGCCATTAAAATTAGCAATTGATTTTACTGAGATGTGAACACCTTGTTTCAATAATCTGTCCTCGCAATCAGGGAAAATCTTTTTCATCCAATACAAAAATAACTTTGTCTTGTTCGAAGAATTTCTAGTCAATCGCGAGAAAGTGGGTTATCCTTTAACCTGGTCGCGATTTGGGTCAAGTGAAGTGGAGCCCGAGATCGTGTCTATATGAAATAGCAAGGGTGTGGGAGATCTCATACGTATTTCTACCTGCAAATGTCGCATCAAATCGTCGTCCGCTTTAAATTTTCATGGGATTCCCTCACGAATTCACTCTCCAGGTGATTTCCACCACACTGCTAGTGAAATCGCGCAGTTCTATGTATTTCCATGACGCAATAAAAAATAATAAATTAGCAGTTGCGTCGCCAAGCGAGATATTTATCTCCGCGTAGATCCCCCGGTGACTTTTGAATTAATTTTGAAATAATTCCCGTGTATACGCTACGTTAAAAAAATAAATTTCATATGCGTGACTTTTTGCAGTAGCACTTCCTGCTTTTTTTTGCGCACCATTGACTGAGCGAGGGCAGTCTAAACAATTTTGAAATTTAAATATTTTGCGTTTATTTAATACCTTATTATAAAATAAGATTTTTTAAACTGAAATTTATGTTAGTTTAAATGAACAATATCATTTTGTTAATTAATTCCATTATAGACAATAAAATTGCTAAAATCATTTTATTTTTTATCAATTAGGTACAATTTAAAAATTATTGGAACTTTAAAATTCATATAAAGAATTGGTTTCTGTGTTCAACAAACTTGCAATTAAAATTAATTCTCAACTACAGCAATGGGTCATTTGGACCCGAAGCAAAAATTTTGGATGGTTCAATCTGTACGATTAATATTACAAGGTCCTAAATTGTAGGTAAAAAATTTTGAATCTTCCTCTATCAATCCGTAAAACGGAAGTTACTTATTGCTTTATGTATATACTTCGATGTTTGATATACATGACGCTTTAAAATTTAGGGATAGTTTTTATAGTTGTTGTTAAGCATTAAGAGTGACTTTTGGAATATTTATTTATTTTAATTAATAACACAAGAAGGCTTATTTATGTAATTATTTTCTACGCGTAAATGAAAATCTCGCATAACATACACGCATCAATGCAATTGCGTTGCATTCAAATGCTTTTGATGCAGTTTCTGGTACTATTCCTTGGTGTTTACGGAGCACTGGCGGCTCCTCATGCGCCCCACGTGAGTCATGATCCTCATCTGGACAATAACGCGGAAGTGGTCTACGGGCAGCTTCCCGGTACCGAGAATCTAAACGAAAAGGCACTTCCATTATCTCGCTTATTCGCCACAGAGACGAATAATCTGCCAGCCACAGAGAGGAATAATCTAGCAGAGAGAGCTCAAGTCCATCAACGACTTCCCGGGACGGCAAACCTGACAGAAAAGCGAATCCCTGATATCATCTTGAAGAGATTGTCACAAGTGCTTGATATAAAATAAAAAGAAGAAAATCTAAGAAGGGTTTAAGATGCAATACTTTGTTCGCGATAACATTAAAAATATAGTTGACTATCATCACCATTAATATTTGAATAATACATATAAATTGCATGAATTTTTTTTATTAAATGTGATTAAAGAAGTATAAAGCACATCACTAATATTGAAAATTTTATTGGAAAAAGAAAGTAAGATATTTAACCTGGTAACTACGTTATGGTTTTATAACGATTATTATTATACATATCATTGTGCATATGCATCACATTAATAATGAAGAAAGTTTAAATGTTTCGAGAGAGAATACAAAATTATCAAAATGAAGATTTAATACATTCTACTGATCGTATGATTTTTAGCATCGTACTGAAATTAATAGGATGATCAATCATTTTGGGAGGTTTATTAATAAATGAATAAATAATTCAAAACAATTTTGTTGAAATAACACTTCGTATTACAGATTGCTTTGTCGAAGATGTACTTACATGCATAATCATCAATAAATTATTATATCATGTGTTTACTACAAAGTAAATAATTCTTACTATGTCGTAATAATGTATTTATAGAAGTGATAAAACAATTCGCGGATAAAACCGCAGAAGAAAACAATGCAATTCATATTTTTCTCTTTCCTCTTCTCTCCTCTCTTATTATCTCGCATAGAATTATTATTATGCATTTGCATATAACAATTTTATAGACAGATAGAAAAATATCTAGCATAATTTAAAGCGAGAAATTAAAAAATGAATTTCTTCGACAATATACACACAATTTATTTTTGCATCTTTTATGCACAGTATTATTTTGTTGATAGCAATATTGTCAATTTGTAAAATAGATTTTACAATATATTTCAATGCTAGCAAAAACATAACGCAATTATCTTTAGAATATTACGATAATGAAACACGGTAAATTGTTTTATAATTGGAAAAACAATAAGGAACAAATTAAATATTGATTATGTCAACAAATAATTTATTCTATTATCCTTTCGTTATTTTATGGAATAAATCTCTATTCTCTAGTTCTAATTTGCTAAGCAAAAATCAAATAGAAGTAAAATTAATTAAGAGCAAATAAATGAATCTCAAATTGATACTACACGGAGAGAATTTTATTTTAAAATTTACCCCGAAAATATGATAATTATGGTACAATACAATATTTTAAAGATTTTGACCATGCACTTCAGTAAAATTAATCAAATTTGTTTTATACTTTATTGTAGTTTTATTAATGAATGAGAGAAATTTACATTAAAATTTTTGGAAATACAATGTCCCATGACTATCATATTTTCAGGGTAAACTCTAAGAAAAAACTCTTTCCATATAGTTTATTATAAATTCAGATTCATGACGAATAGTAACTAGTTTTTCAATTATATATAATGTGGAACGTTTCGACTTAATTTATATAGTCTTCCTCAGCCTGCAATTAAATCCGTTATAATAATAAAAAAGATAATTAAAATCCGCATCAAACTGCATTAGTAAAACGATGTAGAAAATCAATACAATATTTTATAAAAATTAATCGTAAAGTTCTTGTTTTGCGAACATAGCATTCGTCGGTAAAGATGAAAATACTATTTTAAACGTTAATTTATATTATAACTAAATTGAAATTGAGATTTATGTAATATCATATATCGTGACTGTATATTATATTTATAATTTTATTTATATTATATATTAAATTACGAATCCAAGATATATCAACAGTCAATAGTAATATCGACAGTCAATATACAATTCTCCTCGGATTCTCGGTAAAAAGGAGATGCCGGCAGTGTTTGTATATCGATTTTAGAATTTATTGTTCACGTTATTCGAAAGATAACGCCACAAACAAAATTTAGTGGAGCAATCTAAAATAAAAATTGAAAAGATAAAAGCATATTTTATGTTTAAACAAAAGATTTCTATTTAACTTAAATTTGTGTATTATATTCGATGAATATAGGAGTGTTTATTAGATCTTTATGTTTATGATTGTGTAGATTTCAAATCCGTACTGCAATGAAGGACGGAAACGTGAAACGTCTTTTGTAGGAAATATATTATTTAATTTATTTCTTGTCTAAATAATTTGTACATTGAAAAAAAAATTGCAGATTTTAAATAAATATTTACTCCAATATAGAGTACTAACGAAATTTATTTATAGTAAATAAATATTCAAAATAAAACAGTTATGTTTAAATTGAATAAATATATGTTTACATTTAGTAAATATTTTGTTAGTATTATTGGAGTAAATATTTATTTAAAATCTGTAAATTTTTTTCCTGTGTATTGATTTAGAGATATCTGATTATTTAAATAGAATCATTATTTTTAATTGTGCCGTTTATCTCTTTTACTTTTCTCTTTAAAAAAGTGAGCATATTTTATATTTATACAAGTCAATATGTTACGCTCTTTTAAGATTGACGTGCCACCCTTCGGCTTTTGCTATTTCGTACTTGCTGGACATTATTTTGTCGGTGAATTGCACCAAGTCATGGCAGTCCTTCGTACGTGTTAGAACTTTAATCCAGTCGGCGTTTGGATTTAATACACGCAACCGATTAACAGCGAGATTACATAGGGCTCTACGTGCAGTCGTCGAGCTTATGGTAGCTTTAAACTAAAATTAGCTGAACTTCGCGTATCTTCGATACCGCGCCTTATTCCAGCAGCGCCTCATGTTGATCGTCGAGCGCTAGGATAATAGGATTTCAGCTCACTCGAAAAACTTGACTTAACCGCGCCTATCTATAAAATCTGCAACCTAGTAATACATATTAAAGTGAATCTCTGATATTCCTTGAAAATGGATTAAAAACTAAACTGTTGAGAAAATAATCCGTTAAACTACTTTAAGCTTAACATTAATCTATAAGAATTATGTATCGATAAAGAAATTTTTTCGATTAAGTCTTTTTATCAGGCATTCTGAATCTGATGTCAAATTATAATTTCTGAATTAATCACACAAAAGTACTTTTTTTTTATCCGAAGTACGATAGTACATTTCCCGAATTTTTTTCGTGCTGAACATGATGCTGTTGTCAGAATTTGCGTAGCACATGAGAATTTTTAGTAAATGAGGATGGTTTTTGGTCTGTTTCATCCTCAAAATTTACTAAAAATTCTGATGTACTACACAAATTCTGACGATAGCATCCTGTTCAACGCAAACAAATTTTCAGAGTATGTATTATAATACTTCGAAGAGAAAAAAGTAATTTTTATTGAACTGTATAATTATACACAGTATAGAAATAAGTCTAATATTCAAACAGCCATAACTTGATAAAAATAAATCGTATGGTCATAAACCAAAATTTATTTGAAAGCTCTGAAATTGTACTTTGAGATATATTACAAGATTTTAATTAGAAACAAGTTTTTGTTTTGTTGTAAAAAAAATGTTTAAAATGTAAAAAACGCTATTTTTTAATCCTTTCGCCTAAATTTACTTAAAATGACATGCTATACTAATTTTATCAACGGCATCGCGAAAAAATCTTCAGAAAATGTACTCCGGAGAGAATTTGACTATTGAATAGTTATGATATCCACTTAAAAATAGTCAATACCATCAATTATAAAGATTTTATCTAGAATAGCTTTTTTTTTTAAATAGCACATCCCTCTTAAGAAAAATATATACAATAATATAGATTGGATTTATTTCCAAATTACTTAAAATAACTACATCCAACATACTCTATCTTGTTTACAAAGCTCTTCTATCGCAATTACGTATTTCGATCGAGTATGTGTTGTATCTCGAAACAACGCAGTGAAGATTGGCGAACCATTTCCGTGAGGCTTTATCTCCTCTTCGTGCACGCGCTATTACGTGCTATTATAGCGCGACATCTTCACGAAGTGTGAAATCTAATATTCACGCCACACACAGGTTGTTGCTTCGAGCGCGTGCTCCTGTCCTCTCGCGTTCATATCCGTGTGTGCACACCGACACGCGCTGTTCTGGTCGAGACACACGCGATACGTGAGTCAGAAAGAGAGAGAAGGAGAGCGAGAGAGAGAGAGAGGGGGGGAGGGGAGAAGAGGGAGAGACGAGAAAGAGAGAAAGCGTATGCATTCACTCCTACGATCGCTAATCTTAACGGAAGGGGATGATGTTTGCACGGTTTAGGGATTGCGCCGACGGGTTACGGTTTCGGGGGCGAGTCAAAGACACCAACCACACCAGTGCAACGGTAATGCCCCCCGGTCAGGTGGGTTAACCGGCTCCTAACTTTGACCGACGCTGCCTGTACTCGCAAAATCGGTCGATTAAAGCCGCCCACACACGTACGCACGCAAAATCCACACAGTGCACTGTGCATTCAAACACGGTAATTGTACCGTTAAGCAGATAGAGATCTAAAGATTACAGATCAACATTGTAATGCCCTTGAGAAATCTTACTTCAATCTAACATTAATGTATCTAACATTAATAATAACAATTTCGAATTGTTAATGGAGTAACATGAAACGGAATAAGTAAGACGCACAAAAAGAGAGAAAATAGGGATAGATTATATATTTAAATAATTATTTTATAATCAAATGGATTTTATAATGGACATAAATTATTTTTACTTCCATACGAATAAAAAAGTTTAAGTAATTTAATCGTCTTTTGAAAAGACTGATGACAAGTCTATGTATTTGTCGAAGAAATTGTGATAGCACTAAAGGACACTATGGTAGCAAAAGGGCACTACTCGCTTTCAGAGTATCGGTTTGCGATTCGGCATGTAGTGCTATAGTTTCGATGGACAGAGGCACTATCGCTGATATCATTGCTTGGAAACAAAGCTAACTGCTCTACATTTCTCATTGAATAACAATACGACATAGAATGTTGTTTAATATATCTTTCTCTTTTATTTTAATACCCTTATCGAAATCCAATTTACTAGTTTGAATTGAAAGTTATTTATTTTGAATATTAAAAGCACTGTTATAGTTAGTGCTTTTAACACTTAAAATATTAATTAATCGCTACATTAATATTAAATTTTTTATGACAATTGCTATCTGATCACGGCAAGAAATTACGCAAAGAAATCTTTACATTTAGAAGCAGTAAATTAAAGTTTTTGAGAAATTTCAAATAATACATTGAAGTTTTTAATTTAAACTGAAATAATAGAATGTTTATATATATTAAACATTTACTATTTTATATATAGTTAAATTATAGTTATATACAGTGTTGTAACAGATATGTGATTTGAAAAGTATTTAGGTATTTTGTGGGAAAAGTATTTATTTATGTATACCATATATAAATATTGATATATTTTTAAAAAATTACTTAGGTATAGATACAGGTACAGCATAAAAGTATCTGAAAAATTTAGATACTTTTTAGGTACTTTTAACAATAAAAAGAGATAAAACGAAAAAAGGAAAACAATAAGCTATGTAAACAAGTTTATTTTGTATGAAACTTCTACTTCTGTAATACATACAAAAAGTTTAGATAATGAAAATTATAATCGTATACATATGCCACCGTGATAGACTACCATGAATTTTATAAAATACTTTATTTTTGATTTTTATTTGAATCTTTAAAGCTGTTTGCTTAACCTTTATTCGAAATGAAAATATAAAAGTTCTTTAATAAAGGTATGAAAAAGTAAAAAAACTTAGTTTCAGCTTAATTTCCAACTTATAATGGTAAAAATGTAGAGACTGAAAAAACTTAGTTTCAACTTAATTTCCAACTTGTAATGCTAAAAATGTAGAGACTACAAAACAATACTAACTTATTAACGTAACGAATTGCTTTTCCTGCATCCGTAATAGACTCTATAGAGCTTTGGTGCTTGGAACCAATCAGAGGAAACCACGTCACTTGACCAGTTTGCTTTCTTCTTACAAGGTTCTTTAGTTGCCATTCATTAAATAATAAGAACTAAAATTACCTAGGCGGTGAAGCAAATAAAAGCACTTGCGCAAAGTTGAGAATTAGAGAAAAACGATAATATAATTATAATTTAACTATTATTATAAATATAATAATAAAAAATTAAGTTTTTAATATATTGACATAAAATGAATAAATAAATACCTTGTACCTAAACATACCTAAACTGAAAAGGTACAAAAGAGTATCCGGGTACAGATACAAGTATCTCGGTGTATAAGGATCTAAATAATGCACTTAGGTACAGCTACAGTATCTGAATACTTTTACCTAGATATGTTCCAATACTGGTTACATAGTAGTTAAACAATTGTTAAGTAAATCAAGATTTATATTATTTAGCTACAAACTCTAATAAATGAAAGTACTATCACAATTCTTCTTATAATGAAATCCTTAGAAATTTATTTTTTAATTTTATGAAAAAGAGATAGATATGGCAAACTATTGATAGTACCATACAGTAAGCCTGTTTGAATGTTTATATCTTTTCAAACAAATTTTATAGTACATTCGACATTAAAGTAAAAATATTCCCGGCACATAGTGTTCTAAAGCTGCACGTTTAAAATGGTACATACGTTTTAGCGAAATAGTCCTCGCTATGAAGTCATAACATTTTAAGTTGTACACGGAGCACGTGAGGAGATTCATTAATGGAAAATGCGGAGTAGCTGGGTAAACACGCATGTTGTATACGTGCAATATCGTTAAGAGTAAGCTCTAAGCGCATTTATGTAAACACACGTCGTAAGCGCATTTAACAGGAAAATCAAGAAAAAATTTAGGAAATATTTAATGATATAAATCGTTGCTCTTTACAAACGTCAGCGAGCTTAAAGCTTTCTTGAATTATATCTTCTTGATTTTCCCTTTCTATTCTATATAAAAATACTCAATCCATAATAAATAAGAATCCATATTTGATAAGCGTAGATTTTGAAAACGACTTGTAGTAGCGCTAGCAATTTGCAAGATTTATTAAGAAAGCATTTATTTCTAGAGATAAAATTAAGTATAAATGATAAATAAAAAATTGTAAATTTAAAAAATAATTAAAATATTAAAATATTATTTAAATTATAATAAAACTTTTTCTAGTTTAAACTTTAACTGAACTTTCAACAAATTATATTATAATGTAAAATGTATTAGAAAATTAAATTATAATCTGTCTAACGAGATTGAAGAATTTTCCCCAATGATACTAGCGATTTTCTGTCATCCTCTTGATTCTCTGTCCTCCCTTTTTTTTTTTCTTTTTCACAAAGTTATCCCATCTACCCGCAGGGGACAATATCGTTTAGTTTAAAAACCATTGATATAGATATTCGAAAGTATACATATATATCATGACACGCACACGTATATAAAATTAAAATTGTATAGTTACAATATAAAGTTAAAGTTTTTAATATCTTTGATATTACGATTTTTATAGCTACATTTGTATTAATGTTTTATTCTGTTAGTGTACAAAATGTATTTTTTAATGGAACGACAGTCGATATAAAAGTCAAATCTATTTCTGAGATGTCTACAGATATAATATTATGGCTAAAAACATATTTTTAAAATGTCTGATATCTACTTAAATGTCGTGGTAAGTAAATGGATAATGATTGTCACATAAATACGATTATTTATGTACATATATATTTGTGGAGTGAGAAAGCCACAATCACAACGATGGAATCCACTACTCGGCTACTATTTGTCGGTTAAATATTGACATTTATATTGACTTCGAGTGTGCAAAAAGGAACGATAAATTGTTCCGTTTTTTTTTAAATATAAAACAATTGGAAATAACGATCACCTCATAAAGAATATCTACTCATTCTTAAAATAATTTGACTTTTTCGACACATTTAGTGTCAAAAAATATGATTCTCGATAAATTTATTCGGAATTCAAATACAGGGAACATTAAACTTGTATCGGTTTATATGTGATTATTAAGAATAGCATTTTTTAAATAAAACTACCTATATACTTTTTTATTAAATCAGTAAAATAGGTTTCATTTTGATAATGGTTCTATTTTTATTTTGTTTTTGGTAATTCATAATGTAGGTATACATATTCTATAAAATCAAACTTATTTTATTTTATAATTAATAAATAAAAAATATGTCTTTATATGTTATACAATACATAAATAATTTGTTATTTCGTGAATCATACTATTATTTTAAAATAAAATAAATCTTTATATAAACAATCTCTAGATATTATAAAGATTATATGCTTAGCCTTTAGACTTATATATCTCGTCTATAGTTTACATAATAAATGTCATGCTTTTAAAGTAAATTTCACCATTGAGTTCTAAAAATATATACTTATCATCTTTAACTTCCATGACGACCGATTCTTTGAAGTACCTAGAAAGTTGAAGAGTCAGGAAGGGGAACTCAAAGAAGGTTCTATTTTCTATCGTCAAACCCGGCGGGCTTCTTGAATCGTCGTTACTCGGAACAAGGGACGTAAAGTGTCTTTGCATTTGATTCGTAGTTACAATGGCGATTGCCTTCGCCAAAGCGCGACTGCAATTCGCTATTGTTCCTCAGCATGTTGCCTCGAAAAGGGCATTTCGGAGAAGCGCAACTTCTCAAGACCCGTTGGGGATCGACAAATCGTATAATATTTCGATCATATCGGATATTAAGTTGGAGAGTTCGCGATGATACAATATTGATCAAATAGTCCAAAACAATTAAATTCACTTATAGTTAAGGGAAAAGTAGGTCATCTTTGATAGATTGCAAATTAATAAACTAAAACATCACAAACGCACGTAACGCGTTTATTTATTTTTTTTTCTCTAATATCAATAATTTTTAATAAATTAAATAAATATAATAAGAAACATAATTTTAAAGGAATCAGTTATTTAAAATAAACAATATTTTTTGTTTTAAATCTATTTTAAATTTAAAAACTTTTTAAAAATAAAAGATTTTCTAAAATAAAGTTTAAAATATATTTATTATTACTTTATTCTTTTACATTACGCACACGCACACATACAGAATACACATTATAAGTTCATCATGTCGAATCTGCTCGTTGCGTCTCTCTTTTCGATCACCTTTATTTTTAAGATAATGTCATAATCTAAGAATTGATAAGGATCATTTTCTGTAGTACTTATATTATTGCCTGTGATATAACAGACCAATAAGACCTTTTCGTCAACTCGTAATGTTTATTAACATTTATTTATAAACTTATACATTATTAACTCACTTAATATACGAACTGTCAAAGCATCGATGATAGGTAAGTATGGATTCTCAAAAAGACTTTACAAATCTTTTCAAGAGTAAATATAATATATTTACCAAGATATGATTTATAGGAACCTTTCCATAACACTTCTTTGTTTTTTTTTTAATAAAAATTAATTATAACATTTGATAGCTCAAGTGATATTTTTACCTCTGCACAATATATTTTTACTTCTGCATTTAAAAGTTTATTTAAACTTGTACGTATTAAGCTTATATGTAACTCAAGTCTACCAAGTTGATCGTTGTCGCTCTCAGATTGGTGATGATATTTCCTCTTTGTGTATTGTAAAATGTAGATAACGAGCGTAACAGGGAATTAGAAAGTTTTTCAGCCTTCACTCTTCAACTGAGAACTCAGTTTGTGTCCTCTGACGAATGACTTCGTTGATCCAGCTCGCATTTGCTATGAAACCGGAAGCGAGCAGATTCTACAGAAAGAAGAAACTTTGGCGCAAACGAATGGATCCTCGCGCTTTAAGCGAAAGTTATCCGCGTACTGTTAATGCATCTAACTAGCTTGCTTCTCTCGCTATCCACGCACCTGCGTCCTCTTTCCTCTCACCACGTAACATCCTTTGCGACCAAAACCCGACAACTAGCTTTGTGCGTGGAAATAACATATACATTGCATAATTGGACTGCACAACGCGTTTCCATTTTTGCCTATGTCGTGTTATATAAAGTAAAAATAATTTTACACATGTACGCTATATATAAAGGATGTGAGTCATATGTATATCTCTTTAGGTATATATATCTCTGCTTTTTTTGAAGATGTGCAAATATATCATTAAGATCAAAGTTATATTCGCTTTTCAGAGAGTGTTTTTTTACGGTCATTGAAAGCTTTGAATACATATTTTAATATTCTTTTGAATATTTTATTCTAGGTATTACTCTACTACTCTAGGTTTTTCTAGGTACTTTTGTAATATTTAAATATTTCATTGAAATGCTCGTTCGTTCAGATGTATAACAATCGATCAAATGTAAAAATCGATAATATAACAAAAACTGATTTCTCTTTCTTGTGTAAAAATTTACTTTCATCATTATCATCATATGTTAGAGTCTCAATATAACTGAGGTAAATACGATGAGATTTAAGAACTTCCATTAACATTGCTTGAGTTAAATTGATATCGATTATGTCATTACCTGATTACTTATTTTGAGCATGATAAGAAATGCTTGTAGCATGTAATAAAAGATTCAGAAAAACCATTGATTCTATCTGGTTATTTATATTTTTTTGTTTACGGATACTACTTTTTGTATGGAATTAAATGAATATTTAATTGGAGAATAAAAGTGTGGCACATTCTTTCGTCTATTTTCTCTCTTTTCTTTCGCTGGCGTATGATATTTATGTATTTTTTATGCAGATTATTTTAAAACTTGAACGTTTTATTGAATCAAATCAAATTTAAAAAATAAGTTTTTGGTTAAAGATAAAACTGAAATTTAATTATAAAATAATTTAATTTTAAAGAGATCAGTATTTTTAATTATAGTTTTAAAGATCTGTCAATTAACAATTTTGTATTTCGATAAAATCGTCCACTCTGCCAGGCTAATCAGCTTCTTTTGAACAGAGATTAATATTGGATGAAAAATATAAAATTAATATATGGACGCGCAGAACATTTTGCTTTAATTTCCAACGTGAAATATATTAAATGCATAAAAATATTTTAAATAATATTATTTTAATATTAATCGCATTAATATGATTCATATTAGGCTTTCTTTTTATACGAATTATTTAATATTTATCGTTAAGATTTTTTTTAAGATACGCATCGTAACTTTAAATAAATCACACAATATAAAGAATATCTCAATTAGCAGATCGTATATAATTAGCAACGGACTTGGGATGAGGAAAAGGGAGCCAGTTCTGGATCGCGTAGAAAGAAATACGCCGTAAAAATTATAATAAAACGGTCGTTAACTGTATAACCCATAATGGAGTGATATTTGCGTCGCCCTGTAATGTCGATCTGTTCGTTTTCCACTGAAGCTTTTAGAAAAATATCATTATAGCCATGGCTGATCGCAAACAGAAATTGCATGGTTGAGCAATATTTTTGATATAACAATATTTTTTATATATTTTTGATATAAATCTAAGTTATATTTTTAATTCGAATTTTTAATTAAATAAATAGCATGATCCAGTTTATAATCAAGTCCTCCGCAATATAAACTGACTTTTTTTTTAATGCGTGTTCATATATTACAAATTATCTTTTTCTTTCTGCATACATAGAAATTTCAGATTTGTTTCGGAACGAATATGTTTCCAGATAGGTTTTATATGTATGTACACATATATGTATATATCTAAATATAGATACATATCGCGAATGTGATATTATCCTTGATGATTGAAATGGAAAGCTAGCTATCATGTATTTATCCCAATTATTTTAATCGCCTATCCAATTACGCGGAATTAATCATATTGCATTCAAGAGAGAATTTGGAACTCTCTCTATACATAATGGGTAATTTAACATTTTGCCAGTTTGTCATGTCCGCTCTATTCACTAAGTAGATGCGTTTATGTGTATCATGTAGTACTAGAAATACATTTCTATTTAACCGACCATCAAACATAAGATACCATAAAAACCACGATAAAACTGTTATCTTCTTTTCCATCCTGTGTGGTCAAAAGACATTCCATGTTTATTTTCGTACCGAATGTTCCAGGAAGCTTTCGCCTAATTGAAATTCGAGAGATATAAAATCTGAAAGATATAGAATATTCAGATATTCAGATGATATCGAACACAAAAATTATTTATTGAGCAGTTTGTATAGTTATTTTTTTGTACACCTTTAAAAAATGGCAATATTTTAAAATATAAAATGACGGCACACTTTTGTTTACCTCATAGCAAGTCTACAATCAAGCATTCGACAAATTGAATAAAATACGAAGATGAACTATATTGAAACATTTCTGAAAACATTAAAACATTGATGCCCAAATAATGTAGAAAGATAAACTGCAAAGTGCACGTACAGTCGATCTTTCTCTCACGTTTTGCGGTGGAATAAGCGACAGGATCTCGCACTTGTGGATTAGATACGTCCACGTCGCAAGGACAGCATCGTAAAAACTATAATAAAATTGTCGTTATCATGTAGACACGGAACAAATGGCAAGCTGTACTGCGAGAGCTACGTCGCTACCAGTTCCGCGAAGATGACATTTTTATATGTCGTGGAAAAAAACATTTTTATTTAGCGATTAAAACAATCTGAAATATTTATTAAAATCTTTAAATCTTTTTCATTCTAAAACTCAATTTTTTCACGTTTTTTTGCACGAGATAACTGTTACACGCTGGCTACACTTTCGTGCACTCATTTATTACAATGACAGCGATATACATTATTTTCTTTGTCGCGGATAATAAAAAGTAATATTACAATTGTAGTTCATTATAATCGTTTCTGTACTGGTCTGCGTTTCGTTGCGCAACAAAAGCGGCGCAAACAATCGGTTTTTAGTATCACAAAATGCGAGCTAATACTACTTCTCGTAATTCGCGGTGTCGTCGTAACATCGACGCGACGAATCCGATTACGCTATTATCGCTACATTAAACACGCTGCTTGGCATTTTCATGGATCCCAACCTCCCATACGTGATACGGACATGATGTTCGCACAGCGGAACGCAAAGAGAGCCATATCCGCGTTTGGCGGAAAATTCCGCCAAACGCGGATGTCTAGTTCAACGTTTTATTCATCTAACACGCGTTTAAATGTAGACGCGAAATGAGAATCAAACGGCAACATTTAGAGTTAAATGTGTTGTGAAAACGGCTTATTGTATTCATATAAAAGATAACCTAGTCACTTTAGCATAATGCTAGGAAAGTGTTGTTGGTACAGCGTAATATTGCAAGATAATGGTACCAAATTGCAGAGATTAGCGATGAGAAATTTTAAGTATTTTCGCGTTATGATCTAGTCTTTCATGAAGACAATCGTGTAATAGCATAGAAGTGCTGAAACCACTGGACACGAAGTTTCAAATAAAAATTTGTATTTTTAAAACAAAGCATTTAGAGTTAAAACATGTAGAATTGTATTATTTATTTGGATATGTAAAGTGTAATTGCTATATGTAATTGCTATATTAATTTGGATTTAACAATTATTTAGAGATAAAAACAAAACAGGAAAATCTTAATCGGGAAGTCCACTTCTAAAAAGTGTTACTATTTGTACTTTAGTATAAAAACTCGCAAGAACTTTATCGTTTTATTGTTGCACTTATGATATTACTGATGAAGGATACTAGGCGGATATACCATTCTTGTTTAAAAGCCTGTTAGTGTGATAACGGGGAACCTCGAGAATATATATAGGATATCCCCCCTCCAATGGTCTTTCACCCGCCCGTCTCGGTTCCCTCTGCCCATGCCATCGAGATCGTGCAGTGATACAGGAATGTCTGGGATGCTACTACCGATGGTGTAGAGCTCTAGGGTGATTCTGGCGTGGCCATTATGGTGATTACATTAGGTACCATCGTGCGGAGCATCCCCGCGTGCAGCTCACTTGGTTTATCGAGTGGACAATTCGATGGAGAAAGCCAGATCGCCGATTCTGAATAATCCGCCGCTGTCCTTCGACGTTACAAGCGTGTCCGGCGCTCGTGCAATTTGCGCGGAAATGATAACGGGGCGACCGGCGAGAAAGGCGTCTTTCATTTTGACGAGAAAATTAGCATGCTACCGTAAAGCGCACACTCCGTCATTCTTGCCCTTTCAGTCGAGATAGTGTAGCTGTGTCTCATGAACCCTTTAACTACTACTCGTTAAACTACTGCTTTGAAAATTACTAGCGTACTAAATAGAAACGTTGCAATTATATTATATCGCTCAGATTAATTATTTTTATAATTATTATAAATTAATATAATGTATGACAGTCACAAATTTGATAATGAAAATACGATGTATTATATATTAGGGGATCACTCTCTCTCTTTCTCCATATAGAAATATAAGAAATTAAAAATGAGTCATATAAAATCTTTTTCACACTCAATTTATTAAAATATTTTCAGAAGAAATTACAGATTATTTTTCTGAAAAATAGATATTCAGCTAATTATATAGTTTCGAAGTCATTATTCTGACATATTACGGAGTTTCAATAATTTTATTACAAAATGAGGTGAATAGCATAGAGAGGTGAAAAACAATCAATATTGACATTGTTTTTGGAATACTCGACGTATATGTTCGTCCTGCAGTTTCTTCTATTCAACACGAATACGTTTACCGCGCGTTTCCAACAATATGCAAATAAATTGTTTAATCGTATCGTATTTGCTCGCTTTATTAAATGTACACAATTAACCGACAGTCCCTTTAAAGCGCATGTCGCTTGCGAGGCAACGTAATAAAGGATAAAACGATTTTACAGTGTGACGGATATTATGACATTAATTATTACTACTACCACAATGGGAATATTCTATTGCAACTATCTCTGACGTTTAATATTGTTTAATGTCGTTTCTGTAATCTACGATGCGCTTACTCAGTTAATGTAAATAGTTCTCGTTTACAAATCTCATTGCATTGCCACTTCCTGTTATTACGAGATACCTTAGAAGTGAATTTTAATCAAGATATACCGAGAAATCATTTGATTAGTTTCCTTTCTCTGACCGAAAACATTATGTGTGTAATACGATTTTGTGTAATCTTTTCAGACCTAAATTTCTTACGGAAAAAAAAGTAATTCTTTACCTCGTCATTATTATTATATCAATTATTAGGTATTAATGTCAATTTTACAAATATAGAAAACATTTTTATTTATTAATAATTTATTTATAAATTTTATTTAACAAATATTTTATTTATAAGTTTCAATTGCGATTTAAATTAAGATATATTTATTGAAAATGGATGAGTAAAATAACGCGATTGATATTTTACACTGTCAGTTTCTCACTAAAACGTACAAATTTTGAGCATCGTGTGGACATTTTTGCGGTTAGCGAAGGGAAGAAGCTCTACCCTCTTTTGAGGCGCATACACCAACTTCTTCACGCATACCACCAAGTGTAGAAGTTCCTTCCTTGTAATAGGCTCGGCGGCCTTTACGTTTCCTTTTTACGGACTTTACCCGAGCGAAACATTCCCTGGAGAACGCGAGACGAGAGACGGAGATGGCGTTTTATATCTCTCCGACCTCTCTTCCTTGCGGTGTGCCGTAGACTCGAGTTAGTCGGGTTAGACAGGCACACGGCGTTCTTCATCCTTTGCCTCCCTCTTGCTTGCTTCCACCCTCCTTCGTTTTCATTCTCTTTCTCTATTATGTAAATAGTAATACGTTACGTTGTCACGGAACGGAACGCGTCGTATCCGACGTGCACGCGAGCCGCCGTAACATCCTTCTCAAATGTGGGATACGGATGTGAAGTGACGTCATACTGAACGTATCCCCCCGACTAAATCTATATCGAGAAATATATCGAGGGAAATATTCAAAATGATTATTATGAAAAGTGTCTTAATATATATTAATATATATAATATATATGAAGACACTTTAAAGTTTAAAACAATGAAACGTTTTGAAATAGCAGTAATGTGATATTTTATTGCTATTTTAAATCATTTCAAGCGAAACTATTTTTGTCTTTCTATAAAAAGGTACATTTATTAACATATTTTTACTGTACATTTTGAATTTTTTGTTCCATTTTTTTAATTCTGCGGAAGTTCAAAATTTCGGCTATTGTCTAGGAAAATGAATACTATTGTTGAGTTTTTTATATTCAACGCTTGATTTATCAAGCGTAGTCTATTAAAAGATTAAATTATATTTCACTTGTAGTTGCAAACTCGAAAGTAAGTCGAAAAATGTTAGTATTAATTGGAAAATTTTTTAGGATCTTGTTTAAAATTTATTAATTGAATCAATCTCTTTTATTTTTATTTTCAGTTTAAAAAGGTTACACTAGCTATTGTTATAACAACACACGCTTTCTACATAAATTTCAAGAAATTTAATCTGAAACTGTATGGAAAAACGATTATCATAATTCATAATAAAAAATAAATCTTATGACACGTACACCTTATACATTCGTTTACCTTAACCAACGTAACGTTATTAAAATGTTACCGAAATGCAGCAATCACATTTAATTTTACGAGCGGGAGCATGTTGCCGAGGTGGAAAACGGCTGTGTTGTTTCCTTTTGCAGCTGTTGCACAATGTTTCCTGCCAGCGGTGATGCGCCGTCGAGCGGGGAAACAGCAAGGATGTTGGTGTAGTTAGCTCCTCTAGTCAACGCGTTTATTTCACTTTCTCTTGACTCCTTTCTCATCTTTTCAGTTACGTTTAGAGCATTCTCAGTGGGCGTCCTTTCTCTGTCCGTTTGCTTTCGTACAAGTTTTCTCCTTTCCGCAATTTTCTTAAGCTTATTCTTCCTGTTACGTTAGAAACAACGTTCAATTCGAGACATTCATTGCAGTTTATAAACATGAATACTTTTGCATAAGAATTTTTTATTAAAGATGATAATTTGTTATTGCGATTATTATCAAATAATGCCCGATGTATCAATAATTAAAATTGAATAACGAATGACAATCTAAACTGTAACGCAGTCTATTTTTAACAATAAAAACAGAAGAAAAATTATTATTTTTAGAGAATTGTCTATATATTTTAAAATTCTACTTTGTTATCCGTAAATTTAATTTAAGAAGAGATCCAATTTAAGTATATTAATTAATTCAAAGGATATATGTTGAACTGTTGGAGAATTTAGGTAAATATAACTTTTAAAATTCTCAAACTTGTTACATACCCGTGCTAAGATAAATAGATTAAATATAATCCTCAATATTTGATGATCATAACATTAATATTTATAAAAAGTTTAATTAACATGATTTTATAAATTATTAAGAAACATTTAATTATGTATGCAAAAAATATAGATATATGGACAGCAAATATTAACAATGTTATTTATTATGAAAATTATTAAAATGTGGAGAGCAACGATTTATTTAATGAATTTTACTAAATGGATTTTGCATTATGAATTTTTTAAATATAATCTTTGAAATTATAATTACATAAAAAGAGAAATCCAATTAAGATAAATACAGTTACATACATAAAAATGTACTTTCTTCTATTATATTATTTTATATATTTTTGTATTATAATATAATTCAGGATTACTTTGCGACATAAAATCTTGTAAACAAGCATCGCGTGTAGGATGTGTACATATAAAATCTATTTAAAAAACTCCCCTTTTAATAGTAAATAAACGAGGAAAGCAAAGAAGCAGCGATTGTCGGTAATAAATTGTGGGAGAGCTCTGCATCGTAAGCGATAACCGCTATAAATTACGACAGATAAATAATCGTGATTTCGATACGCTCGCGCGGGCGTCGCGAAATCAACGCTCAAAACTCCGCAATTATTTCCCAAGAGGACCTAATAATTAATTTCTCGATGCGCCTGCGTAGTGGGCGCCAGTGCGCAACCCATATGCATTATACGGACGATGAAGTTAACGGGCAAGCGAGAAACTTGCTATCCCTATAAAGCCTGTTTCAGCAGAGCCGTTCTAAAAGACTAGGGCGCTCCGGGTGAAATTTGATATAATAACGCAGGAATTCTCAGTGCCACATACTCTTGTTATATAATCGTTGAAGCGATTGAACAATAAGGACAACTATTTGTTTAGTAGATAATTTTTATGAATTTTTGTCTTTATATGACGTAGATAATCTTTAGGTCTGATTATATTACATAGAATTTTTTATGAAGTGATTAAA
This sequence comes from Mycetomoellerius zeteki, assembly GCF_001594055.1. Taxonomy (NCBI): domain Eukaryota; kingdom Metazoa; phylum Arthropoda; class Insecta; order Hymenoptera; family Formicidae; genus Mycetomoellerius; species Mycetomoellerius zeteki. The sequence goes on along the minus strand of NW_017257416.1, from coordinate 1,153,818 downwards.
ATTATGATTCGTTTATGATTATCTCTTCAAAATTATCAGAAACGTTCTAAAATACTGGGGCGCTCCGGGTTGGCGAAATTTGATATAATATAGAATTCTCTCTATCGTGTCTCTTGTATAATCGTTGAAGCGCGCGCTTAAGGAAGTTGAGGACACTTGATTTAATAGATAATTTTTATGAATTTTTAATTATAAAGAATGTACGTAATCTCTAGTTCTGATTGTATTAGGTATATAGAATTTGTTATGAAATTTCAAATTATAATTTGTTTATAATTATCCATATTATCATTATTAAATTATATATTAGAGCTGTTCTAAACACTGTACACTGGAGCGTTCCGGGCTGGCGAAATTTGATATAATAATGCAGGAATTCTCTGTATATCGTGTCCTTGTTATATATTCGTTGAAGCAGTTGAGGAATATTGAGGTCATGTTTTATTTAGTAGATAATTTTTATGAATCTTTATCTTTATACAAGAGTTACGTAATCTTTAACTTTGATTACATTATATAAGCTTTGTATACAATTATTTCAAATTATGATTCGTTTATGATTGTCCACATTATCGTAGATTATCCTTGTAAGATCCCCGTTAAATATTCAGTAACATCTAATATAAATTTTCAACAGTCTTAATTCGCCTCCCGCTGTTTAACGGGATGCTTATATAAGGTCGTTTTGCGAATCATTTCCAAATTCTTATTGTGACGAGCACGCGTTTTCGCCATTGTAAATATTTTAATTATCTCCGCTTGCACTCTCGTGGGATCGCGTGACTTAATGTGGCCCGGAAAAATCCGGGAAATCATTTCGCCTGCGCGAGATGCCGAAACGAGTAGTCCGTGCTGCAGGATTACCACATTTCTCGACGAATGTAATATTCGTGCACTGCGGTTCTTGATAAGGCTGTCAGTAATACGCTCTCTTTCTCCCGAGTGCCCTCTTTTTCACTTTTTTTCCCTCGCTGTATTCTCCCGCACGGCATTGGCGCACGCTCGTAAGAGATATTCATACTCCTTTTCGCGTACGCGATTATCATTAAGATTATTATCGGTAGTGCCTTCCATTAAGCTGTCTGTCTGGAGCGCCGCGATATAAGAGGCAGAATATTTTCACAAATTTTTCTAAAAATTGCACAGGATCTGTTTGAAGTATCTACATGTACATACATTCTCTTGTTTATCCACTTGGATCTAAATACAAAAGTATTCAGTGTTTTTTGTACATAATACATTGATCGAAATCTTTGTTTGTTGTTACTTAGGTATGACTTGCTTGTATTTTCAATGGAATTCCAACGCATAATATCTTTTTTTAATTCTATTCTACTTGTAGTTCTATAGTACATTTACATTTGCTACATTCGCTTTGAAATGGAAGGCTTAATTATTCGCTGACTTGCCCCGCGAGAAATTACCGATCCGCTCGCAAACGAATCCCGCGTGTACAATGCGTGCCGAGAGTAATAACGGGATAATCCTGTGGTGAGAATTCGCGAAAAGCACCAACTATCGTGCAAGGAAGCTGGCAAGGTTCATGAGAAATCGCTGTACTCGTATTCATAGTATATGACGATTATTCCGCAAATAGATGAAGTATAAGAAAAAGACAGGATTAATCTCGCGATGGTCGTATAATATTATATCTATAGAATGTGCAGACAAATTTTAATATGATAAATGGACAAACTTTCATTAAGTTTGAAAGTTATTTGTTTCCGGACTGTAAAACTTTTTCTATAATGTTGGCTTTGTATGTAATACATGTTGAATATATATCTTCCCCCTTTGTTTTAATATACTCTCTTGAGTATATCTTTTTGGAGAATGTCATATTTTTCTAAAGATCTTACGAGACATTTCTGAGGCCACTTAAAGAATATGGTGTACAATATACACAACGGTATGTATATTGCAAAAATCGGAACAACGGATTCAGAACTGTTGTCGGGAAATATGAGAGGAGAACGTGAAGAAAATTCTTTGAAGAAACGTGCTCAAGTGTATATTGAAATGGACGGCGAATATGGTATATCGAACATTCGCAAGATAAAATTTGACTAGAGAAAACGTCTTATAACTCGAAAACAGATGATCTTCGGACCGATGTTTCCTAACTTTTTCTTGTTTTGAATACTATAAATTCTTGAAAATAGACGGCAACGTTCCCATTCTATGTAAATACGTGCATCTGTTCTCATCTCCTTTATTTAAATGTATAGATATTTTATACATTTACAATTGCAATTTATAGCCGCGTGTGTCGTAAAAATATTTGTTCTATCTGGCTCTTTTACCTGTATCATTATTTAAATTAAGTACACTGAGGAAAAAGTTTTTAACATTTCTAACTATAATTACATATTATTATAAGATAATTAGTTATTACTGCTAATAGTAGTAATTAGAGACCCTTTAATCAGTGACTGGCCATAAGGATTTCGTCAAATTTCTCCAAGCGAGAAAGGAGTATACATAGGCTATCTTACTCGGTGTGTATGCACGATGTATACACACCGCTATTGGTGGAAGAGTGAGATAGCCTATACTCCTTTCTCGCTTGGAGAAATTTGACGAAATCCTTATGGCCGGTCTCTGATTAAAGGGTCTCTAGTAGTAACAATAACTATATGTATAGCTTTATCCATAAATATATACAGTTGGCATCGAAAATGATTGTAAATTATAAGTTTTTAATTTATGGAGTAAATGACTGAAATTGCTGTAAATATTTAATTGTAATTTATAGTCACTTTTGTGTTAACTATATATATTTGTTGATAGAGAACTATAGATTAGTTACATTATCACAAACATTATATTAGTAATAGTCATAATTATGGTAATATATATAATATATATAATTATATAGCCTCAAATACTAAAAACTGTTCTCTCAGTGTATCATTTATTGTTCCTTTCTTTATTAACGATCTCATAATCGAATGCGATCCTTCGAACTATTACCAGTATCGCTAATTAATCCTGCGGAAATCTTTGCACGCTAGAAGAAACATATCTATGCGTTGCTTCGTTAGTTTTTCAGGCATAGATTTGCCGCTGTTTCCTGACCAGATAGTTACCTGCCTTGTCTACGATATAATTTACCACGAGTAGTCGAAACCGGCGCTAATTAGTAGCGAGACGTGTATTTACGACGGCTTTACCGAGTACCCGTCTGCAAATCCTCGTCGACGCTCTCATCCACGACGAACTTTCGCGTTTACCTCATGCGAGCAAGTTTAGCGAACGCTTTGGCCGCGATCATGTTTTCATCCTCTTCACTCACGAGACGAAGGGAAACTAATCATTGACACGCCGACCACGGTGACCTAGCCCTGCACTTCAATGTCAATTCGTGCGTTATCCATGACACTCTATGAATACTCAAAATATTATTTAAAATTATTAGCAGTTTTTCAGATGATTGTTAACATCAAATAAAAAATATTTTTACTAGACGCTTGTTAACATAAAAAATTATAAAATTGCTTGCCAATTTAATAAAGTAATATCACTCTAAAGTGATATACTATATTCTGATTCTGCTCATGATGGCGTTTCAAGATAGAAAAAGATTTCTGCGCGCAATATACAGAATTAGATTGTATATAAATTCACTTAAGAAATATTTAAGCACTAAGGTTCTGCGTGGACCGAATATAATATAAAACTTTTCGTATTTAATTAAGTTTTAAATTTAAGAAACTTTAAACATTTTCCAAGCATATAATAATTATACATAAAGCAAAAGAGTAAAGTATTATATACATCTCGTTCTTGCAATCTCCGTAATAAAATGATATAGCGTTCCATTTCAAACACTGAAGTGTCACGAAATGTTATTATACTTATACATATAATGTCGTAAGATAGGATACACTGACACTACCTCAGTACGTACGCAAACTTTTGAAAATATCGATTCCCCGAGATAGTTCGCGTGCCTCGGCGATACGCGCGCGCGGTGTCGAAACGATCGGATCCACCGTCGGTCTCTCGGTCTTGGTGCCGCGACTTCCGTCCTGAGATCGATCGATTTCCGTCGTTCCTGTAGCGATGTGATGGATCGGGGTTCTTTCCGCTCCAGTAACGACCTTCGTTCATTCAGTCTGAATCGTCCTCGGGTAAGCGCGCGACTTGAGACAGAACGAACGGCCTCAAGATCATACAGCTCTCTTTTGGAAGTAGATCAATAGTCGTTTAGATCTATACACTTTGAGGCATAGAAGTAGAAGGGTTGATACAGGTACATCGTAAAGAAGTTTATACGACGGAGGAGAAGATGAATTATGTTAAAAAAGTTTTTATTTTCTTTCTCTCTTAAAAACTTCTTAAAAACCCTGAGTCTTTCGTGCGTTTCTTGTTCACCATTCTGATTGGCAAATGTGATATTATTACAGGAACATTTCGAGCGTGTTGAGGCGTGTTTTGCTCACCAGAATCGCAAGCCACTGCTGTTTCAACGTCACACTAAGCCGATTTCTCTCACTTATAGGTCTTCAACTTCACGACTTCGTGCTTAACGCGAGATTCCGTTCTAACACGTTCCGGCACGACAGACATGCGAGCATGTATCCGCGAATGTAAGACCTGCTACGGTTTTTTCACACAATTTACTTTTTTTTTACACATTTTACTTTACAGGCAGATTTGTATAAATTTACGTAAAGTAAGCGTGTATGTACTATTGCGACAACGTAGAACGCACAGAACAAAGACACTGCATTTACATAAATGGAAAACCATTGAAACCGTTGAAACTTGTCCTCGTTTATAGTAATAGTGTTCCATTAACTTCTGTCAGTGTCACATATTATATAACCGGATTTCATAAGATTTTAATGTATAGCGAGATTTGCGTGCTGGTTGCAAATCGAGAAAAATAAACGTCAAGGAATCGTATTGTAATAAAGGAATTTTAGGATTTGTATCCTTATTTCTAATGATATTCTCCAAAAAATTTGAAATTGGTTTTACTATTATATAACAAAAATAACAAAAAAATAATTATTCTTCATAAATTTTAAATTAAATTTTAAATGAAAATTCTATTAAAGTCTATTTTAAAGTTGAGAGAAAGGAATCTTATTTCTTATTTATTGCGATCTTATACCATTTATTTCATATTTTCAAATTTAGTTCACATTTTTCTTTCATGTTTGCTTGTCATCCCCAATATATATAGATATATATAGATATTTTGACCTTTTTTGTTGCATAATTATTGTTTTCTAATCCATCAAAAAATCCGTGATTAATATTAAGGTTACTAATTGATAAATATAAATGAGGAGCAGACTTCCAAAATGTATTTTGTCCAAAATTTCATTTTTTTTAGTTAGAGGTGGCATAGTGTTCAGTGTTGAAAGACTCATATTATAAGCTACTCTGAGATATTCAAAAAGCATTTTTTCATCGTTAATTTATATACTGAAAAAACATATGCATTATGTTTTTTAACTAGAGACAAACAAAATCCATTTGTTTAATATTTTTAGCAATTGTTTAGTAATTTTGTTAATATTTCACATCCTACTGAGATTGGCATATTGTTATTTTCTATAAAGTGCGTAATTTTCTTGTGCGTAGTTTCTTTTTTTCTCGTTTTCTGAAAATTACATGTTTTGGACAAAACGCATTTTGAAAGTTTGCTCTTTAAATATCGGATAAATAATTGGAGTAAAGTATAATTTTTTAAGAAAGCTGAAGAATGACTGGAGGAAAGTTTTATGTTTAGTAAGATGTAATATTGTGAATCTTTTTCTTCTTGGAAATGAAATAGAACGTACTTGAAAAGCGCGGTTGATTGTCGATGTTGATCCATCTTTAAAAGCTGCATTATGTACATTGTACAAGATCGATGAAGTATAACTTAAATTTGTATTTTTTTTTTCTTGATCCGATCACATTCGCAAGAACTTCTTCGCACTTCAATTTCTCGCTCGCGTGCTCGCATGAGCTAAGTACACGCTGGTACGCACGTTTCTGACATAAAGGATGTGGTAGGTCGACCTACTTTCTCTCGCTTATGTCAAAATTACTCGTAGCAGGGCGATGTTAACCCACATTTTTGATGCCGGTGCTGATGTAAGTTCTGGCTGTCAGTTGAACGTCAGACGTAACTACAGCGATTAGGTAGTTGATTATTGTGGCCGACTTTATATCAACGAAACATGTTTGAAATATAGGGTAACTCCGGTATATACGCCGCACCTATCAAAAACTTAATTTATTAAGTATTATTTACTATGTTTAAAGTAAACGAACTTTAAACATATCAGTAAAAACTTTGTATGTCTACTACTATAAAAAAAAATATTAGAAATCCGAAATATTTATTTTTTGTATTAAGAAATGAACTTTTTCAAACCCTTGCATTTTTGCCGTATATCCTATAGAGGTGGGATATATGGTTACTAATAGGAGGAAAAGGGGGTATGTACGGCTCATGAAAAATTTACAAATAATGTTTATAAATAAGACATAAAATGACACAATAACTTATAAAATACGTTTATAAAGTTTTATTAAGGAATAAGAATGATAAATATGTATATGAAGTAATAAATAATATCTAATTACAATCTTCCTACATATATTACAAATGTTATGACATGAGGTACATATTCATGTAATAGATTCATTGCATTTAGTGCACTGAATTCAATCTGCGCACTTCGTGCTTTGTGCATAAATTCCATCTGCAAAAAATGCCGTATCTCAAACAGATGAGACATACAAGACAGCAAACTAAACAAAGAATACGAAAGCAAAGCACTTGTATTTTGCTATAAAACATGCTTTACTATTCCTCTACACGTATGTATCATGAAATAACCACTAGGTCTTTTACACGCCCTATAGTAATCATTTTATGTAGATTATAATTTATGGTGGCGCTACTTATTACAGTGACAAATCGATTCAACTTACAATAATTTCATTAATATTAACAGTAAGAAGCTGAAATCATAACACAATACTAGTATAACATAAAAGCATGTAACAGAGTAGTTGCGGAAAAATTACCCCCACTCCTATTTTTTCTGACTTCTGCGGCATAAATCCCAGCGCGGCGTATTTGCTGGAGTTACCCTATACCAAAAATGTAATCGAATTTAATCTTTTTTTTTTTAATTATATCTATACTTCGATTAACAAATGGCATATTTTTAGTTAAGACTCATATCGAAGTCATATCGAAAAATTAGATATAAAATAAATATCGAAGGTTTTAAACGAGAGCTTTTTTCATACAGAGATCGATAACTATATCGTGGCGAAAAATTGGAAAGCTGAAAAATTTTTTAAAAAATAATCGGCTTTTAAAATTGATTTAATTTTTTAGGAAGATAGTTCGGTATAAAAGAAAAAATATATTTTTAAGTTTGTGTGTGCATAGCGAAATATTATCATGTCTATTATATAATTGACAAATATTGGAGTATTAAAATTATCGTTCAAAAGACAATATTTTGTTGAACGTCGACAGAAAGTCAAGATAACATTCCCCTACAACATCATTCCAGCAATATTGCAGCAGCATTGCAACGTTCCAGCAATATCGCAGTAACATATTGCAGATGTTGTAGTAATATTTCTGCAAGCTTCTGTGCTGTATGATACCGTGCAGTTAAGATCCATCGAGATACACGTATAATACCAATGAGTTTATGCAAATGTTGAAGCGTAAACACCGCTTATCGCCGTTTTTCGCTCAGCGATAGACACGCGGGACGGCAGCACGATCGTCACTATATGGACATTTAGGCGAAACAGGTTCCTAAGATCTCCCAAGATAGCCTTCCTTGTGCTGCCTAGGTATAGTGAACAGGCGCAAAATTGTTTACCACCCTCTTGTTGAGACGATATTCGTACCCGCCTTCTCGCAACGTCGAGCTTCTACTCAACTCGACTTCGTCGGCGTGGAAACTACTCGCAAACTTTCGGGCCAACCGGTCTTCGACGGGAGATGTGGCGCGTGCAGATGCATCGAGATGCATTACCGGTCGAACTTAATGTAAGTACATGCTGCGAACAGGAGGATGTTCGAAAAGTCCATCGTTTTCTTGACACGGAACCGAAATGAGATTTGGTCGAGACATTTACAAATTTTAATGAGTTTATCAAAAATAATAAAAAATAACTGTTCCTTTCCCTTTTTTGGCACTTCTCGTGAGCTGTTGTTTCTTGAATGCAATATACCAAAATGTTTTCGTGAATTTATCTTTTGAATAATAAAATGTAATTTAGAAATATACAAATTAATTACTATTATATACCAAGTGTTGTAGAACTGCTAGAGAAAGATTTTAGTTATAGCTCTTTTTATCAATTTGTAGACAATTTTTGCTTCACAATCAAAAGAGATCGTTATTTATACATTTCTAATTATATATTTTTTATAACATTTTATAAAGTTTGAGTTAAAATTAATGCGCAAAAGACATAAAATGAGCTGAAGAATATGTGATTTAATTTTCTTTCTTAGGATTTAATCCGCTGGGAAGTATCTTGCTTTTAACTTTATTATTTGAGCTATATAAATGTTTTAATTTTTATTAACAAAAAATATATTTAATATTAATAATTTACAGTGGATTTTAACAAAACTTTAATTATAGGGTAACTTCGATATTTACGCCGAGGATTTACTCCGTAAAAATAAAAAAAATAGACGGAGTGGGCGTAATTATAAATACACAACCATTCTGTTATGTGCTTTTACACATTAGTATTGTGTAGGAATTGCAAAAGACTTAATGGTTGTTTAGTGATATATAAATGTAGAGGAATAAGGGAGTAATGTAAAGAATAGAGTATGGCGGAATACAAGAGCTTAGCTTTTATATTTTTTGTTCAGCTTGATGTCCCACCTGTTTGAGATATACGGTATTTTTAAGAATGGGCAGAATTTATGCACAAAGTGTGCAGATTGGATTCAGTGCGTTAAATGCAATAAACGGGTTACATAAAATCTGTACCTTATAACACTTGTAATATATATAAATATATAAAAAAGATTGAAATTATTATATAATATTTCATATATATATATTTATTATTCTTATTCCTTAAAATTCTGTATATATATTATACATATCTTATTTTTTATTATTTGTAAATTTTTAATGAGCCGTACATTCCACTTATGAGTAGCCGTATATCTCACTTTTATAAGATTTACTTTATCTTCCGGTAAAAATGCAAGGGTTTTAAAAAGTGTTTTTTTAATATGAAAAATATATATTTGGAGTAATTTGGACTCCTAATATTTTTTTATAGTAATAGACAGTATAAAGTTTTTTTGTATAGTTTATTTATCTTAAATGTAGTAAATAATATTTGATAAAATAAGTTTTTAAGTGCGGCGTATAATATCGGGGTTATTCTGTATATAGAAAAAATACAATACTTGTACATTACGGATAGAAAAGAAAATATATTTAATACATTTCATTTTTAACGTTAGCTTTTTTCTTTTAAGTTTTATATACATATATTTAACATTTTTATATCAAGACTATAATTAACGCTATTAGTTTAAATCGTATGATTTCATTTAGCGTTGAATACTAGCTAATACAAGTCATGTATAATACGATAGTGCGTCTATAAATTTATAAAAATACATCCAAAGGTCATAAACCATTTATAATCCGAAAGGTCATAAATTATCCATCGAAAAATAACATTATGTAATATCGAATATTCCTAGTCGTTTGGTTGATGAAACGTGCACACATACGTATACAAAACAAACGTTTAATCATTACATCATACACTCTCGTCGATCTTTCGGATATTGTGAAATTATCCCTTAATGGACAAAATGCGCGAGTACTTCACGATTTAGATTATGAGTGTGTAGAAATTGTAGAAAATTATGGGTCAGGCGTACACACGCCCGCGCGGAATCTCTCCAAGCCGGGATATATTTTTCAAAGGGACGAGCTCTATCGATTATCCGATTAAAGCCGGTGATGGAATCTTACCATGGGGTGTGATCACGCGATTATTACATTACATACAAGCACACGATTCGTGGACACCTCGCGAACGGTCGAATTAAATTATTTAGGTGTAAGAATCCGATGGTAGCTGCGCGATAGTCGTAAATCACCGAGCGCGTAGATAACGATGGTGAGAAACGCACGATTTTTTATTGCCTCTCGTTAAAGCTATCGTCCACCTATCTTTCGAACGAGCGATGTGTTCGTTTGATTAAACGCTTGATCGTAGCTACTATTTGTAGATATTATAGTCGCGAGTACTTCTCATTCGACAAATGGAGGAAGAGGGATGTAGCTAATTTTTAAACATATTAAAACGAATTATATCTATTAATCGTTTCGGTTAATAATAGATTCATTTTTAATTTATCTCAAACATTTGAAATCGACATATTCGCTTCAATACAATGGCCATCATGTTCAACAGAAAAAACAGTTTTGCAACTGTTGTAAAATGCTTTAATATAATTGGTCTTGCCTTTAGTTCCTCACTAGATCTAAATATATAAGCTAATTACACTAGAAGAATCTTACAACAGTTACAAAACTGTTTTTTCTGCTGAATGCAGCGAGTGATTAGTGTTCTGCAATTAAGGACGTTTTGGCTGTACAGTACTAACTAAAAGTACTGTCAATCAAAAAAGCCAATATCAGCCAAAAAATTTCGGTCATGAATATAGCCTTGAACCGCAAAAAATAAAATAACAAATAATTAGGTTTATAATAGGCTATGTTCGTATATTATTGCCAATTGACTGCCAGTACTGAAAATCTATAGTTCCCGTTACGTATACTCATATTACGTAACTCATATACTGTATTGACAACTGGCAGTGCTAGAAAAGGCAGTGAAAGCAAAAATCAATAATGATAATGAGTATATTTAACAAAAGAGGCTAATTCGCAAACAATAGCTTTATGATCGTAGATAATTATGAAATAGCATTAGTTCAAATCAATTATGAATCTTATTGTGGCAAGTAACTTTCAAGAAGCGAGTTTACATTAGGAAATTAAAGAATCTAATATGGTTGTCTCAAGTAATATCGAAACGGAACACTTTAATTTGATTATAGCGAATAATACCTCGCTAGGGAGGTATACGGAACAAACTAAGCTTAAGAGTAAATTAAATATGTATTGAATATTTAAGAATTGTAATGTCAAGCTTAACGTACAACCAAATCATGTGCAACATATTGAATTGTTAAAGTAAAGAACATAAGAGTCAATTTGATTATACATAAAAAGCATAAAGCATTATACATAATGAAGCAAATTATATCAGTAACATAACCATATCATGGTACAATACATTGAACAAATCATACATGAAAGCAAAATACATCAAACGTGTGAAATGCATGGCAACAGTGATAGAATGAAAATAATTGAGCACAGTAAGAAAAATAGTCAGATCATGAACTTATCGATATAATAACGTCACGAGTACATACATGAGCAGCTCGCAAGTAAACTCATCAATGCAATGTAATAAATATTTACTAGAACTTTATTAGCATATTATAAAAATTTCAATTTAATTCGTAATGCTACTTCTTCATCAAATTTGCAAATAAGTATTGTAAAACATGATTTTGCAGAAGAATCAAGGCAAACAAAAAAAATTAAATAAATCAGTAAGAAAATTATGCTGAAATTTCATCCAAATATTCACACGTAATAACAGAATAAATGAAATTTTTACTTTGTTTTTGTAATGCTTTGAGATATATCTTTAAGCTGCAGCAACAGTCGCCAGATACATGTAGTCTCTGAAAAATTTTGCTCGTACTAGTTCGAAATACGAACGTTGGAAAGTTTTGGTTTGTTATGAGTGCTCGATTTGAAGTAGAAACTATCTATATTCTTCTATCTACCTTTGAACCCATCTTATAGCCAAAAGATTATCTCCGCCTGCAGAGCGAGCTGCTCGTAATTCCGGTGGTCCGTGGAGAGTGTCGTTAAAAGCACCGAAGAACACGAAACCGGAAACTCGACGAGCAGTCCAAATGTCCAGCGACAATTGAATTGTCGACCGAACGTGACCGGAAAGTCGCGTATCGTGATGTTCGCCCTTAAATGCTGGTTGCTCCAGTCTTATTTTGCTCTCTCTCTCTCTCTCTCTCTCTCTCTCTCTCGCGTGCTGGATCTTTTATCTTTTTTTTATCGCGTCTTGAACTCAGAATTAGTCCAAACTTTCCTTGACGCTGCATCTTGTAGGTCGAAAGCGACCTTCGAATAGCTCAGTGGTCTAAAAAAACCGACGTGAATTGCGACTCGTGGAAATGCAGGTAGATCGATACAGTGATACATTTTTATGTACTGTCCGTTTTATAGTACGAAATCCGTTACAAAATACAAAATTTATTTATAACTTGAACTAATGTAAATTTTTTATTCATGAATACGTCGAGAGGTTGATGAACAAAAGTTCTTATTGGACGAATAAATAAATCTGTCCATTTATTGATTTGTTTCTTTCACGATATTTATTGGACGCGTGATGAGGCGGAACGCAGGAACTCCGATTGTGTTTCTCCTTTTGTTTCTTTATTGTATTTTTTTATTAATGACAGTAGTGCGAGTGTGGCGCTCGCGCTCCAACGATCGCGCCGTAAACGCGCTAAATAAAAAATGCCGAATAGAAGTTGTTAAGGAGGAAAAGGTTTAATTGCATTTTACGGCGCCTCGGACGAGCTCGGGTGGCTGCGCGGGGCACAACACCGGCTTTGATTTACGCGATAGCTGTTGCTGTTTGCCGGTAGCGGCGCGGCCTCTCGATTTAACGTTGCGCTCATCAGGCTTTGGGAGAAGGGCAGGAGGGTGAAGTCGAGCACGGAAGAGTGCTAACAAAGGTCGTGCCCGAGGTAAGCCGGGGGTACGTTCGCCGTCGCGAAGAATTTCGCGGTAATAATGAAAGCGCCGTAAGATTAGTTCCCCTCGACGCCTCGCGGGATTTACCAGGGAGTGCGCTCAAGGGTAGAAAAGACGTCAAAGAAAGAGAACGCGACAAACCCGTAGTCCTAGCGCAGTTGTTTCACAATTGCAGCATAAATAACGGACTATCTTAAATATTTTAAATTCTCAATATTAAGAGATATTTTCGCTTGTTTTTTAGAATTACCGATAGCGTTCCATTGAATGAAAAGTGATACGACATAAACAATATTGTGATACGAATGTATATCGTACGCACTTTTGCAATCACAACATATTCAGTTTTCATTTTTTTTTCGGGTTACCACATATGGGCACACGATATAACAGAGAAGAGTAACGAGTTTTACGATTTAGCTCTTATGTTCGCGTTGACCATAGATAAAACGTTTTGCCGAGTCAGGCTGGATTGTTTTTTTTTTCTTTCCTCGTGTCATCGACATATGTCAAGCTTTAGACTTCGTCTTTTTTATTCTATCCCACGCGTCGCGGCGTGGCGTCCCGATGGACGCAGACGAGCCATTGTTGCTCGGCGTTTCAGAAAAAAAGCTCGCTACGGAAGGAAGAAGGAGATTCACGCGCGCAGATACAAACGCGTTTTATGCGTATACGGCCATGTGCGTTTCCCGAGACCATTCTTCGCTTGCTTCGAATTTTTAATCAGAGAAAATTCGAGTATGAAATTCGCGCCGTTTTTGTCCGATGCTTTCCTGTCCATCCGAATGAAAACGGTCACGATTCGTCGACTCGAAAACCCTCGAACACGTTCGTCTATAGAAAAGCAGATACAGTCGTCGCCATTGAATTATACCGAGTGTCCGTTACAATACAGAAAAAAGGAGAGTGATAACAGCCTCGTGGCTTGACGCGAACTTTTTTAAACCATGCGAGAGATACGTTTCATTCGTGCTACACCAGTTGAAGGTGTTCGTCGAGTTTTGGATGGAGAAACAGGAGAAAAGCTAATAAAGCTACAATGCGTGCAAATTCGACGAAAATACAAACTACCGCATGAGGGAATAGAGAAACGCATTTAGATTCTGTAATCTAGAAACTGAAACATGTTTCTGCATGTTATTACTTTTTATTAAAACTGGATTATAATTTAAAAAATTAAAGTGTCTTTTGCAAGCAATGAATTTTATTCCTTTTAATAATTAATATTTCTTTTTCTCTTTAAATATTTTTAACATATGTTTTATATAAATTAATAAAAATAAGAAAAATAAATTTCGCTCTTTTATTATCAAAATTACTAGATTGTTGCTATTGTTGCTATTAACTTTGACATTTGTAATATGATTAGGAAAGAATCATGAGGTAAATTTATATGCAAAGAACACAATGCTATAATAATAAAAGAGAAAATTGTATGGTCCTTGTAGGTATAATGGCCACTCTTAATATCTCCGCTATTAGATAGCAAATTCTAATGATTATTTATGGAATCATTTGTTCAATAACCTTCTGTTATTCTATGACTAATATTCTAATACACAATAGTCGATATTTATTATAATGTATTTTTATTTTAGCATTTTGAAACGTTTTCAAGGTAAATTTAACATTTGATAGTACATATTTTTTCATTCTTAAACTTGAGCATATTATCACATAAATATTCATATATGCATACTTGAGTGTGTTGTTCAATATTTAACATTTTATTTGCGTGTACATATTTCGAATTACGCAAAGTTAAACAACAACATGGTATTTTGCTAACGTAGCTTCCTAAGCGTGCTAATCGCTGACAGCTTTTTTTCGTGGTTTTCGTATAAAAATAATTATTTGATAAGATAATTGTAACTGTACTGCTAATGTATAGTTTATTTTAGAGCATGTTCAGATTCCTACTTGAGTGCTTCCCTAATATCATTTTATTATTTAACATTTGGTGAACAATTAAGGAAGTAATTAAATATCTGGGTGACACTCGAGTAAAAATCTGAACATGGCCTTACATGTAGATATAAGCTTTTGACCCTGAGCAGTCTATATCTATAAATATAGATAATAGAGAAGAAGTTAAGTGTACGTATATATTTGCAAACATTCTGCAATATTTTTCCTATAATTTTGTAAGCAAATACTGTTTTTTTAAACAAAACCAATTTTTAAATCTATTTTTATGGGACCACATTTTACCATCCTTGTTTCTCTTTAACCTGTTATGTAGTGTTACATTTTTACAAACAATGCCATAAATAACAGATATTTCATAACTTTGAATCTAAAGTTAACTGAACAATACATTGACAAATATAATTATTAAATTTTCAATTTAAATATTAATTATTAACAAAATTATTGTGTAAATGTAAATGAAGGCCTATCACACACAACTTTCTCTTCTACATATAAAATTAACCATACACATACTTGAAACAGTGAAATGGTAAATGAAAATATACAAACATCGTTACAGCGTAAAATGTTATTGCCGCATCATTAACGAGCCGTCATGAATACAAAGACGATGGTCCATGATCTTCAGCATAAACGAGAATCGGGCTTATAATGCAGTGGCATGTGTATATCCCTGAAGACGGCTGTCGGTATTGTTGCACACATTACTACTTTGGCAGATGGAGTATTCGCTTCGACGGCTCACAGTAATGACGTCGAACGATGATAACGACGACGAGTCTTGGTTCGACGCCCATTGACGTCGTGTCGTCGTCGTTCTCAGGCGCGCTCGATTTCGCCGAGTCGAGTCTACTCTTCGGCTAAGCCGCATGCATATTTACACAATGCATCACCCGCCTGTGTAACGCGGTTTAGTCTCTGCAACCGAGCGACATGCTGTCACCCTCGGAGGTGCGCACAAACGTGGGGGAGTCGTGTGATCCGCAAAGGCGAATTTACACGACTCGCTATTGATGATGTACGCCCGCGTCGTGACATAACTAGAGCCTCGGAGGTTCGTAGACACCTACATACGTTGATGTAAGTAAATTTGGACTGCGCGACGCCTTAAGGACCAAGTTCTAGAGTGGTGCAAAATTGGACGAATGTATGTACAGCGATGTGTGTACAAAGAATCCCAAGCAGAACAAGTCATTATGATATCAAAATGACTCCAAAATGATCATTAAAAGTCATTTTTCAATTATTTCCGATTCATTTTAATCTCATTTTTGACGTTATCGTGACTTGTTGTTCTGCTTGAAGTAAGTATTGCAACTGTGTAATGTAATCGAAAAGATGAATCCTCGCGTAAAAATAAATCGAAAATGCCGAGAATGATATTTTTGAGTACAAGATTTGATATAAGACTTAATTTTAGAGAAAAGTGACTTTGTGATATAAACCAGAAGGTTTGCGGGTTATCGCCATGTTTTCATCTATTGCTAATGCCAACGAACTTTGCCGTTCACTTCATCAGGGCGAGGAGTGATATACTTGTTAAATAAATATATTAATATTTTCTCTCCTTCTAAAAACATGTAAAAATATTTAACTTGTAAAAAGAAAATATTTCTGAAAATATGAAAAATTTTACAAATTTTTTAATACATTGAGATTTTAGAATTATCTAGATTGCAACATATCGTCGCTTTTATCGGAAAATGATACCTCAAAATTTAGTGACTTTTCAAGGGAACATTTTTAAAATTCTGAACTGGAATAAGGAACATTTAAAGGAACTTTTTAAGAAAAAGTAGAGGGAGCATGATTCCAATGGTGCATTCAGGGAGACACTATTAGTGCTATTTGTGTCATCATCGTTCATTAGATGTAAAGCAAGGATAGGATGACACAAATAGCGCTAATAGCGTTTCCCTGAACCCATCTCAAATAGGATGTTTTTTAATAATTACTTTAGCAATGTTCCTTTACGACGACATCTATTTTCTATAACGATCATTGCGATTTTGATCAGAGGATAAGTGACACTTCCGTCCTTTAACGGTAAATTCAAAGAGTTACAAATATAATATATCGGTTTTTCAAGAAAAAAAATATACATTTTTAAAATTGATTTTCTATTACTATCGCAAAAATGTTAATTTTTTATATCATTTTTCTATTAAAGTGACGATATTATCAAATAAATGATAAAATTCCCAGCATTCATATTTTCTGTTTCCAAGGGTGATTATTTAGTTGATATACATAGAATCAAATGATTTATAGAATGCTGTAAAAGATAACTCAAATTTAGCTTGCGCTACAAATATATTTTCTAACCTACAAATATTTTCGGAATTTCCTAAACTACTTTTAGCACAAAATTCAGAGCTTGAGTCCTCTGATAAAATCGATTATTTCGTATTGCAATCCTCATTCTTGTTTATGTGTTGCACAAATATCATTGCAACTTTATTTATATATTCCACTGGTATGAAGATAATTCCTCTCAGAGCATACATTTTCGCATAATTCTGAGTAAGAGACAAATCGACAAGGTCAGATTGGAAATTGATTCGTCATACTATTCAAATAGGCGTAGTATTATCTCAGCCGGGCTTCAGTGAAAATTGGTCACAGAATGCAAGAACTTTAACGAGACGTCAAGACGTCGCTTCGTTTCCCATGGTATCTAGAGACTTGTCTAGAGATTCGTGCATCAATCGCGAAGTCGAAGTGCAAGCTCATTCTTGCACATTGTGCTCTTCATACTGAAATTTTATTATTAATATTATTATAGATTATTATGAGATAAATAATAATTGATAATGTATTTCTATTATAATAACAGTAATCGTATTATGATTGCAGTAATTATGAAACAATATCTGATGATAAACTAATTAACCTAATTTCTAATAATATTTGATACAATAATAATTTATTTAAATATTTATCAATATTTTTTTCTATACGTTGCACCGAAAGATTTCTCTTGATATTTAGATTAAATATGAATAAAATTATAACAAAGTAGCGATATAAAAATTTTTATTTTTATCTGAGGAAGTAACATACAGATACAAATATACAGATATGAGATAATATGTAGATAATTGGCGAAATGGAGCATAAGTAAATCTGTTCACTCCATAAATCAGTTTTTCGTCTTTTTTTGATACATCAAACTTTATTATGCAGCGTTCAATAAATTAGCGAATCACAGTGTGTCGAAAGCTAGACGTTAGCCCAATACTTTTCTATCGTTCGACAGGCTGATGCCGAAAGAGAGAGAGAGGGGAATTAAACGGCTTTGGAACGAAGAGGAATAGTCGCGGTTTCCGATTCGTGCTCGATCGGTTAACAGCCATAACTTTCCTTATCACGTCCGGGGTTTTACCACACGCGTGACGTACCCTCCAGGGACTTTTTGCCACTCTATGTCAATCGACGAAAACCGTGAGGGATACCAGAAGGGTGTCGTTCGATGAGACATTCGCATGACGCAGCTCTCAAATCTGTGAGACTCGGTCCTTCGGGATAGACAGGATTTCATCCTTAAGCAGGATCAGCATTGAATTCTCTCTTCATCCGAACAAGACAAGTCCATGTTTATCTCGCTACTAGATTTCTTTTAGCCATTATGGCCTCGTTCTTTTTACTATTTTAATCAAAGTTACACAGTTCAATTTCAAGAATTCTACATGTTTCTTGAACTGAAGTAGTGTATTAAATTCATTGAGAAATGCATTACTGAGTCGCTTCTATCGTTGATATTTACAGTCAGTCTCCTCTGCATGCAACTTTCGATTCACCTTTCAACGCTTCGTAGAAAACTTTATCCCTTTTCCAATTCTTATCCCGTGACTTTTTCGGCAGTATCTTTCAACTCTCACGACGACAGACTCTTGACATTTGTTCGCGGACCGTCGCGTCGGAGAGAGTTTCGAAAAGAAATGGGCGTGTTCTAAAATTGTCATATTATTTATAAACCGTCAGCGTCATATCTATCAATTATTCGCCGATCAATGTTAGCCCTTGAATTTCACAGAACTTAATAAATAATTTGTTCGACAATCGCTAAGAAGACTTTTCTAAATATATTTTTATAGTACATTATTTTCGACATTTGTATATACATATATGTATATCCATTGATTGACAGTTCAATAACTCAGAAGTATTCTTTGAAGTAAGTATTCCGATTATATGCGATATATACACTAGTTTGTTTTTGAACAGATATTAAAAAAGAATTGTATTGTTCGTTTGCTATTACACGTTTTTGATTGGCTTCATCTTTTAATGAAAGGTATACAATTTCACTCTAAATTGAATTCTACTTTTTCGATATTCGATGTTTACATTTTAAGCTATTGAAACATTTTTATTTTCTTCATCGCAATTGGCGAATTTTCTAATGATAATATACTTTATGGCATCTAAACAATATTCACTTACGTAGAGATTTTATAATATAATGTTAATCTGTCGATAAAAAAATGTGTCTAAGAAAACGGAAAGCATACAATTTTCCGTAAAATCATTTATAGGAATTCATATATCTGCGTACTCAGTAAATTTTATGGAACAATTTAAAATAAAAAAAAACAAATATTTGTAAAAGAAGAAGATCTGGATTTATACCTGGATGTATACGGTTCTCAACCTTATTGTACATATAAATGCTTATGTACACTTGCAAAACGAAAAGCATACAGCACATATTTAGCTCAGTACAATTTCATTTATAAGTAATTATAGTAATCTCAACTTGCAAACTCAGATGTTGAGAAATGCTGCTTTCCAAGAGAAATCAAATTTTGCCGAAAAAGCGTTACGTATACGAATGATTTTTTATCAAATAAAATGATTTGCCGTGTAAATTGTAGTTGAAATATTTCTATTCAATATTTTTCGGATTTATCATCGCTGCGAATATTTTTTATATTTAGCGAAATTACTGTAACATCTACGATACGTCCTACCAAAATACGCATGTTTCAATATATTGTAATACATGTTGGTCTATTATTGCACTGTATTTTACAGAGATCTCATGCAGAGAATATATCGAATGTATTTTATATATATTTTATTTTGGATATTAGAGTGTTTTTATGATATCCCAAATATGCTTGAAAATCATTCGGAAGAATTCATATATTACGAGTGTAAGATACCTGCACTCTTAGCAAATTTTAACAACTTTGAAACAACTATTTAAAACAAAAAACAAATATTTGTGAAAGAAGAAAAAGACTAGCTTGCTTACACCTTAATGTGTACATGGATGGCTCTCAGCCGTATTGTATGAACGCTTATGTACACGTACTTGCTCTTTTGTTTGTAAAGAAAAGTAAGTAAAAACGGATTGAGCTGTATAAATGTTTAATTATCTTGAATAGGTTTGAATCGGCTAGATCGTCTACGGGCGTTTACGAAGAACTAAAAACTCAGGGCCAAAAGAATAGATGGATGAATTGCTCTGCGCACCTAAGTCGTATGTATCTTGGCAAGCATTGTATACATGTAACGGTGACGAGCGGGTATAAACAGAAAGCCGCGTGCGGTGCCCTGCCTTCGGTAAATGCATGCTCTGTAAATTGCCTGGCATTTAATTACCATGAGTAGGCAGGCCGCGCACGCTAAAGCCAAGAACCCACTCCGCTCAACTCCTTCACCCCATTCTGCTTCTCTTTCTCGTCGAGCAGTGGAGAGAGCGAAGAGTAGATAAAGGTATTTAGAAGAAGAAAAAGAAGAAAAATAAGAAGAAAAAGAAAAATTGGAGAGAGACACACACATAGAGAAATTTCAATCCGTGGTACACTTTTGTACCCTTTCGCGAGCGATGCAAGAGTTTTCCAGTGTCGTCCTCTCTCGTTCGCTCTTTCTCTCTCACCGTATGCTGCATCGTGACTCTCCGCCGTCTGCCCTTACGTTTACATGCCACGGACGTATATGTTACGAAGTACTGCTAAATTAAACACCTGCTTCAGTTAAACAGTACCTACTTCGACTCACCACTCAGAGCCACGAATCAACCTGCTCGTGTTTCACTCTCTTCCATCCTCTCTCTCTCTCTCTCTCTCTCTCTATCTCTATCTCTTTCTCTCCGTCTACGTTTTGCCACTCTAATTGGATGCTGTTGTAAATCCTTTTCAGCATCAGCGTGAGCGACATACATACATTTCGCGAGTGTCGTCTTGGAATAGTAAAAGTTGTTGCATCTTAAACGTTTTGTAAAACTGCAAAGGACGGTAGATCATCAAACCGACGATTTTATTTGTAACATGAAAAAACTTATCACAGTTAAAGCTTATCAAGAAAAATGAAACGAGAAAATCGATATATCTATTAAACTTCAATTATACGAAAGACAGGTTATTGATATAGAAATAAATTAATAGTAAGTTAAATGAGAACGCTAAATGAATAAACCAGATAAGTAAGAAACGTCAGATACGGCCGAGGTTGAATCTTGGTATCTAATAATATTTTTACGTACAATTTAAATACATTTTAAATACATCTCCCAGTTACTATACATATGCACTCTAATTACTGTCGAATTTGAAAACGCATAAACTGAAGTTGAAATAATATCACAAATGGATTATCAATTTATTATAATTAAGTATCTTAAAGTATATAAAATATTAAAATCTTGTCATTATTATTTCAGCTTTAGTTTATGATTGTGTTTCAAATCTGATAGTTGGGGTGCATAGTTATTACGAGTACGAGTTATTATATAATAATAACTGAAAGATATATTTAAAATTTATATAGAAAAATATATTAGACAAAATCTAGCCTCGGCTGTATTTGGCGTTTCTTTACTTATTTGAGAATCGAGTCTATTACAATCTGTTTATTATACAGAATAACTAGTGTTCTATTGTAAGCTATCTTTATCTTTATCTTTAATATTCATGATAAGATAATATTGATTCTAATATTTTTCTCGGTTCTTTTTCTTTCGTCCTAAATAAACCGAAGTATATTTATTATTTGTATCAAATATTTATTATATCTTATAAACTTCTGTATGTCTATTATCGTCACACGTAATATTTCTTACTTCACGTCGTCTTCTTGTCTATAATATGAGGTAAATGCTTTGCCAGCATTTCGAATTTGAATGAATTGACCTGCAATCCGACGTTTCTTAATTATTCATCGAAAACGCGAGGGATTTTTAGTAGCTGGTGTCTTTTTCCGACTGAAATGTCAAACACGCGTTTCAGGTCGACATATCGCTTTGATATTATTATAGATGACGCGATATTTAAATCGTCTTATTTCTTCGTTGCTTTCTCCTTTATTACTATTCATATTGACGACGTGTGGAACTGCTTGCCACTGATATAGCCAAGATACGTCTTAGACGAGCTTCTACGACTCTTTGCATCGTCGCTAACTTAATACACCGATTAAGTATCAAGACTGCTCATTGTATGCACGTTTGCATTCAAGTGACCTCGTCTACGGCATGTTGACGTAATTGCAAGCCGATATACACTCTCGTGTGAGCATTTATGAAGTTAATCGTGTATGAGTTAATAGTGTAATATATTGCCTTCTTTTGACGCACGAATACGTCATATACTAAAGTGGAAGAGATGTAGATTCTACTCTGCTCACGTATCATCATATTAAAACGAAATGAACGTTTAAAATCGAATCTTGTGATATTTTGTAATTGGATATTTTTTAATTTCAAAATCGCGAATTGTATAATATCCAGTATGACATTCGGAAGTTAAATTAGTACCAATTAATTAATTATCAAAGAGTAGGAATTAATGAACGATAACGTATAAATAAAGAAGAACGGTGACACGACGACCATATCGGTCAAATCAATTATTTAGTGATCATTAATGCGGCAACAATATTTACATTGATGATTAATTATACATGTGGTTTACACAGGTAGAACATAACTAAACAATTAGCCATAATTATTTGTTACTATCGCAACCAATGATTGCGATTTAATCATCTTCTACATTGTACTTACAATTAGCTTACATGTATGTATTTGTATGTTCAATCATGGAGATCACATTTAATAATTTTATGCATATTAAACAGTCATTTCGCAAACTTTCAGAACGCGTTGTAATACATACTATATATTGTACGTGGACAAACGAATTAGTTATAATATTAGATTATTCTAAATAATAATAATCATATATTATAGAATTACACATAGAATGTGACGCGATAATGATTGAAATAAAAACTTTCTTCTATTTTATATATATATATTTTTATATACATTTCAGAATATTAACCTTACGTTTTGCAGACAGCTAATAAGCTGCTACATCAGTAGTGATTATTACAGTAATTAATTTGTTTTAAAGTTCGTGAAAATTCTGTAAGACCTCAAAGGCAGGAAGCACGGCTGCGTACTTGGTAACTCGCTCCAATCTAATAACAACCAAGAGCGGCAGTGGATAATTAAGAGAGAAGTATTCTAAAATATTCCTTTCTGACAAGTACAGCATTTCAGTGCAATGCGCGACGAACGTTTCAAAAGTAAAGCGTTACGAACTCGTTCAATAATGGCGCGCGATTAAAGCGTCCTTTGCCAATAAAGTAAAATTTTAATATTCTTTCACTTGAAGTTATTGAGTATTTTTTTCATTGTTACATTTGCAATATGCATAAATGTGAGAACATTCGTGCTAAAAAATTCTTACATTTAATAGAAATGCAATGATTATTTCTGAATTTAATCTCTGAATACAAAGATGATTTATACGTTTACAGAAACTATGCCACTTGAAAAATACATGTCATTTTGAATATGAAGTTCGCTAAGGGGGTGTATAAATACATAATAGTTAAATCGTAATAGTCAACGGGTTAGAGAAAGTTAACAATCGGTCGATCTCACTCATCTCGAATTTAATCAACGCCGAATCCTCGGATCCGTCAGCAGCTTCGTTATCCTGAAACGCTAACAACGCGAATCTAACTGCCGCCCCGCGGCACGATGCGTTTTAATTCGCTCGCTCTCGTGAGTGCCGCGAGTTCTGAGTAGACGTCGTGCACGAGGACTTCCTCGGGGTGGCTCTTTGGGGGTGTTTTTGATTTGTTGGTTCCCGTGGTACCTACCGGGTTCAGAGAAAGGGAGAGGCAGGTAGAACCCGCTGGAACGCGAGTTAGGAGGTGCGGGTCTCGGGTGAGGGTGGCGGTGGGTGGACTGGGTAACCGCACATTATGTGATTTCTACAGGGAGCGAGCTAACTTCGCGATTGAATTGTGCCGGCGACAATGGCAATCTGCCAGAGCACTCGACGGTTTCTCCGCATGGTATTTTCAACGCGCGACTGTTGCCGCACCGCGCTTTACGTTTTACGACCATCTAACTGTTCCGTTTGCTTCATCGGGCGATCGTGCTATTTTGCCTAGTATGAACGTCAATAATCTCCTGATTACTTAGTGCTTTTCAAGTAAGACGCATCAAAACGCAATTATCCGAACAAAATAAATTCTCTGCATTAAAAAATTAATAACGCTATGGTTTGGTATTTTTGCTTGCGCCTATAAATATTGTTAAAATTAATATTCTTTTTGTGCGGTACTCTTAAAGTAAAAGCCATTTGCATTATATAGTATTGCTGGTACATTTTTTATTTCCGATATTTATTAATACTAGGAAATTTATTAATAAGTCTATGTGTTTTTTTAAATGAGTTAGTATATAATTTGGAAGACTGGTGTGTGTGTGTGCGTGCGTGTGTGCGTGCGTGCGTGTGTGTGTATGAGATTTCGCGTGGTATTTCTATTCGAAATAGTTTTTCGCTATCTGGTTACGAGTGAAAGGAGTGATGCGAATGTATTACGATTTTAAGATTCGACGAAGGGGATACCATTATTTTCTCATCCGACACAAGGCAAGAGCCGACACGACGGGATGGACGATATTCAAATATTTACGTGGATTTTCCGTAAACCGAGCGACGAACGTTTCTTCTTTCTAGACACCTTTCTCTGGAGACAACGTCGGTAGCAGCAATAAAATCTGTAAATGGAAAAAAACGCTGCAATTGAACAGCTATTTTGATTTACATAGTCGTTAATTTATAAAAAAATACTAAGTTATTAAATTAAATTCTAAATTATATATTTTATAAATACGATTTTGTATTTATAACGTCTGCTTATAGTATCTATAATTTATACATCAGCGCGACCAATTTTTATTAATTGTTCTAACCAAGATAACGTAAGTGCTGTTACAAAATTATCTACTAGACAGGCAGTGAGTGGGTACTTCTCTTTAGTAGTTCTCGCAAACCTAATTTTTCACAACGCGTCACTCGCTGTCCTCTCAATAGGCGTGTGTCCTTTGTCGTGAGAGTCCTACGACAGCGCGGTGGATGGTACGGTCCGTCGTATCAAAAGGATTTCCACTTTGGCGATCCCCACGAGGCACAAAGCCCGAATCCGCATCCTGAGTATTCGCATGGGAGGCGAATACGTCGCGCGCAGGGAGTTAAGAAAGAGCTTAAAAACGCACGGCTCACACCGGCTTTTCTTCCCCATTTGCACACGAATGTTTCTCCCTTTGCACTACGAGGAATTCCTTTCCGGTCAATGACGTAACCGATCTTCAGGCACTCCAGAAGTCCTTCATCCTTTACTTTACGCAACGTCAATCCCGATTACCCTGCTCTTAAACTTCTCCGCGTTTCATGGTCGTCTTAATAACAATAGGTAATACGCGCATGTTACAGAAAATAAAATATAAAAATACATATTCTTTTATTTTATTTTTTTTTTGTTTTTATCGTTCCTTTTAGTCTCTTGAAATGAAAGTTTTGCTGCATTTGTGAACTTGTTATGCTACTGTTTTAGAAGACCTTTCTTCTCCTGTCTTTTTCTAGTTCGAACTACGCGTCTTTCCGTTAGGTCACTTTTCTTTCTCGTGTGTGCGCGTGGTCGATGGATAGTTGCTATTTGTTTTTCGTTACGCGAAATTGCTCGCTAGTATTTCTTGAGGATTCGACAAACTGTAGCATTGACCATCGATACATATATCCATGTTCCATTGACCGGGCAGAAATAATGGCAGCGGATAGAGAGAGGAAAAAGAGAGAGAGAGAGAGAGAGAGAGAGGAGAAGAGAAAAGAAATATTGCAACATCTAAGTTTATTGTACACATTAGTATTATAAAGTATAATATAAAGTGATGAAATAGTAAATAGGTAATCCATTTCAAACACGTAATAACATCTCAATGTTATTGCTGTATGAATTGCATTACAATAGATCGTATCGTAAAATTATGTGGACTTTCTTCTCATTCAATTACTTTTTTTATTATTTATATATATTATAATACTTATATTTAAGTTAATATTAATATGAATATTTGCTAATTATAATTATTACAATAAATGTCAAAGGTTCTGTTTAAAAATCGTGCAAACAATATATTTCAAACAATTATTTCAATAAAATTAGTTATAATATTTTTATATTAATATTTATTTTTTTTATATTAATATTTATTGTTTTTTTATAATAATTGTAAATTTTCGTCATAACTTGCTGCAAATTTTCAGATAAATAAAAATCTTTACTCAATTATCTTACTTTCTAAAGATAAAAGTAAAATATATAAAAAGAATAAATATGATCATTTTTACAATATGCAATCAAAGATCTATAAATTTAAAAAATATAGAAACAAAAATGTAGAATGGACAATTTAATTTGTTAAGCATTTGATATATACTTAGAATTATCATTTCTGGAACAGATCAATACCTTTTCTTGAGAAGTCTAAGATAGATTGTTATCATCCTTTTTAACGAATTCTGATGTATTAGAGCTTTGAAATCCGTTTCTCTTCATCTCTCTCTTACAACGATACAGCGGGAAGTAGAAATCGGTCAACCCGGGAACTATCTTGCACAGGCATCGCTCCGGAAATTCGTGCGCGCTCTCGGAAGCATAAGCTTCGTTCTTCGGTGTGCTCGAAGGATGAAACGTATACAGAAATAACGTTTCGATGGGTATGACGCGGCGATCTTTTTATCTCTCGAATCTCCGACAAATCTCGAGATGTGGGAAGAACGGCAAAGGCGAAGGAAAAAGAGAAGTCGCGAAAAGAGAAAGAAAGAGGAAAGGAAAAACGAGGATAGCACTGAAGACGTCGACGTCGGCGTCGTCGGCGTCGCCGCGGCGATGGAGATACGATTCATCGTTCTCGGTCCGCTGCCAGCATTCGCAACTTGCGGCCTTTAAGGCCTCATCGCTTCGAGGACTTCGATTTTCAAGACGAACAGAAAGAGGGAGAGAGAGAGAGAGAGAGAGAGAGAGAGAGAGAGAGAGAGAGAGAGAGAGAGAGACTGCTTCGTCTCTCGTCTGAGAACGATAGACTGAATGTTGAATTACACGATACGCATTTTCTGTCTCCTCGCGCGTCTACGTGTTTGCGGAATGTTACTGGTAGAATAGTTTATCGAGATGCCCATGATTTCCTATCGATGACGACGTCAACGAAGATGGGGGGAAAACGTCGAGGCTGGGTTGATGAAGGGATGGAGGGGGTTGGAATTTCAAAGCGGACCCGATTGGTAGCATCGATAGTCGTGTATCTCGCGACATCGTTTCCTCGGTTGATGCGCCGAGAGCGAATGCATGTTTTTCACGGAGTTCAATAAAAGGTAGCATGTCGAATACATGGTAGCTATTTTTTTTTCTCCATTTTACAATGATACCAGGCAACTCGGAACTTTAATTTTGTGATGTTAGCTAATTTCATGAAAATATGAATTTTTTATTTTGCGTTAAAAATACATGTTTTACTAAAATTATAAATTATTCTTGATTACTATGGTTACATTTATATAACTATCATACTGTAGTCAATTCAACTTCATTAACTAAATGGCGTCGGAATTTATGACAATGAGTTGAAAAGCAACATTAGTTCTAGTTTTTGTGTGTGTCACCTGTTTTTTTAATAAATAGAAAAAAATAACTCACCGACTAAATGAGTTTTCCTCATTATTCTTTCTTCATAATAGATAAAAGTTAATTGTAATTTCTTTATTTTACTTATAATCTTTTATAGCCTGTACAATTAAATTACTTTGAACGCGTTTTTTCTCCCGAGATAGTGAAAATAAAAGCTTATATCTTTACTGAATTATTCGAGCTTTTTATCATATTTTTTATAAAATATAAAAATTTTGTGGAAATAGCACTTTGTAATATATTAAATAATATTATAATATAATTAAAGTCACTACAAAATAACAAATAATTTTTTATCGATATACGGATTAATTAAAAAATATTGAGGAAATTTGATGGCATCGATCGATCAGTGTATTAGTCGAATTTCGTATAGTTATTGCATTAGAGTGAACAAGAAAAGTCGCAGAAAACGTGGCCTGGAAAACGATTCTGTGGCATTGTGGCACCTATACGCGTCTGTAATAAAAGATCGCAAAAAGGAAGCGAAACTTTAACGAGATGCTCGTAGAATTTATGAGTATTTTTTTTAGTTAAAAGTTTTAGATAGTAAAGTAGTAGTAAATCATTATACACTTATATACGCGTTTTTATTAGCGCGCACTTAGGACTTACGCGGAAACTTTTTATTTCGGGTTTAAAACGAAACCTACTCCATATTTATGCTATTTAGTTTGTATGCACATTTGTTAACGTACGCAGTGTACAAGTTTTATAATTACGAAAAATATTTTTGCGTTTTAATATAGACAGCAAAACATTAACCATCGCAATTTTATGAACGTATCGATCGATATTGTGTTATTTGAGAGAATATTACGTTTGTTGTTCCTAAATTCTCGATTCGAATTTTACAGTGACAAACATGTGACACATTTTTACAGGTGAACTATTTTATAACCGTTTTTTTAGTTATCCAATCATCAATAATTCAAGTGACTTAATTCCGATTTTAATAATTTCACATTTTATTCAATGGAAAACAATGCGAACATGTATTATTCGACTGCATTGAACATCTTCTGTCAAACGAAAAAAAAAGTATGTGTGTAATTCCACAGTCGATTGCATATTCATTGTAATTTATTCCATGATATGCCGACTAATAATATGCTGATTGGTGACACATCCATGAAATTTTATAAATTCTTTTGCATTGTATTTCTAATTTTTTAAATAAATGTACTTCTGATTATTGATTTTAGCACAAAAATAGTTCAGAAAAAGCATTTAAATGTTTTTTTTAATTTATATTCATAATAAGTAAGTGCAGTTTAATCTTTTCTATGCCAAATTATGATAAGAACGAGAGTTTATACATGTAAATAGTTTCGGAAAGAGCATTAAATTGTTTTTTAAATTCATATTTATAATAAAAAAGTCATAAAAGCAATTTAATTTTTTTAAACCAAATTAGAGATAAGAACGAGAGAGAACATTTACAAATGTTCACAAATATTTCAAAGAAAAAAGAATCGAGAATTATCAGTCACATTTGCACGTAACTTTGTAGAATAGAAGTATGAGTTATCATTACTGCATTATATACTTCGTCTTCACTTTACTTTCAAGGAGGTCGACTTAATTTCCTCGAAAAACAAGAAAAGGGACAGTATAAATGAAGTCCTCTGACAGGCAACGAAATGCGTGCCATATTTCATCATTTAGTCTCCCTTTAACGAGAAGGCGGTGTATCATTGTACTCCATTCGAGTATTAACGCCCTTTGGCGAGAGGGGGGTGTGAGATGGCAAACTTTCCATGTATACTTGGGGCACGTAGTTTGGTATCAATAAATTTCCATGCGCGGGAAACGGATTACGTTTTATTACCCTTGTGGTCTGGCAGTAGATTATGGCGTCGAAGTATAACTATTCTGGCAACAACTCCGGGGGCCGGCTTTTGCGCCAGAGAGAACGAGAGAGTTCGGGGGGATAATCAGCGGCGTGGTCGCAAACAGTCGCGAAATGTTCGGCAATATAAGCGGCCGGGGAGGCATTATAAGCGCGATGCCGAACTCCTACAAAACGTTGTACTAATGGAAAATCGATTCTCGAAATAGCTTTCTTATATATAGGAATCACTTGGCCTTTCGAACGAAATGCTTTTCATTTCGTATTGGCTCGCGACACATAGGGATGTAATGTGGATACTGCTTATAAAGAATGTATTGTTACAATTGCAATGCATAATACATGCATGTATATTTATATATATATTTTATTATCTAAATAATAAAAAATAAATAAATTTAGAAATATGTTTAAATCTGCGCTGACTATATTGAACTTTAAAGATACAGTCGATTTGATAGTAAATTCTGATAGATTTTAAATTTAAAAAATAAGTAAAATCCAGCTTTTATAGCAAAAACTCGTTGTTAAAGCATAAGTATGTGAGAATTTTTTCAGATTTATACAATTCGGAACAATATAAATTTTTTTTTTCAGTTCGAAAATCCAGATTGTGGACCAAGATGAAAATCTCACATTACCAACAGAGGGTGTGACTTTGAAATCAGAGAATAGATACCTGTTATACTTTCATATTATAAATAATTAAGTGCCCGAATCGGAATGCCGTGATTCAGGTTACTTCCTTGTTAAAAAGGAATACTGGCATGACGGCCAAATTCAATGAGATCTATAGTTTATCAAGTAATGTGACTTATACTTGTATGATTTATAATATAAACATACAATTTACGAGATATCGATACATCTCTAAACAAACTACTACATCTTATCGCACTCACACATATACCATACATAATTTGTACAAAGAGATAATCTTTTATACTAGGCTTCTAAACTTAATTCTAACGATTCACAATTATTTATTTTTTTAATTTTACATCTAGCTCTGTCTTTATTTCGTACATATGACCTATATAATCTTTCTACGAAGTAAATGTTTCAGTGAATTGACAGCTTTGGTCATCACATTAAGGTATCAATCGATAAAAAAATTTGTAATTTCTTTACCTTTTTTCCTATTTTTAAGACAAAATAGATTAGATCCAGATACATCAGCATGTGTATTTTAATCGTGGAAATGGAATTTTAATTCTGTGAAACCAATAGGAAGTGTACCTCATATATACAATACTACTCTACAAAAATACTATTTTTTTTCTTTCGATAAAACAGACGGAGCCACCATCCCCTTAAGAACTTCGAGAAGCGTTGTAAAAAACAGCGAATGTTAGCGAGGGAGAAACTCAAGAGAGTATTGAGATCGATGGATGTTTCACTTTCCTTGAACATTGAAGTTTCCTCTTTAACTCAACTCTTTTACTGACATCGACCACTTTACCATTTAAAATCACAGACCGGATCGAATTCTTTTGGTCTTTGACTACTTTAAGTGCATTCATCTATGTTGCTGAAACTATTACGTGTTTCCTTAACCGCTTACTCCTTTAACTTCCTGCAACGCAGTGGTAATTATGCGTAACCACTACTTCTTCAATTTTCTCATAAGTCAACGTAATAGTTTTGCTTAATAAACATTCTACGGCATTTTAGTTTAATCATTTCATTTTATACTCTTGTCTAATAAATTTTCCATAAAATATATTAATACAAACTGCAAGAATAAAAATTCTCTGTTTCTCGCCAAATAAATAGATATTTTCTTAATACATGTAAAATTATTTTTCTCAAAACTACGCAACTATAATTAAAGCAGACGTTCTATATACATATTTCTTATATTTTTATCCTCTAGATTGGAAAAATTTCGCATTGTGCAAGTATCGCAGTGAGAAAGGAGAACGCAGAAAGGGAGAGAGGGATGCTCGAAAGTCTGGAAAATGCGACTATGCGGAGAGATAAGTGTTGCAACAGGGAATACGAAGTTCCTCTCACGCCGGTCGCGTCCGCGTCGCCGGGTCACGGTTTTCGCGAGAAAGTTCGCCTCGTAGTAGAGCCATACGTGATCTATACGGGTTACCGTTATATTCGCCGTCCGCTTCTCCGGGCCCCTCTCGAAGCCTGCGCGGGGGTGTCCCGTAGCCCCCAGAGTTGGTACACGCTATAAATTTCACGGCTGAAAATCCCACGTGATATATATACACACGCGAGCGCGCGCACTGTATATGCCGCGATATATATCGCGTTCTGCACCCGCTTTCTATGTCGCCCCCACCTGCTTTTCTACGAGGGAGAACGAGAGATGGACCAGAGGCAAAGGGGTTGAAGGAGCGGTCGGCACGCGCGGAAGAGGTATCTTGACTGCGCGGTTAGGCTAACGTGGCCGGGGGGGAGGTGTTGCCGGTTGAGTTACACCGGTTACACGTTGCAGTTCTTAGGTGTTTGGATGATTAATGAGAGCTGTTTCGCGTGTGCTCGTTGACTCGTGCGCGAACGCGGGCTATTAGTATGTTATCCAATATTATCCGCGTTCTCGTGGCAAAGATAGTTGCGAGCCTCGTCAAGTTTGCTGCTATATCGATTTTCGAAATGGAATTTCGGAGTAGTTGGATTTGTTCTCCCTGATTGAATTTAACGAGTCTCTAATATTGATGAACTCCGTTCGATGTGTATGTTCGGAGTCTGTTAAAACTAATAGACAAGAAACAAACTATTTTATTATGTTAAGAACGTATTTTTCTTTTCTTAATAGGTAATTTTGAAATAATAGAATTTTTCAACCTTCGAATTTGATTCCTATATATAAAGATTTTTTTTTTAAATACGAATGTCACAAAAAAGATTAATTAAACGAAATTTATAATTTCTTCTATAACTTTTTATTTATATTTTTCATTGAGAAAAAATATAGTAAATTTTAATAAATATTTAGTTGAACACTGCCAACTAAATATTTATTAAATATATAAAGATATATTTAATTGGTACAAGAAACATTAATTTGATTTAACAATCATTCTTTTTACTGAACAAATATAAATTTATTTACTGTAAGTAAAAATGTTTAGTTGGCAGTATTGAATTAAATATTTATTAAAATTGATTATATTTTTTTCAGTATAATCTTTTTATCTTTTTTATCTTTTTATCTTTTTCTTTCTTGGACTTTGATCGTTAAAATTATTGCTGACAGCTTGTGAGAAAAACGCGAATAACTGCACGATGGAATATAATGGTGCGCGGAAAGAAAGCAGAACGGCTAAATAAACAAGTGAGCGAGAAGATAAGAGGATACGGAAAAAGTCGTGAGAAAGATGGAGAAGATTAACGAGAATGATACAGTACGAACATAGAGCCACACTTTGCTGTCGCCGGAAGTTGCGGACGCGACACGTTATATTATCCATGTGTCTCTGGTGGTAGAACTAGTCGCCAGTGCCGTTCTCCATCACGAGCAGACTGGATAAATTCTATACTCGGACAGGAGTCTCTGCCAAGATATTTCGTTATTTGTTTGTATCATTATCCTGTCTCGTTATTACATGAAAAAATTGAACAACATTGCTCGCTAGAGAAAGAGAGATTGTATTTTTAATCAATTTCGATAACTAAATATAAATAACTATATATTTCACAGATTTACTTTCTCTTTACACGAGAGATTTAAATGATATAACACAATATAAGTGGCAGTTCTATCGTCGTGATTAAAATTTTTCATTTCATTTTGCTTTTCATTTTGTTATCCTTCAATCTCTCTCTCTCTCTCTCTCTCTCTCTCTCTCTCTCTCTCTCTCTCATCTCGATTCCATCCTCCTTTATAAAAAGAGAAAAAGCAAAATTGAGTCATCTTTTCACAAAACAAACTCTTTAAATAATCTCGGTGCTCTCTGGTCACAAAGACAACGCTATTACTCGCTCGTTCACCGTCTGTCCTTCCGGACAACGCCGTATGTATGCGAACACATGCACGCACATACACGCATGTGTACTCCGGGTACCCCCATGAATTTTCGATAATCCAAATTGGATTCCCCAACTGGGTGCGCGCCGGTGGTTCTCGACGATCTCTCGCTCTCCATCGGCCGCGGCTTTCCTGCAAAATTGTTTCCGCTCGCCCCCGCCCTAAAAGTTGCGAATTCCCTATCCCCTCTGTTCTCGATTCGTGGGAAACGATCGGCGCCCCAACCTCACATGCCGTTCTTTTTCTCTTTTCGTTTTTACGGAAATTCTCGATCTAGTGTCGGCCTAAAACATGGGAAAATGCGAATCGTGACTCCGCCTCTAAAGATCTCGAAATTGTGAGCTGAAAATAAAAGAATAAGAATGGTAGTGTGTTTCAATGGCTATTTCGACGCTGTAATTCCACCCGCATGGAGGTCAATCCAATGGAATAATGTTTAATGGCAAGAGAAAATTTTATTGTTGAACGGACAATACAGTGTAATTAAAAATATAAATCAGAATCCTATTATTATGTTATATTTAGATTTTGTTTTATTTTGCGTCTTTATTTTATTTCATACTTTTGCCATCTTGTCGACTATGTATTTATTTGCTAGAAAATAGCTTTTACACATGTAATTTAATTTAATTTATTTACAGTCAGCCGTCGCTGATTCATTTAACCATTCATTAATTGCTTTATATCGCATTCCGATATGATGATTATCGTATAGAGCTCCATTTCATATTCTGTTGATTTCCAGCGAGCAAATATATAGAGAGATTCAAAGTTTACCTTCCCAATCGATAGATATATAAATAAATAGTTTTAAATCTTATAGAACCGACGCGTACAGAACTCACTAATAATATATTAAAGGCCTAATGCCGGTCGAAGCTAGATCTTAATTGCTTTTTTTTTAAATAATTTAATTTGTGAATTATATATATACTATATATATATACTTGCATATATACCATATTTGTAGTCATATTTCCTACGTAAATAAATAGTTCTATTAAAATGTTATAATTGAATATCAGAAAAATGAAAAATGATAATAACTAATTTTCTAGTTGACTCAAAGGCTAATTACTTGTCAATACGTATTTACAAAGCAAAAGGGCAATAATAATTTTAGTTGCAGCATCTTATATACAGACAATTTTCATATTATGTTACTGTGGTAATTTAGTTTAATGTCACTCATCTGAAATATTTTGTGATATTCTTCTTTGTCGCTATATTTACTATGATGGACGTTGAAAATTTATATAACGATATTTATAATAAACTTAACCGATGGTACGGCTAATGAACAACGAGAATAGCGCCTGTATGCCGCACGTGTGTTTCACATGTGTCATTTATCCCCATTTTATTCTCCGAAGCATTTTCATTTACGTGCTATCGAAAGTAATATTAACGACGATCATCTATTTTTTAATTAAACTTTATATGAATTTTAAATCGATAGCATTTTCCAAACGTTAAGAAACTATAAAAATGAAATCGCTATTATGTTGTACTATATGCACACAAACAAATAAACCATTTGATCTTCTAAATGTGCAATAAAAATAATTCTAATTTATTTACAAATGGATCAATCACATTTTTGCAATCAAATAATCCTAAATTCAAGTTAAAAACTTTTCGATTGAAGTAAATTTCTTACAAACGTTTCTTTCAAATAAAGTTTAAAATTTTAGTTATTTTCTTATTGTTATTCTTTCCAAAAATTCTTTCAACATTGAATGAAAAGTTCCGACTAGAGAAAGTAGTTTAAATCGTGGGGCAAACTCCGTTCGAATGCACGCACAAGTCTACGTCTATACGAGATAGATAACTTGTCAAATTGACGGCATACGTGTGCGCTTTGGTTCGCGTGATCACAAGTTTGCGATTCCCTCTCGCAAGCGCGCGACCCTCTAATTAGTTTGACAAATCGATTGGAGAGCGCGACTGGACGTGCAGGCGGCACGATACGGTGATCGGCTTTACCCGATTCGACGATCCCGTATTGATCCAGATCGTTAAAACATAATGTAATCGTTAATCTCACCGGGCGTCCACCTACGCGTAAAACTATTCGCAGGGATTATATCGATCGCACGTATTCCTCGTGCCGCAGCCATCGCAGGACAATGCAAAATGCGCGTCGAAACTCAACAGACTGAACCTACGACATTTATCTGCCAATTACAAGCAAATGAGAGAGAGAGCATTACATATGAATTATAAATTTATTTATTTTTCCAAAAAGCTAAAAAGGAAGCTGATCCGATTAAAATGATGAATTCGTCGTTGTGTATTATTTTTTTTATCAAATGATGCTTGTTTGATCTTTATTTGATATCTGGATGGACATAGGAAAATAAAGACTGATAATTTAATTCGTTTCACATATTTATTTAATTTTGAAAAATCGTACTGCATGTACTGACATTATTACGTACGCTCAGATACAGACATTGGTTTAATAAAACGACATAGAGTGCAGATATGACGTGTAAAATCGTGGTAAATGAGCTAAAACTGACATATAGTACGATAATTTTACAACTGTAAATGTATATGTACATGGAAAATTCTATTATGAGATTCAAAGTGTACTGTAATGTTATAAATTTAAAATAATCGTTAATTTAATGTTAACTTAAAAAAACAAGACAGCTATCTAATTTGCATAGCTATCTCATTTGCAATCTATCATTATTGATAGTTCATCAATAATTTATTTCGTGAAATAGCGATAATGATAGATTGCAAATTAGATAGCTGCGTATTTCGTTGGTTTCGTATTTACTAAATTTTGATCAGCTTGTTAATGATAAAAAGCTCTACTTTAACGATATTTCGATTACAATTCGACCAAAATGTGGCTTTTATTCCTTGTAAACTAGTTAATACGTTTCTCATTATTAATCAAATCGATTACTACTTTGATAAGCTTTATTGAATGGATAATGTATGAGATGGTGAAAATGTTTATTATCAGTTAGCTATAATTAGCATCAATAACATCATGACTATCAGTATCATTTACCTGTAAAAGGATCGAGCGTAATAATTTAATTTAGAGAGAAAATTTGATTTTTATATATATATATATATATATATAGTATATGTGTATATATGTGTTCGTGTGCATATATGGAAAAAGCTCCGATTGTATACGAGGCATTATAAAGTGCGATTTTAGAATAGCAATCTCATTTTATGATATATGTCGCAGTTATATCCATATTGAATTATACGGGCCACCGAGCCATCGCGATTCCAAAACAGTCGAAAGGTCGTTGCGCAGTAAACTCAATTAGCAACGATAACGCTTACGTGTTTCCACCCGCGAAAATGATTTTCCCAACGCAAGCCGACTACCACGAGATCGAAAATATTTGGAAGATTAAAATCATTTAGATTGGATTGTAATTTCGATTTTCTCTCGTGTTGGAAAAGAAACGGAGATGAAACTCAGTCACGAAATAAAAAGAGTGACAATGGAACGAAAATGCGATAAAAGTTTTAATTTGATATATACTTTGCTCTAATTTCGTATCATTATTGAAATTATACACATGTATAACAGTTTTATATCTTACCTCCGAGAGAAGTAGTAATAAATTGATTGCTGTAATTGTTATTTTTATTTGTTTTAATAGGACGATTAGGATATGAAATAAACACTTTCGTCTTTGTATTATTCGCATACAGTTTAATATAGTTTAATAATTAACTATTAGGTACGTATAACATGGTAAAGCTAATTAGAACAGAAAGTAGAAATTTTTTTATGGATAGCGTGGTAGAGAAAACAAGAGAGTTGTATGCGCTTGCATTTATACAAAACAAAAATTAATACGTGAATACATTAATTATAATTCATTAAAAATTAATATGTAAACACAATTGAATAGAAAAAAAATAGTATGTGGCAAATAAATGAGAAAAGGTTTCCACAGTAGTTGTAAGCTAGAGTATAATTTTTCATGAAGCAAATAAATAAAAGCATATAATAACTTTTTAATTGCTTACGTAGCTTTGGAGAAAAAGAGATTTGGAATATAAAGATATATGGAATATAAAGAAGTGTACGTTTGACATCATACAGTTTATAGTTCTATCTAAAATACAGAGATATCTCTGTATTTTACGACATGTCGATTGCAGTACAATTTGCCGGACATCCTGAGTATTATCCTTGCAGATTGTATGCGTGGTACCGTTGTAAACCGATCCGCTGCATAACACAACAAACGATAAATGTTCAGGGATTATGCACGTCTATTCCCGGTTAAGTTACTAATCGCGCGGTCAAGCGACTGCATCTACGATATCGCGAGAAGCCGAGCGATGCTACGAGCGATGTTTCCCCGCGCCATAATGGTTCATTATCAAGGATTAGTTCAATTTGCGCGCATACGAGGTCACGTTGTATATCATATTCAATACGTGCGCGACGTCCAATCATGGCGGCGTTGCGCATGTTTACCGCAAACAATATAACGCGTTCAATATACAAGGTTTGGCATAAAAAGAGAGAATGAAATAACATCTCTTCGCGACTAATTTAATCGAGAAAATCAATTATAGCTTTCAATAGCCTTGAAGTTTACACACAACTATAATATACGATGCTGCTATTATTCGGCTGTTATTTAAAAAATTGTATAGTACTGAATTTTATATTGTCGAATAAAATGCTCCGTTATTTTTGTTTGTAGGTTTCGCTGATGAATAACAAGTTTTTACAACGATTCGGAAGGAAATGTAGAAGGTACTCAAGAAGATTGATGTTTTTATTAGACAAAATCCTACATCGCAAACGAATTGTACGCTGACGCAGTCTTGGTTCAACCAAAGGTAGGAACATATCTATATGATGAATACGTTTACTTTATTGAATGAAACGATTTGAGATATAAATGGGTATTGTTGACAATATGTCCAATGTTCGTTTATTTTTACTCTTTTGCTCGAGATTCTCGAGTTATATAGGATCAATCTCATTTTCTCTCTTTTTTTTCGAATATCATATTTTTATGAAATACTGTGACGCGCTTAAATCAAGCACATCATGTCAATTGCTTTTTTTAAACGAATTTTGATCTATTAACAATAGTTAATCGCTTGTACGCGATTTGTATGCGAGACAACAACGACATTTATTCGATAGAGATTCCGGTGATCATGTTATCGCATTGAAAGTTCATTAATTTGTTATAAGCCATTCCATATCGATAATGCATTTTATTCTTCTCGTGTCCCGGTCACTTGCGACAATTTGAAAGGCCATTGAAATCTTTATGACTCAATCGACTCGATAA
The DNA here is from genome assembly GCF_001594055.1 of Mycetomoellerius zeteki. Classification (NCBI taxonomy): domain Eukaryota; kingdom Metazoa; phylum Arthropoda; class Insecta; order Hymenoptera; family Formicidae; genus Mycetomoellerius; species Mycetomoellerius zeteki. The sequence goes on along the minus strand of NW_017257416.1, from coordinate 1,114,842 downwards.
TGGAAATGACCGATTAATGCGACTATTATGATGACATGCGTCCACTAGTACGCAGGCATGTGTAAACTTTATTTCGAGCTATCGTTAAAGTGCATTCAGACTTGTAACATTACAATAACCTATACAAGAATATAACGAAGTATATATATATATAATTAAGAGCTAAGCATTATGAATACTTTGACATTTATTTTAATTTACAAACCAATGCGTTTTATTTAAATGTTAATATATCTATGATTAGATTTCGTAAATAATACAGCTAATAATAAGTCAGTAATTGAGAGCACGTGCGCGTTGCGCCGTAACACGTATTATATTTTATAAAGTTAAAATTTTCATCTACTTCTTTGCTCTATTTTGTTTTCATTCTCTATTTTTGCTGCGAGCCAACATCCGCCTTCGTTTGGCGGACAGAATATGGTCCGCGTATACAGGATGATTCAAGTAAAGTATTATTAAGTTGTTCTCTCGGAAATTGTTAAGGATGGCGAAGAAACTCCCATTTTAAAGTTTGTCGCGACTCTTTATAGGACACTGTTGTCTAACAAATCTTGAAATAACAAACATTTTTTTGTTACCGTCAACCGGATACCTCTTGAGAAAAAGGCTTGTGACATTTTGCCGCTTGTGGAATATCCTGTATATGTCGCTGTCGCAAATAGGATCGTGACAGTGTAGCATGTTACCATTTGTAACATTACGGCGATACGATACGTTACAAGTCTGGACGCACCTTTATATCGAGCATCAAGACTCGAAAGAGAAGAATCGGCAGCATTTGCGTTTTACATACGTATCGCGTGGCCGCCGGAAGTTACCGTAGGAGAAGAATCGAAGTCTCTCGTGTTTCGAATATGTAGGTCGTTCGCTTAACCGCAGTCCGGAGTTCTCGCCTGTATACCAATCGAGTCGTGATTCCATCTCTCGCGGCACTACATTGCAACACGATGGGTTTTCGAACCTGGAGAAATATCTAGTTTAATCGCAGCCTTCACACAGTCAAAATGTATTGCAAAATCTTATCTCGTCGCAGTTTATATGCGCCAGCCTGTATGCTACAAATCTACGTTGAAATCTGGTTGCAATAAAAGCTAGTGAACAAGAACCTAGTAAACACCAACTAACAATAACGTAAAACATCAATGTTATAATTTCACATTTCAAGATAAATGTAATATAACACATATTGTACATGTTGTAGCAATTCCATTGTCGAGTGTGAAATTATAACATTATAATGTTTTATTATTGTTAGTTGGTGTTTATTGGGAAAATGAAACAAAGAATTAAACTAGTGTTAAATCAATAATCGTGAATATGATAATTGTGGGGTATTATATTTTTTTCTTTTTTTAAATCCAAAATATATCTGATTTAATATGTATGATTTGTTACCTCCTAACGGTTGTAATATTTGTATGCGAATACTTCTGTCTTATTTTCGCTTCTTGTTGCCTCTTCTTTCGTCCGTGATATTTCTCACTGTACCCGCGTATATTCGCACAAATAAATCTATTTTTCACTTAATAAAGAGTCTCTAAAACTTTTATTTCAAGTCTAAAACTTTATAAACTGCATTTGCATCTAAATTTTCATACTTATTTATTCTTCTTTGGTTTACCTACATACTTGGACAAGAAATCTACGGATAAAAGAGAATAAGGAGACTATTGCGTGTATTATAAATGCACAGGCATTACGTACGCAATGAGAAACAATCTAATTTCAGCGTTAATGTCTAATCTGAAATAGCATGCTTACCGCGCATGTCGTACTGCAGCATTTGCGTGCGTTCTCGATTGAATTTCTTACATGTTTGGAGCGCGTTTGACGCCAGTTAAGCGAATGTTAGATAATTTCATTTGCTTCTCTTGTTCTTTTCCTCTTTCTTTCTGTGCCAAATGGAAAAAGCGTTTATCGATGTTTGCAGTTAGTTCCTTGTTACCGCCATGACGTTTTTGTTTCTGTTTCCCGTTTATTCTCGTACAAATACGATACCGACGTGTCTACATGGAAAGCACGAACGATATTTCTGACGGATTAGAAGGCAATATTGGTATAAGCGGTCGAGACTTTGTCGAGCTTTGCGTTTGCAGAATCGAGGATGCGATCGTTTCCCATGTATGCGCACTCACGTTCTCCAATAGCGGACTTCTCGTGTGAAATTTCTCAAATTGGATCTAACTATTGAATAAGATTTCGCGATCTCGCGGGTCAGATATTTTATTACTGAACGTGGAAAGAACATACAACAGCACTTAAGGAGCTCGCTCGGCGAAGATCAATGATGGTCGTACGGTCGATTAAGTTGTGGAAAACCAGCTGTGGAAAACAGTAGATTCTGTAACGACTTGCAAGAGAGCCGCTATGCGAAATTGAACCGCGTGCTCCCGTGCGAAATTATAGTTGCAAATTAGGTGTGTGTACCCGAGGCAAACAGGCTAGCTCGCGAAATTTCCGAAATTTAATGGAAATTAAACTGCGTTTCTACATTCAGTTAGCCTGTAAACCTTATACTTGGTCTACCGGTTAGTTATTATATCGCCCGCGGTTGTTTCTGCGGCTACCATTCATGTATCAGCTCTTTTTCTCGAAGAGGGGAGTTACCTTGCGGTATTGGCAATAATGCTAAACGTGCTGCAAACAACCGGTGTATCGCCACAAAATGTTTTTAGAAACGCACGGATCTTAAAACAATGAAGATAAAAAAATGTTATCTAAGAGTTTCGAAAATTTCGCGTGAAAATCTTTATGTTTCATCTGACTACTAATATCGATCTTCTTCTGGAAACATGTTCAGATTTGCTTAACAAAATAATAAAAATATAAGCAGCGACAAAAATGAATCGTCAACTGGAGTTAAGTTTGATTCATTTGTTTTATTAATGCTTTTCTTATCTCTTTTATGTATTCGTGAAAATGGATCGATATCCACAAATTTCTCGCAAATTCGATTATTCATATAATGGATCATTATATAATAATAGTAGTGGATTAATTTAAACAAAGTAATTAATATAATTTAATAATTACGATTTCACTTGAAAGATGAAAGCGAAAAAAAAACAAAATTAAAAAATGAGTAGATACGTAATTTTTTATTAAAAAGTTAAAACAGAATGCTTTATATAAAAATTTGTCAAACAAAAATGCTTTATACAAAAAAAATGTTATTAAAGCTTTCAAATGTTTAAATACGAGTTTAGATGCTTATTAGCAGAAATAAAAAATCTGTTGATAAAAAATATTCCATTTTCATAATTGTATTGTAGAATTCATTTTCCATTATCCATTCTATTTTTAAAATACATAAATACTTATTCAAGAATAATTAGCAACAACTTGATCAATGTAAGTTATATTTCACGCGCACCAGAATTATCTCGAGAGATCTCAACTATCAGACGACGTTCTTCAACGATACCCATCTGCGCCAATATTGCAACATCTCGTATAAATTGCATTGTACAACGTCTCGTCGATTTTGTGCCAATCCGTTCCTACCGACAGACTCTACAAACAACGTGAATGAAGCTTTTGGGACGACTGAATCGCGGCTCGTTCGTCAGTCGTGACCTACGACCCTTCTGGACTCGAACGGGTTCGAAGGGAGGAAAGACAAGAGGGTGAAATGGCGTGCAAACATCAGAATCATGGTTCCTATATGTCTGCATGCATGAAACGGCCGGTGTGCATATATACGCCACATTGCGGAGGGTCCGGGGCGCCGTGTAAGTGTGTGCACCCTCACACGCACATCGGGGGTGTTCATGGCTCGGAACTCCGCCGCGCTGTGTGCCACCCACCCTGTTATACCTATGGTCAGGTCGAGCCGTTGGTCTTGCTTAATCAGATTACAAGCGAGGTGGCCGAGGATCGATATTTTCGCGTGAGTTTTCCAGGCAATCGGCCGCGAGATAGCGCGGCCTCGGCATATTTTATATGCGTACGCGAACCGACCCCGTTTATCACCCTCTCTGTCCGTTCGTCTGTCCGTTCGTCTGCCCCGTGTCCAGCCGATTCTCCCTCGCCTTGTGTTTCTCCTGTGTGTCCGTTGTAATACCACGTGCACAAACAAGACCACCCTGTTTGACACTATCCCTCTCTTGCTGTCGCCTTTTCGACTTGTAACGATCCATATCAGTACTTGGCGCAATGAAAACCGAGATGTTTCTTGTTATTGCGTGCTGTAATGATATTTGTGGGATTTCTAAAGGGATTACAAGCATTAAATTCATATATATTATTTTAGTACACAGAAATCTACGATTAATATTCCGAAAGGCTGGATGGTCTTTTGTACTTAAACTTTTTGATTGAGAAATAATTTTTATTTTATATAAAATATATGCACAAATGAAGACAAATATCAAATGTTATTTTTTGATAGCATTTTTCGCCAAAAAATACTTTACAGTTTAGGACTCAAATAAAGCTAGTTGAATCATTGCACAAAATATACAGAGTTCTGACAATGAGTCAATAATTTACTTTCCGCTGAAAATGTATTGTTCCCGGAATCTTGTCACCTTGGGCTACGATCCATTTGATCTTTATGTGTAAATATGTTATAAGAATAAAAGAAATTACAACAAGGCTATTTCATCGGTTTCGCAAGCTTTATGGTACTTTGACACTCTCATTCCTTAAGAATTATTTAACAAATATTAGAGCGTTGGTACGAGCTGGCATGAAAACTGAATAAACAGCTGTAACCTTTGAAAGCATGAAATAGGAAACAGTTTGGATGAGCAATTTGTGTCAATCAAACGGAAAGCAGCCAAACAGCCAACTCAGAGAAATGTGCTGTTCACTGTAATATTTACTTTGTTCGTGGGTTCGTCTAGTACTTTTTACCAAGACTACCACGAACTTTAAATTCTGATCAGACGTATGACATGCGCACGAGATTCCTATTAATGGCAAATAATCATCCGATACGATTTGCTCGCGAAAATCCGAATTCAACAACCATGGCGAGCGATACGTTGCCGTGATACGCGTCGTAATTGATAATCGATATTATCTAATGTGCCGACACAGCCGCTCGTGGGCAAACGTCGCATTCATTGGCATCTGTTATTTTGTTTTCCATTTATTCCGTTTGTATCTTCGCAATTACGTGACTTATTTTACAATGTAATCGAAAGTATAATAGAAAACGGGTAGCGAGCAATTGTGTAACGTCGTTCGCGCGCGGTTTGCGCTTTGTATTGAGAATAACGACTCTTTGATCGAAGGCTAATGCTCGGTCCACAATCTTGCTTTAAGAGGCCATAAGCCGTAAGCCTTAAGAAATTGACTAATCACAGTTGAATATGAGAAAAATAATCGACTGTGATTGGTCAATTTCTTACAGCTTACGCACAATTTCATATATTTTTCATATAATTATATAATTTTTATACGTATCGTTTATATTTAATTTTAAGTACTTTTTTTTACAGTATAGGACTATAAAAGTCAAAATACAGTTTGTGGCGCACAAATAATTTAAAACGAAGTATCTATAATAAAACCTTGTAAATACAATTAATGTGTGATATCGTAATCACGAATTTTGGTTCCGCTTTGAGCCATCATTAGCATAGAAATACAATATGTAATATAATATGTAATTGGTTATTTCCCACTCTCAGGCAAATCATGATGAGTCTTCCTTCAAATGAAACATTCCCAGAGGGAACATTATCATGTATATTCATGAAGGGTAGCAGACTAATAATTCAAATTAAAACAGTAATTAAGTATATCATGTTTAGTGTTGACTAAGAAGTCAAGTAAATTAAGAAAGGAAAAGATTGACTCACCAAAAGTTCAAGAGTGAAGTAAGAAAAAATTCATTTTATTTATGACAGAGAACCACTCATGGATGAAAAAATAAACTAGAACACCCCGTATATAGCTCTGCATTCAATACCGTCGCTTTCATCCGCGTGAGGAAATTTTTCTCGCTGCTGCATGACGCGCGTCGCTGATTTCCACCATCGTCGGTACCACGTACGAAGATGAAAACGGCGCTATCCTTCATCCGGCCGCAATTTTAGACGCGTATTTGAACGATGTTTCCCATATAGTGACACGTGATAGTTTTGTGCAATGCGTTATATAAATAGAAGCGACTTCCACTATTGATAACACAATAATGTAGATATTTTTCTAAAACAATTCAATAGTCACACACTGTGCACATAATTGCACGCGAGCTCGTAGGAAATCAGTTGAAAGAATCAGACTTAAAATATATTTTAATAGTGGTCACAGTGTGATTTCAGTATTGTCTAAAAATCTTCAAACATACTCAAAAATATCCATATTTTGAAATAATTAAGACTCCTGTTTATTCATCACTATTATCTCAAATTATGACGTCAGATGCGAAAAAATACACAATAAAAATCCTCACAAAATGTATGAAAATATGTTTCAATAGAACAATATTTACAATCGACAGACTCGACTTGTAAAATGTACCAAAAACTCTCCTTTTGTTTCATTAATGAATAAATAACCATGTATCTGAAAATGAATTATGCATAACCAAAAATAAAATAAGCTATATTCACAACTTGTCAAATTAATAATTTATAGAAATAAATATGATTTAATTTTTGCCTGAAATAGTTTTCAACAAGAATATAGTTTTCAGTGTATTGTACAAATCTATTCTATCGATTGCAAATATTATTTTATTGAAAAATATTTCTTTTCAAATATAATTTGCAAGAATTTTTATTGTATGTTTTTTCTCGCTTCTGACGTCACAATCTGAGATAGTAGTGGTGAGTGAACAAGAGTCTTAAATGTTAACAAAAAATTGTGTTGCGAAAAATTATATATTTTGATATTACGATAATTTTAGTAAAATTTTAGAAAATGTGACTGTTGATTTCTAAAAATTATATTGGGATTAGATGCATCGATAATATTACGATTGATAAAGAAAATTATTTTGCGGATGAATAAATGTACATCGACATTGCCATTCATCCCCGAGTTATCGCTCACGTTTCGTTCTGTTCACGAACGTTTCATCATACTATTTTTCGATTCGTACGCGTTTCGGCTTCAGTTTCGAAACTTATTTCGCGAACGATTTTTCGATGAATACCGAATACACGTGCCGTATGAACAATAAATGGGATCGTTTCGCGGGTTTTCACGCCCGTACGACTACGAATGGATTTTCTCGATTCAATGCGGCGGTGGGAAACGATCTGGAACACTCTGTTGCAGAAAATAATCATTTAATAGTCGCGACCACACAATGATATCCGCTCGTTGAGCCTGATGATGGTAAAAGCAGCATATCCGCATCTATAATATTGTATATCACTAACAGTTCGTCTAGCAGTTTGTCGTATTACAGGATTATCGTTTCAAGTTTCGCACTTCTCACGCGAAAGGAAACTTTTCTCGTCGCGAATAACGCGCATCGCCGGCTTGAGGTTCCTTTCTGCTCGAATCACAGACTGCCTCCATATACCCGAAGAGCCTTTACGATATCATTCAAGCAAATAACGCTGTTACAAATCTAGATAGAGGGGGAGAGAAGAAAGTAAGAGAGAACTTTCTGGTTTAGTTGAAAGAAATTTAGATTTGGAAAAAAAGAAATTATATAAAGTAATTAAATTAAAAAATTATAAAGAAAATATGAAAATGATAAAATAGCTGCAGAAACATGAAAGAGAGAGAGAGAGAGAGAGAGAGAGAGAGAAGTGCAAATTATGCGTTACGTTAAATACAACTGCATTTAAGTACGTTCTATCTCTTCATTCAATTACGTCAGAACAGTATCGCGACTTTCCAAATTCGCGTCGTCGTTTAAGCTTCAGTGCACACGTATAAGAAACTCGGGTTCCGCATTTCTGCTAGAAGTGCACTTTACGACACTTCAAATTAGTTCACTCGACTTTCCTTGGCTCAATAACCACCTATTTAGGACAAAAGCCTTCGAAAGTCAAATTTCTAGAATCTAAGGATTTATGCTGCAGATAATTAACAGTGTATAGATTTTTTTCAATAGAATTAGATAATTATACATGAAAAGTTTAAAAAAGACGCATAGAAGATTTAAGAAAACTTTGCAAATCACGCCGTATGCATGAATATGATTAATTACTATTACTTTTACTAATACTCTTCCAAACGTATATTTGTTTCCCTTTGTACGGCTTAATAAAAATACAGGAGATCTAGACCATTTTTTCATAACTGACTCTCCACGCTTTTCCATTGTACCATGGTTTTATTGTCGAACATTTGTCCGCGCGGATTAATACGGTTTTGGTCGTAATATTCCGGCAGATTCGAACGCGCGTAAGGCTCATGTTGCGCGTCAGAAGATTTAAACGCCCGATAAACGGAATACAGAAATACAGACCGGGATACAGAATTTACCGTAACGAAATCGTCGTCTACGTTACTAACAATCTAGCTCCCCTTTGGAACGATTCTGCGTTACTTGTCTCGATGCGCGTTCGTGCGGCAGCATTCTATTTAACGCGGCGGCCGCGAATTTGATTTTATTTATGACGGGGTGCGGCCCGTTGGAGTGTACGGAAGGCCTCGATGTTTTACTCCCTGACGTGCAGATGTACGTATACACATACATTTGCATGTACGTATGTAAAATATATACGTGAGTGCACGAGTCACTGTCCAATGGCGACTGGAGTCTTAATCAGATTAGGCCGATCGATTCTTTTCCCCTCTTTCGCGATAGGGTCGCTTTACGATCCTCCGTCGCGCGAATAATTTCTTTTTTTCACCGCTTTCGTGAGCCTCCTCTCCCGATTATGTTCGTCGAGATAAAATGGGAGCAAGAGAGAAAGTAAAAAGAAATAGAGGAAGAAAGGAAAGGGAGAACGAGGCAGGAAATGTGCGTGTAGAGACAGGGAGAACACAAGAGAAAAATAGAAAAAGAAGCAAAGGCACAACGAATAGTTCCTATACATCACTTTTGACTGGATTTAAAAGTGAGCAAATAGACGAAAAGATTTTTATTTGTAACATCGTAACTTTCTATACAATCGATAACCCAATAAAACTCAAATTCATATCTAAATATTAAAATATTTATTTTCTTATACAAAAATCATAAAAGACAACAAAAAGCCAAAAGCAGGACATATGTATAAGTGTATGAAATGATATAAAGAATAATATAAATAATTCAATGCGAAAAATATACATTTCTTTGATAGTCACAGCAATAAGTTTTGAAAACAGAGTAGGTATAATCCAATTTTTAATAAAATGCTGCATAATTAATTCGTCGTTTTTGAGCAAAAATATATTATGTTCGTGGTTAAAAAATAGTCAGCGATGTTGTCGGATAAAATCAATATGAGAGGTCCAGTTTAAATTTTGATAGTCCAAGGATAAAATTAAATTAATTAAAGAAAAGAGAAATGAAGGGAATATTATAAAATAATTCGAAATATTATATATGCATAAATTGTTTCTAGGAGAAATAATCTCCTCTTATGTCAAGTTGTGGAGAAGACTTTATTAGAAATTTATACTTTTACATATTAAATTAAATGTTATATATATATAATCCTTTTTAATTTAGTTATTTCGTAAAAAATCGAAAAAAAGAAAACGAAAGAAACGAAATCACAGGTTAGATAAAGGAGAAAGTTGATGTTACAAAGAAAAGAAGATATAGGGAAGTCTTCCTTAATTAAAGCCTTGTATTAGTCGCCTATGACAATTTACTCAAAGTTCAAAGACGATTATTGGATCAATAGAACTACCTTTGGACTCCGTTAATTTGAGCACGGTTCTAAGAGCGATTCTAAGAACGACTTACTGACCTCGTTGATTCCCGCTTCGAATGAGCAACGACCGAAGTAATCTGTGCATCTCGCGTTACTTTAATCATTACTTCGGGAAACTTGCCGAGTGACGCGAATTTGTCGTTTGAGTTACCGTTCGATCCTCTAGTGGTGTTTGCGAGCTTGAGAGAAAATCGTCACCCCGGGCTCGTTCGATTCGTGGCCATTGGACGCGCTCCAGAATTCGTTTTATCGGTTTTAGCGCCGCACATTCTGTCGTTTCCGCTATCGCGCCCTATCTCACGCCAATGCCGAATCAGGAAGATCGACGGAAAACGTGTTTCGTGTAGAATATAGTATAGATATATGAAATATGAAAAACTTTAATATTTCGTTTTCGAAACTATTTTTTTAAGAATAAATATTTTAGTTGGCGAAATGGAAAGAGAAATGAGACGAGCTATAATAAATATCAAATGTTTTATACCTTAATGTTTTATACATTATATCTTTTTCTAATTAAGGATTCTTTTAATTGTTTTCTGTAAATATAATTTTTAAATAATATATAAAAGAAAATCAAAATTCTTTTACAAAATAATTTTTAGGATTGATGATATAATAAATGAAACTTTTTAATAAAGTATGTATTTAAAGATTTGAAGTAGCGAGTTTTGATTAAGAAAGATTTTCCGTTCGACGCAGAGAAATTTTAGCTTCTTAATACTTCTACGATGTAAGAAAGTTTCGATACATTAATCACAAATTAATTATACATAAGACAAAGCACATAATTGAAAGTCGATATCATTTTGAGAAGAATTCAATCCTGATTCAAATAAAGTGTCACATTTGACTAGAATTCAAATTAAAATTTTAAATGTCTCTTTATCCAAACTTTCGTTTAAAACATGTTCTTTTAATTCTCCACTCTGCCTTATAACGAGTGTAATGGTAAGCGATCCGGAACTAAATTTAACATTTTTCAATATCGCCGCGGTGAAACTTAAACACTCTTTGTACGTTGAGAGCAACGTCACGCCCCTATAAGAATTAACGCAGCATGAATCTTGTAAGTAGAACTTTCGAAGTTGAAAGTTTTCCGTTTGCTGCTGTAAGGCGAGCACGCGCAGAACAGAGGTAAATCCACTTTTCCCGTAGTAAGAGAAAAGAAAAGAGAAAAACAAAGCGAGAAAGAGAGATAAAGAATATTACAGCGATATAAATTGCATATAAGATTTATTGTTTTAGATATCTGCTATACCAATCAACAATTTTGAAGAATAAAGATAAGACATTGTTATCGGCATTATCATTATTCGCGCTCTCCATTTTTTTTTTAAAGAATCGATTATTTTTAAAGTATTATAATGATTGGATAGCAGTTAATAATAGATTTACATCTCACTGTGCATAATTGTAAATTACATACTCGACTACGACACATTAATAGTTTCATAACCACCGTCGCTTTAGCATGCGAATTCGATTATCACGCTTTATCGATGAAATCCGAAATGAATATTGCGTCGACCACCATGCTTCCGGAATCAGTATATTCAATTTTCTAATTTCACCACGCAAACAGATCCATAAATCTACAGATCACAACTTATTATTGATATTGATCTATACTAAGTAACACAAGTCGATATTAATCGATATTTCAATGTTCATGTAAATAATTTTTTTTCAAATAGTGCCACATTAGACATTTATTTAAATAAAAAAAGGAGCGCTGTCAAATATTAATAATATATTTTTGTAATATTTGTTTATTTAAAAAAAAAATACTAAATTTTTTAAAAAATCTAGATGTTGACCTAAATCTAGATATAACAATCATGCGATTAATAATATAGAATCAAATATTATAGAGCAATAACATAAATATTATTATAGATTTATACGTAAGATCAAATATCTCTATTTTTCTATATAGATGAGGCACGTTTTATATTGTGGGTCGATATCACTGGGAATTTCGGAACGAACAAATCGATCATCGGGGACAACGATTTTTCATCTTGTCCAGTGTATATTCACGAATGATACGAGGCGATATCGACTTTAAGTCGTGCGGAAAATAGAGTGGCCGGCCCGCACCTCGCGGCCGATTTTATGAATGGCGCGCCGTGGAAACGAGAGATAGAAAAAACAATCCCGTTCCATTCTCCCCCGCTTTGGGGAAAGGGAGAGCACTCGCTTGCACCGCAACACCGAATTTTCCGTCCACCCAGTCTTCCAGTTCGTATAAACCGTACGTCACGATTCGATGCGCGCGTTATCGAATAAACGAATGAAACGTCATTGCTTACGGCATTATCGGCGGCCTTCGCGATTTTTTTCAAACATTTCCTTCGCGCGATCGCGCTCGATTATCTGAATGTCAAGCTTCTACAGTTGCCTTTTAATCTCTTGTAATTGTTAGGCAGTCCTGATGACGCAGAAGGAATCTTTTCTATGATTCTTATTGATTGATTCACCGCAACACGGTAAATAAGCTGACGATATAACAACGCGATGCGAATAACACAGATCTGTTTTCTATAGTCGAACTAATGTACACTTTGGAAACTTGAAATAAAATAGATATATGTTTGATATTTGTAGAGAAAGAAAATCTAGTGCAGTCTATGAATAAAAAACAGGGCATATATTTAACTTCCGATTGTGCGGCAACGGGTTGTATCGGTTCTATTGAAATCCGACAGCTTTCAAATATAACCTGTTACGATATAGGTGTCGTAAATATGTTGGGCAAATTTTTGATTCGGTTCTCAATTTTCAACATAGCATGTTTTACGTGTTGTCAGTTACTGAACTATTTAATCGTTATATTTCTATTCCATATTTGTAATATTTATTATTTTTTAACTTCTCAATTTTTTCCTTTAAATTTTATTCAAATTTAAAGGAAAAAAAATTCAAGGAAATTAAAAGAAATTTTGAATAATATTTATACCTATATAATCTTAAAGTACATACTTATGTATAACAAGATTATACGTTATTTTCGTCTTTCTATAGTCAATTTTACGAAAACTGGAGAAATAAACATAAGTTCTTCTACATAAATGAATAAATAACAGCTATTTGCATGTGTATCGTCGAAAATAATCCAATTTCTCGCTCTTCATTTAGTGCACGTGCATACGCGGTACCGCGGGCGTACATTGAGCGTCTTTTCTTCCGTGTTCTTTTCTGCTGTCATCGCGGAATTTTTGTCCCCGCATGCTCGCCATGCTTTTTCTAGTATTCCCGAGACACGGCCGCTAATAAAGCGCTTCACGTCTCGACTTTATACTTTCTTCTTTACCTCGCTTCATTCGCGTTTTCTCGCCACCTTCGGACAGACGCGACTGTCTCGACGAGATATGTGACTCTTTAGCCACCGACTCTTCAGCTCATCTTGTTGCTCGGCTTGTTTCGCCGGAAATTGCCCATCAGACATGTTAATAACGATGTCTGCATGTATTCCGACCCAATATTTAGCAGTTCTGGCCAATGGTCGAGAAACGCATTAATGCAGATTGTCGCTATCGCAACGCGATGGACTTCCCCGGCGAGACCGTTATACACGCTTCAACCCTCTCGCGCTTTCTCTCTGCATTCCTTTGACCGTTCCCATCCCCCGTTTTATCTCCGACATCTCTGTTGCTCTAGTTGTCTCCCCCTCTCGCTCTTCCAAAATTGATTCGCCCCAGGGAGTCGCGCGGCAGGCGTAAATCATCGAGAAAATTTGATTGCACTCGTTTTTCGCGACACGCGCTCTTTTTTTTATGCTCAGTGTTACGTGTCAATTGGAAAATCAAGAGAAACTGAAGCGATAGTAACAAATAACGCAAAGATTGCATTTGACGCAGCTTTCTATGATGTTGTTAATTGGTTTACTCTTGATAGGGCAATCTGACCATTGTCAGTGGCAAATTATATTCACTTTATGTTAGCCGTTATTAATAATTTTTCAAATCTAGAAAGGTGCTTTTGTAGCTCGTAGAGTACCAATATTGTTTTCGGTTATTATTACCTATACAGAGGAAAATTTGCAAAAATCACTGCAAAAGGCACGCACACGTAGCGGATTTGTGTACTAAAATCTCATATAATAATCCTGAAATTAATATCAATGTAATATCATGCGTTAGTTCCAAAAAAGAAGTAGTTTTTATTTAATATGTTTACTCGAAAAGAATAATTTTGCTGAAGTATTTAAAAGTTTAGCTAAATACAGATCTGAAGATTTTGTTGATCGTTAAAACATTTATGTATTGAGAATTCTGAAACATGATGAGTAATGCTATGAAAGATTTTGACATTTTAACAACCAGCTTCAGTGTCTTACATAATTATTTTAACAATCCAATAAAATTTATTTTCAGATTGATATCTAGCTAAATGAAAAGCCTACTTGAAAAAATATCAATATACTTAATTTTTTCTGCGATTTTTTTCTCAATTAATTTCTTTTCAGTAGCTATGCAATGTCTAGTACAACTCGCGCACTCGGCAAAGGAATTTGCGCATCCACCGAAAGTCTCGCATACCGCGGAATAATTAAGCGAGCACAAAGTGTCGGGAGTGTCGTCCCGCTCGACTCGTTTATAATTTCAGGACGGTACTGAACGTGCGACTTCGCAAACGCCGGAACTACCAGTGGACCGTCCGACAGAGAGAGCCGACAGGGAGAAATCCGACAAGTAAAGAGACAGACGCGACACCGGAGATGCACGTTGGGATACCGCGCGTCAAGTGAAATTATGCGAATCACGACGAACGATTGTCACCTTTGTTTAAGCGACCGCTCGCTTTCGAGCGTCACGTCACCCCGCGTCCATTCCTCTTCGGATCGCAGGCCACAGGACTACAGAGTATCCCCTCTGTATTCCGCCGTTGTATAGTCGGCATGCTCTAATTGAATGAATCTCATATCTTTGTTACGTAGCGGCAGCGTTACTGTTGTATCTCAATGCCCGGTACTGCATAATTCGGTCCGCAGGCAACGTGGACTTCAGCGAAGGCAGCTGCGGTTGCAGCGACACGAACAGCCAACGCGAACGTTAGTTTTGCCGTATATCAACCGCTGCGAATGCAAATTTCTCTCGGAACCTTGTTAATGACGCGGCAGTATCGATTACATTCGATAGTATTTTGCAAATCGGATATCTATTCATACTATTAGTCTATCTCATTGTGCATTAATTCGTATCTACTAATCAGCAGTCCTGTAATTTTGCAAAATATGAATATGAATGGACAGAAAGACTTCATTGATTCTATCATAAGAAATCATATTTTTATCGATACGATGCAAAGTCCGCATTGAAGCCGCTGATAAAAGCTTTTAGAAAATAGAAGTGAGATGCAAGATAAGCGACAATGACATATCACTCTCTCTAACTTATGTAACTTGCTACGCTAAAAACGTATGATATATAATACATCGAGGTTCTATAATTCAACAATAAGTGCAGTAATTACTGTGCTATTTCTTTAATCAGTTTTATGCAATTTTTATCAATTTAATTAGTTAAGCTTTATTAATCCTCCATCTACAATCATATTATTACTCTCTCCGTCTGCAATCTGAATCTTTTTTGCTCAGTTCAAGTCTTTTCATTGTTCTAGGCTTTCAAAAAAAATATGGAAAACCTCAGAGTTACTTTTCAACATCTCTATTACATTATTAAATAATTTTTTAAATGTTAAAACCTGTATTTAATTCTCTCTAACTTTACTCCGGAGAAATTTGAGAATAAAATTTTACTTATTTCAAAAAAAAAAAAAAGACTTACAATTAGATTACAGACGAAGGTTTAAGTATTAATAATAATCACAACATTGTGACTTTTAATTATTCTAATTACTTTACGACTTAACAACATATGAATAAGTATAATACATACATTATTAATTTAATTGTGTGTAATGCTCTTGTATGTGTATGCGGAGTCTAATATACGAATTAGAAAGAAAAATAGATTACAAGGCAGAACGGCGGAGAATAAATGAGAAAAGTACTAAAGGGTAAAAAGGGTTACTATTCTGCCACGAATCTGCTCCACGTATCTGCGTTGCCGCAACCTCGACTAATGGCTGGCTAATTGGCGGAACGCAAATAAATACCCTCCAGCACTGCCGTGAGAGCCAGCTACCTCCTGGGACTAGGTCTATGAGAATATACTGCCTTTGGACATGCATTGCCACTTCGACGGCTCCGCGGTTTCACACTACTGTATAGATTTCATCTCGCGATGGATGATGTCATCGAATGACATCGAATGACCCAATTTTGCATGAAGAAAGGCATCGCGTGTTTGTCCTAGGGAGAGAGCAGATATGTTATTCCTTGAACTTTTAAGGAATAATAGATAATGATTTTTCTTTAGAAAAAATATATACAGGATGTAAATCAATAAGTGTCAAATATTCTGAAAAGATGTATTCTCATTAATCAAACATAAAAAAAGTTTATATGAACATGAGTCTAGAAAGTTTTTGACATAGGAGGAATTTTATTGCTTAACGATAACAAACAATTAATGAAACAAATAATGAACATTATATTTACATATTTAAACATTTTTTCAATGAACATTTAAACATTTACAACTTCAAAATGATCTTCTTTTAATAGTCTAACATAGCTTTCTCATCACATACATATATTATTGCCAACTATAAAAAAAAATTAGAAAAAATCTTTAATAGTTCTAAAACTGATCGTTTCTACTATTTAATGTTAAAAATCGTTTAAATATTCATTACTTGTTTTATTAATTATTTGATACTCTTAAATAATAAAATCCTCCTAACTCAAAAATTATTTCTTTATACCCTATATATTACGCTTGTGAGAAGTACGCAAAAAATATCCTTTTTTTAAAAGCTATTGATCCTATTCGTCTTTGATCTTTTATTAAAAGGAAATATTTACCTCTCAATTAGTGGGGGGATCCCGTTTGTTTACAAATCGATTGCCTACACTTCACAATATCGTTTGCTTACATCACTTTTGCCAACAGTTCATTTGCGCACAAAAATCATTGCCTACAGCTCGATTGCCTACATGTACTTTTGTGCACAAATAAAAATTTTAGAAACGGAGTTACATTTGCCTACATTTATTATTGCCTACAGATCAAATGCCTACACGTATTATTGCCAACAGTTCGATTGTCCATATACATTATTAAATACAGCTCGATTGCCTATGCGTATTATTGCTTACGGCTCGATTAAACATGTAGTAGGTAATAATACATGTAGGCAAATGTAACTCCGTTTCTAATTTTAATTTGTTTAAAATCTTTATTTGTACGTAAAAGTACATGTGTAGAGGCAGTTGAGCTGTGAGCAATAATTTTTATGCACGAACGAATTGTCGGCAAAAGTGATATAGGCAAACGATATTGTGGGCACTCGATTTATAAGCAAACAGAATCCCCCCTCAATTAGTTATATTTGGGGGATTAAAATAACCGAATAATCATTTTTACATTATTCATCGCTCACGTCAGAGTATGAGTTATTAAATCGGGTAGCAGTTATTAAATCATTCACCATTTTCACCTCTTATAAATTAAAATCCCATATTTGTGAATGCATTTAAAAACTTACATTAATATTTAAGCCTTTTATAGACCGTACGTATGTTCTTGCTATACTTCACCTCTACAGTCCTCCAGTCTCATTACAATATTCATCAGTCACAGGCCCTTCATTAAGGCTGAGAGATAAATGTGACCTGCAAGTGTCAAAAGTTTGCCGACCTCTCTGAGACTCATACTATACTGTCTAATATTAACACTCGCGCTGTTATGATCCGGATGATATAATCTTACGAAGTTTTCCGTATAATCTCTCCTGTCACGACATAAAACCTGAGAAAAGTTTACGTGGTACGGCGTTGCCATTAGGTCAGCTTTTGACCACAATTTTGAAAGGTCTACGATTTCCAAACTTCTCAGATTTAGAAACGTAGTCAAATAATCACAAACATTTACTCAATAATTCAAGTAGATTTTCTTTAATATTTAATAAATTTGTTATGTAGCTCATTATGGAGTTACAATTTTACAGTATTCGACATTTTACATTTTTCCTAATAAAAAAATTGCAATCTGATTATTGTATCTAGAAAAATGAACAAAATGGCTGATAAAAAAAATTAATTAAAGTTCTTCGAATTATATTTGAATTGTATTAAAGGTTCTAACTTTAAATAATGTAAGAATTATCATCAAATAATCTGAGCAACAGTGTAGTTTCGAGCAAAACAGCTGTATCCGGCATCACCTCCGCGTCAAATTTGTTCACAGCCCGATCGAAAACGAGTTGCCGGATGCAATGGCGACGGCAACTACTGCCGCTGGCTGCGGCAGTCGGCATAGAACGTGACATCAGCGAATGCAAATCTCGTCTTTTATCGCCGGTCTCGCAGGTCGGTTGAAATTCTTCTCGAATCCGTGTGAATGCAGTTCTGGCGACGACAACGCCACCGGGCCCGATCGTGCTCGATCGTTCGAGAACACGTCGTAAAGTAGAGAATCGATTTGGAACTATCGGGCAATTTTCACGGCGAGAGGATGTTTTTTTTTCGACCAGTCGCTCGGGGCTACTCAAGATCGCATAGCCTCGAGCGATGCCATTGCGTTATGGCGTTTGCATGTCTCTCTAACTGCGCGGATAATAGCGGAAAGATACGCTTTTACAATACATTTTTCACTATATAAAAATTTCAATCGCCGTATATATAAATCGATCCAGTGCATGACGAGTCAATCTATCATTTTAGTTTAAGATATGCGTGTACGAAGTTTTATCGTTTTCTCGTTATTGCTTTATTTTCTCTTACTTTACATTTTAATCTCAAGAGAAAAAGCAACATAATTTGCAGTAAGTATAATCTCCAAATTTTGTCTTTTTGTTTTAACTCTTTTTTTTAACTCTTTTAAAAAAATCCGATTTACAATCCTTTTATTCCCATTTGCGAAGATGCGCTTAAGATGAATGGCGGTATGCGAGAATAGAATGTCAAGATCAGGATTATCGTAAATCAAGCGGTCTTAACGAATAAAAAAGGCAGTGCTATCTGAAAGTAGTAATAATGGTGGAAAATATATCAGCTTTTGTGCTATATACGAACGTACATACGTGTTAATCAAGAAAGATAATGGAAATAATTAGAAATGGCGTTTTTATACTAATTCGCGAGAGAAAAAATACAGTTCGTTTCCTGCAGTATCTGGATGTTCTGCCTGTTAATCAACGCCAAGGATTAACGTATAGTTAATTCCTGAATTATATACATGCGCAGAGAGCTATAGTAATAATAATAGTCTCAGTGGAAAATTTCGCAGTAGCTTAGAATACTCGTGCATTATTACCCCTAATGCTCGTGAATTTGTTAATTTCATTTTGCAGGTGCCGAACACCGATACTCACCACTTGCGCGCTTTATACAAGATATAATTTAATTTTCACGACGCTTTATATAAATTCACTTTAAAAATGCATACGCATTACAGGGAACAATGCTCGCGCGTAATTAAACAAACAAAATGATGGCAATCATGGGGATTGAAGAATGTATGTGATATAAATTGAAATTTGCAAATTATATCATCATTGGACCGAACCCAATATTCAGTGATAAATAATAAATTACATTGATAACGTTTAGCAAACAAGCGTGCATGCATTTTCAACGCGCCCGAAACAATTGGCATCCAAAGCGGAATTACGTTTGTGACGCTTAATTTACACCTGTCTAGAGCTACAAAATTTGGTGGTTATATTTAATCGGATATATTGTCCGCATGTACGTGAAAAGGAAGTATTTATATGCCTACAGTGTGTTCCTCTTTCGATTTTGCATTTGACACAAATATTTACTCGTCGGATACACACGAGTACTGGCATAATCAGCGAACATTATTGCAATTTCTATTCGACATAAATTATTTATTTCTCTCTCTATTTCTTTCTCTTTCGTTTTAATTACATTCCAGCATTTTCTTGCAAATATTTTCATTTCCTCAGAGATACTTTTCATAAAATAATTATTTCTCCTTTCATTCCTCCTCTTTTTATTTCCTCTTTTCTGTATATTTTCTTTCCCTTTGTCCTAGGGAACTCTCCCTTTAACATCGGACACTCTTCTTCACTGTAACACGAAGGATCCACGGAACCGTGTGTTATGCCACAGTATACGTGATTATTGTCGCTGGCGAAAAGTTTCGAATTCCAAAGGCACAATAGCTCAATTCGGCCGCTATCGGTTTTAATATCTCTCTAACCGCGAGCGCGCGTTCGTCAATTATTTTCCGAGCGGACGTGTATCGATCGCGCGAGATATGAAAACTGTCCGCGCGTATCGGCGCGGCGACGAGCCGTATGTCGTGCTTTGTAACGCGTCGCCTCCAATTTTTCGGCGCGCTCTCGATCCGCGCGGAACGAGATCAAAGGTGTCACTCGCCGTTACAATAATTCCGGCCATCGTTGACGGCATCGGCGCGCGCTATCGACGGGGACTATCGACCAATAGATTCAATGGTACCCCCCTCTTTCGTTTCCAGCATACAATTTATCCATCCGTTTCTTTATATCGATACTTTTTGTTATTTCCGCAGTTTATCGAAGCGTCATATATTTCTGTGCGATAAAAAATTTAAAATATTTCTTACCCGAAGCGTGATATATTATTCTAAATGTTGCATTTAAAGTCTTATAATGCAAATAAGTCTTATAAATGAAACAATATACGTATATAATTAACCTTTAAGTAGGTAGATTAGAGTAAAAAAAGCCAGAAACACGGTTTGTTTCTTATTTCTGCGCCTAGAACTCTCTCGCTTTCTCCAAATGTCAAATATATACATATCTCATTTTTAGTTCCAAAAGTGTATATTAATTTAGCCACAGAAAATAGACTTATAGAAAAACTTTGTTTTTTTTTATCTGTTTCTGACCAATCGACCAATGGCAATGATCTTACGTTTTCTATTGTAATTCATTTAGGTACTGTTTGTAACATCTCACTAGGGAGTTTTTGTGATAACGTGAATCCAGATGAACGGTGAACGCTAAAGTTATGTTATCCCTTTCTTAATTAGTTGTCAAGAAAAAAATAACCTGACCTTAGCATTCACCGGATCTGGATAAACAGTATTGCAAAAACTCTCTATTGTCTTACGTTTTTGAATGTATCATAAAATCTGCCGTATACACTCTCCGTAACAGTAATGGTAAGAATTAACTAATCAGAGCTGAAAAATATTGATAATTCTTGACTGTAATTGGCTAATTTTTACGGTACGTCTTACGGTTACTGTTACGGAAAGTATATGCGGCAGAATCCCCATGGAAAAGGAAAAAGCGGAACGAACAGTAATAGAATGGAAACAGTGGAGGACTAACCAATTAAAATGATTCCTTTCCGCTTTTTCGTATCCTTATTTCCTATAATTGATTAGTCTTCCATCATGTTTTCTTTTCGTTATTGTTCTGTTTCTCTTTTTTTTTCTCCATCAAAATGCACCCTTAAAGATGCCCAAGTATAAATAGATGAGATGCTCAGAATATAAAAAAAAATTTTAATTTTATAATTTAATTTTTTATAAGTATGTTATATATGTTATAGTTCAATTTCCAGTTATATTCTTATGAGATATAAAGGAATATATAAATAGTAGATTTTAAGACTTCTGGGTGTCTGAGCAATATTTTTTATCCTTGTCCAGAACATTAAGTTTTAAAGAAATACCTCGAATGCCACTTCATTTAAAGATTAATTATATGCATTGTTATTTAATTGTAAACTTTCACGTTAGCATATTGTAACGTATTTACACGCAAACGGAATTTAGTGGGTCTCTTTATATAAAAGCCAATCATTCCGTGTGTTTCAAATCCAATATCGATCGATCTTAGAGTTTCTGCAGTGCTCTGGACCACTCATCAGGAAATGCACGCGATAGAGAAACTTGGGCGACGCCATCGACACGCGAACGAAATTGAAGCGAAACAGCTTGACACCCTCGAAAGAGAGACCAAGTCTCAGTATTCTCGATTACCACTCTCGTCGCTAAAATTACTGATGTCGAAGGACATTACAGAGTGTGTTCCACGTAACTTTGAAACTATCGGTATCTCGCCGACAAAAAAAAGAGTTGCTATTTTTTATGTCGTTTGCGATCGCAATCGCGATCCATGAAAGGACGATCCAGCAATTTTTTTTCGGGGATTCCGTGTATCGCTTTAAAATGCAAGTAAAGTGCGAATAGAATGCGGCAGAATTTGTGTTGCAGAGGTCGCGGACGAGAGGTCGAGGGGTCGTTGGCTGCCCTTTGTGCACCGCGAAACTAGATTGCTCGACTGTCAATAGCAGAATAATTGAAAGACACGAGCTTAATTAGTACTCCGGCCAAGTCCCGGCTTCTACCGAGATTATTTTGAGCTGCTGAAACGGAGGGAAAGATGAAATGTATACCGGGGACGCGAAAGAGAAACGAAGAAGACACATGCGCGAGTGAAACCGAAAAGAAATTGACCTTACGAGTTTAGCATTTCAGCGTGAACGCTGCCACACAGTCGAAGACGTGTCGGGAATGCCGGGAAACAGTCAATAATAGAGAGATCAAACAGGGATGTTGTGTAACTATAGGGAAAGTAGTTTACGTAATAACTTTACAGGGCTGTTATAGAACTTCAAAACTTACTTTTACTAATATTTCATTATTAAATATTAATATCTTTTTTTATAATTAGAGTATGTATAATGAATAATTTAAAAACATCTGCATGAGTAATGTAACATAACGTAACGAAATATGAAGAAAGTGTCTCTTGACATGACTCTTCGAATTTGTGCGCTTAGATATGGATCATGTCGCATGTAAATGATATCTTTTTGATGACACGGTTTTTTTTTACATCAAATGCATTTTGTTAGTTATATGATTTTAAAGAAATAAATTTTTTCGAGCATATTTCCACACACAGCTGAAAAAAACTTGTGTTTTTACAATAAAAAATTTTGTATTAAAACCGGTCCTTGCTAAAATTTTTATACTGAATTTTTTAATATACTCTAGTATTGATTTAATATAATGTGATTATGTTGTTTGAATATTTTATGTTAAATTAATGTTTAACGTTAGCATTTAACATAAAATCGAGAAAAATTTCTTAGTGTTAAAATAACACAATTTGTTATGAATAAGTGAATAAATAACATAAAAATAATGTAGATTTAAAATATAAATTCTAAGATGAATGAATAAAATAAAATTAATAAATGTACCTGTCAATATATAAATTAACTTTATTGAAGAAATATGCTTCCATAATTTGTTTCCAAATTGTGTCGAAGTACCATATTATATGACACATCATGATGTCTCGTGCCAATTTCTGCTAGCTCCTTGTCGAGTCGAGTCGCCTCTACCGTTTTACCTTTTTCGTTTTTTGGACTTCGCTAATTTCATTAATGAATTTCATCAAGTGAATTCTGTTCAACGTTCGCTTTTTCTGCTCGAACGAATTGTCTGTCGTCGACAGATCCTTTCTTTCGATACGATCAGCACGTATGTTTGTTCTATATTACTTCCTATTTTTACGTATATTTTTTTTATATATAATATCTAGTATAGAATAAAGGCTTTTTAGGCAGATTTTTTTATAAGATCTTTCACAGATTAATCGATCTAATCCCATTAAATAATCCAAAAATGTTTATTTTGCAAACAATTGACACCATTTATATTATTATTAATCTATCATTAATTTATGTACATATAAATAAATATATACATAAATTAATATAAATTAACATTATATTTATAATGTAAATATTTAGACCATTTCGTATAAATGATTACTAATTGTAAGAAAATATGTAGTTAAAGCTTTAACGTATAAATTATGGTTGACTTTCACACACGTTAATTAGTTTAATTTACTGCAATTTATCGAAAAGTCTGTGAAAGTTCTTCCAAAGTTATTATAGTTCATAATAAAAAATGATGTTACACGATGCTACAATAATCCCTATTTTATATCACACAACAAAGACAAAAATTCGTAAAAAGGCGAATTTTTGTCTTTGTTGTGTGATATTAATTAAAGGAATCGATAACTTATTAGTTAATTTAATTTCATTATTATTGTCAATCCCTATTTTTATGTACGTACACGAAAACAATTGTAGCCGATCATATTGTCGGGGTTACCAGGATTGTCGCGTACACGAGGATAGGACTACAGAAGTGGAATTCTCAGACCGACCATATTCGCCGCAGGTTCCCGCTACGTGATAGAGTTAAGAAATTCAGCGCATCGACCCGTCGGAATCGGATCGCCAACGGCAGTTTACAAATTCTGTGAGTCTCGCGGTTTCGGATTTAAAGAGGGACTCGCTGAATCGGATCCGAGTTCGTCGATATTTCGCGACAATTTTCCACGGCGTACTGCGTTATGTTTAATGTAATCGGTTTGTCATTTCGTAATTTATGAACCTAATTAGCGTGTGTACGATTGCGACACGCTAGTCTCGGTCGATGTAGCTTTCGAGCAGACGATGCGGAAATCAGCTTACCGTCGTGTTATTTCTATTACGACTAGTCTCGGGCCCGGGCGAAACATGGAGAGCGAAATGGAACCTTGGAAAATCGTTAACTTCTCCCGAGGTGTTCCGCGACATTTATCACGCGGAGAAACTGAAATTCATTTTAGAACGGTCGCAAGCGACGAAAGTTAGATAGCTAGATAGATAGCTTTATTACGCGCTAGAAACGCACCCCGATCATCGTTGATCTCTCCACTGCTCGAAAATCGTCGCAAAATTCAAACGAGAAGATATTCGCATTTTGAATTTTGATAGAACTGTAGAAATAAAAAAAAATTTCCTATGAAAAATATAAAGAAAGAAATATGATACAAAATCAATAAACGTGGCAAAAAAACTTGAAATTTTATTTTCTAATGTAATTTTTCCTGTGATGCATTATTTATAATAGAACTAATTTATAAAGATGTCGGATATAAAAAAAGTTATAGTTTACACCATATTCAAAATATATTAAGCATTATAAGCAGAAGTTACATTGTCTTGTGAAAAGTTACTCATTTACTTGGGAATTATTGTGAGAGAAGATTCGATCAGTAGGATGATCAAAGAATAGTTTGCAAAAATTATTTATTTACGTCTTACGGAAGCTGTGATGCACCGTTCCATAAAAAACCGAATGAGAACGTTAGGAGAAAATACTATTCGAAAGATCGCACTGTGCGATTTGCGTTCAATCGTCCGTCTTCTATCTCGTCGTATCTGACAAATCTATTGAGACCCTCGAGGAAGAACTTATCGGCGCGCGCCATTGATTCGCGTGCGCGTAATTCTTTCTTCTCAATGCACACAAGCACATGTGCGTACACACAAACACATACATAGTCAACACAGGACTCTTTACGATCCCATAGATCGTACAAAAATTCCGATCGACCGGATGAATGAACGTCGTGAATACATTCTGCAATTCTTATCGCGCGATCCCTTGTCCTTCCGGGAATGCGAAAATTGACTTTCCTGAGAATTATGTGCGAAGACCTAGGACCGGCCAACATACATCCGCGCGTACACAGGGACGTACTTTCGCATATACGTACGCGGAATCGGATCTGAACGAGATTCCGCACTAGGAATGCAACGCGTACAAAGGCCGAGAATTTCAGGGTACACTGTGAGCAGCGCAATATTTTCCGCGAATAACCAGGGATAATAGAATTTTCTGTAATTTTCAATGATACATACATATATATATGTATTTCGTTAGTATCGTTGCGCCGTTGGCCGACAAGCTGAATCGTTAGAAATTGCCGTCGGGATACGCAAATGATTTTTTTTCCACTGTTTTTAAATTGTTAAAAAAAATTCTTTTAGCTTTTAGCGCTTACGCACTGATCTTTAAATGTCTATATGTAATATAGATTACTCTCTCCATTTCGCGATATTGCAAAACGAAAAAGAAAACCATTCAGAGATTCGCCATCGAGATGCGCCACGAATGTACTTTGATGCCGTTCGGTGTCGCGCGAAATTTGTATAACGCGATTAAAGTGTGTCCCGAATTTTCCGCGAGGTTGAGGGAGGCCGCGAGATCGGGGTTATCACATTACAGAGTTTCCAAAGGCGCGTACATTTACCAAAGACGGGCTTCTCTATTACTCGGGAATCCGATAGCGCCTCTCGTGGCACTCCGAAGTTCCATTCGCTCTTCTTAGAAAGGGCCGTAAATATTCACACGGGGTTGGAGGGTGCATAAAACGTACCTGTTCCCCGGGCTAATCATCGTATAGGAAAAGGGAGAGACAGAGAGAGAGAGAGAGAAGGAAGAAGAGCGAGAAAGTCGATCGACAGGCAGCTAGAGATTGTTTATTCCTACGTATGCGCAGCGAATGCATGTGGATGTAACCCCATTTGCGACGTGACATTAACAGCTTCTCGTTAAGTCTCAAATACGATCGAACAGTTTCTCCTCTCTCAGAAAAGCTGGAAGAATTCCGCGAACTAAACATAAATGTATTTCTCAACTGAAAGTCGAAAGAAGTTAACTCGCTCAAGTCGAGTCAGTTGTTAGTCCCTACGCGTTATTTATTTATGAGAAATATTTATTATTGTTTTTGTGTTCATCTGTTACTATTTATTTGTACAGATAAAGTTTTTATTTAATTTATAAAATAAAAAAGAAAATATGAGAAGGGATTGATGAAAAAAAAATATTGAAAAGGATATATAGTTATCGAGCGATTAGTTGTGAATTTAATATGTGAAATGTAGCTACATATATTGGCTGTACTTTTATTCTATTCAGTCTATCATTTATTTACGAGTGAATTTAATTTCAAATAAAAAAGAATATGACACGTTTATTTGAAAAAAGGATATCAGAGAAAATATGTATATACATATATGTATATATCATATATATATATATATTTCACTTGACAAATTTGATATGTGGAATAGCTATGTTCGATTGCACTTCCATCCTATTGAATTTTGTCCGTTTATAGATGTATGAAATTATTAATGTAATATTTCAAATACTAAAATTTAATACTTTGTAAAAGAATATAATGAAAATATGTATTTGACAAGTGATTAACTTGCTTGTTAATTTAATGATTGAAATAGCTGAATTTTCTATTATATTCAGAAAAATCTCTTTGATACTATAAATATATTTTATATACAAAATGTCCGCAATAATCGGGATTAAACTTACAGTGCGTTAATGAGGTCAAGTGAATGAAAAAAAATCATATAAATTTTTAGCCAAAAATGCTTCATTAAAAAATGATGAACGTTCAAAGATTTACACGCAGAATGCATTCACTGCTATTTCTAATATAGTAAGAATATTCGAAAGAATTCGACAGTTATTTGTTCAATGAATGGAAGCCTGCATTCAGAAGAAAGAATTTTCTAACATTTATATTTATTTATTATTTATTAATAATCAGTTTTTGCAATAGTTACAATAAAGTTCAATGATTTGAATACAGAAATGAAAGAATGCTTAATGAAAGAACGCAGGCTTCCATTCGTCAGAATAAGGACTGTTGAATTCTTTTGGGTATTCTTACTGTACTAGAAATAGTAATATTCTGATCGCAAATCTTCAAACGTTTGTAACTGTCTAATAAAGCATTTCGAACATAAGTTGGTGAATATTTTATCTCACTCTTATTAATACATAATAAATTTGGTCCCGACCTTTGGGGACATCCTATATAATGTACTGAGCGGATTTGAATTATTTTAAAGTAAATATTCCAGGGACTCTCTCCGAATCTTTGACGTACATTTACTTTATACATGGATATATTTTATTTAATTTACTTAAATACGAATCAAGACGATTATTATTATATTTAACTTTTAATTCTTCTTTTTAATTAAATTATTAAAAATTTGATTTAGAAAAAAATTAATTGATTTTAAATCTATCAGATGTAATAATTAATTAGTACAAAGACATTAAAATTGTAAAGTAACGATAAAACATTTTATAGTCTGACAGCGTTTTTCAAACCATAATAATACAATTTTAACAAATCTATTTTTTTATTAATATAACTTTTTTTTATTGCACACACTAACGTGAGCATTTTTTTTCCTTGCAAGTTTTATTCGTCGAAGACGTGGTTAAAATTGAGGCGAACGAGAAAAGAGCGCTCAGGGAACACATTTAACGGAGCTAGGGCTCGTTAGCGCGTTAATTGCTCTCTTCGTTTCGACAAGTGCGGTCGTAGAATTCAAGAAAGGCAATGATAGGACGTCTCGACTTAGTTAAGAAATTTATCGTATTGAGAAACAAATAATTTTTACACAAATATCTCGGGAATACGTTCCGTCAATATAAAATACACTGCGGAATATCAGACAACCGATCGACGTTTATCTCGGGATGTGACGTCGCTTCGAGTGTATGCGGAGATTATCCGTGACGTGCGGGATAATGGGATGAATTGACAGAGAAGATCGACGGATAAAGCAATTTATCACATCACGCGATATACAATACTTCGTTACGTAATTAAAGTAACTGATTAAAACACAGAAACGCGTAGTTGTATTACAAGGCAGTCCCGTATCGCGTACTATTCTTATGCAAATAACGAGTAATTAATTCTTACCAAAGAAATTAACATAGAGACTAACAAAGCATACCGCATACAGACGTATATTATTTCTTAATTAGATAAATGGACAACGGATGAATAGATGCGATTAATTAAATAATTCTGGATTTTCCGATATAAAATTACATTTTTAGATGTCTTGTTAGATATGCAAGAATAAATATGAGAGCATAGAGGTAAACGAAACGTTATGGTAAACGCTGTATAACCAAGTAAATAATTACAAGACTGCAAGTCGTGACTGCACTACGTGAGGATTGTCTGGAGTAGAGATGTAAAAAAACGGTATTTTTGACTTCGGAGAAAAGTATCAAGTAAAAAACTAATTTTTTTACTGTAAAAACAGTATTTTTGACCAAATTACATAAAATTCATGAAAAAACGTTTAGAATTCATGTCAAATATGTAGAAGAAATAGAATTTATTTTTCTCTCTCTTGTTATTTCGATGCTATTTAATACTTTTGTCTTTATAATTTTATTGTTGTTTCACTAATTTAAATTTAGAATATGTATAATTACAATCACAGTATACAACATAAACAGTCAATTAGTCTAGTAAAGTATTATTTGTATTAATGACAGTATGGACCACTTACTTAACTTTTAAAATTGAAGTACAGTATAAAATATCATTCAAATAATAGTGAAAGGTAAGGTATATTTATGACCACCGGCATTATACTATATTAATTATTATACAGTATTTTAACTTTTATAATTATTTTTACACAGAAATCTTACGGATAAGTGCAAAAACTAAATTCTGGAGCACACAATAGTACAGCGTCGAAATCGTGGAATGCCAAAAAAAATATCCGAGTAAAAAAAACTGTTAAAGCCAAAGGAAAAAAACCCTGCCTGTAACGATCGAAGATATGGATCTTTAATACTTAAATAATTCAGTATGAATTATATATATACTATATCTGACATGCATATATACTATATTTGTAGTCATTCGAACTGCGCGCCAAATTGGTTTTCCAGACTTATAAATGCAATTAAACTACTGTAATAATATCACAAATTAAATGAAATTGACAAGCAATTTTTAATAATTTGATGCATCCTATTATAAAAAAGTTAATGCGTTGCAAAACTGTAAATAAATTTATTGCGAAAAATATTACTTCGGCCGGGAATCAAAGCCGGATCTCTTGCATTCCGTGCGAGCCTTTAGACTACCGAGGTAAATGTTATATTGTATTTTGCGACAATGTCATTGTATCGGGCGATAAGTATCAACTAGCAAAACATCACAGCAGCTCGTGGAATGATTAGTGAGGTGTAAGCGAAACAACGCTACGTTTTCCATTTATCTAAAATTCTTCCTGCGTACGAAACGTGATCTTTGGTCATACATTCTGTGTGCATGGGTCATTAATTTTATTCGAATGCAATTCGAGCCGAATAAACTAAGGTCTATTGGCGAGCATCTTATAAATCGTGTAACGTCGGTCGAGTGTCGCGAAAAATCGAGCAAGTACTGCTCGTTTTATCCGATTCGTGGAACGAAAAGTGATTTTGGTTAGCTATCGGAGTCGGGCCACCGTAAATTCGCGGTGGTAGAGACAGCTCATTGATTTTCCACCGTTGTTCTTAATTCCATCGTTTCTCGCATCGCTGGTGGTTACGGCGTCGGTGGCTGGTGGCGATGTTAGTGGTGGAGCTGGTGGTGTCGATGCCGGTCGTGTGGCGTGGTAAACGGAAGTGCCGATTGCGAATTGCGCTGCTCGGAGAAAACAGCTCGTAATGAAGGTTGGCGGCGTTACTCGGGTAATAATTCTCCTTCAAGTAGGTCATCGGATAATCGATATTTTCAGTCCGACTATTACTGAGGTCAAGTAGTTTTCGACCTTTAATACATTGATCGTTATTCGTACGGGAATTCTCGTAATCATGGATAAACGAAGCCGTATTATCGAAACTCGGATTCGTGCATTCTTCTTCTTTTGATATCTAACTTTCATTTGTTAAGAGAAAAATCCGATTATTTTTTTGTGAATTTTTTTTTTATGTAGAACGAATGGAAATTTTTCAGTTTGAAAATTAAGATTGACATCGAAATAGAAATACGTTTGATCATTTCATGTATAAAGTAGGGGAGACCGGGGTCAGTAAACTATAGGGGTAAGTAAAATAATCGAGGCTACGTTATAAACAAATCGCGCCAGACACGCGTAAACTCGTCTGAGCACGCAGCAGCGACTGCCGCTCAGTCTGCTGTAACATCTCGTTCCTAACACATCTATGATAGAAGTTACGCTACAATTTAAAAAAATCGTACACCTAAGTAAACATTTTTATTCTTAAAGTTTTTGTTTTACAATTGTATATAATTGTCTGAGATATTTTATTTCCATTTAGGTAGTAAGCATAGTTCTTACTTAATAAAGTCCAACAGATTTTTTTTGTTTATCTGGTTTTGTTGTCGTATACTGTTAATGTTTTTAAAAAATGAACGGATGGGGCTAATAGGCTAACCACAATACGAGGCTATATGATTAATTTAGTGACGACTCTGATAGTATCTACTCCCAAACTTCTTGAAATGAAATCTCGATACAAATTGATAGAAATCTTATCGTTCTCAATCATTCTCTATCAACTTTTTTTACCAGTAATAATAGTTAAATTACATGTATAAGAAATTTTTCATGCATATGTATAAATATGTATAAACATATATAATATGATAAATTATATACGTTTATGAACATTTATACATAAACATGTATAAATATTCATAAACATATATAATTATATATGAAACATATCCATATATGTTCATACATCCTTCTTTCTTTTGTAAAATTATTTTTAAGTGTAATAGAAGTAATAATAATAATGTGAAAATATTAAGAATAATTAAAAGTATAATTTTGTGAACATGCGTGTGGATACTCTAAATGCATAAAGGGTAACTTATCGTATTATGTTTGTTATAACTGTAATTCGGATAACGATTCGGATTAGATAAATTGTCATTTAGTACAAAGTTATACATTTTTTATAATAAATATGTTTGTGTTTAAAATACATTTTTATAAAATTTTTGTTATTATGTAGCCAAAGATGTACCTTAAAATATTTATTAATCTTCATTTTAATAATGTTAATCAAATTACCCCATACCATCAGTCATTTTACCCCGGTCCCGGGGCTAGTTAAATCAGATGGAATGCATTAGAAAAATGCATTTTTTTTCATAGTAATTATCAGTTTTCCCTTATTATTAAAATATTATTAGATAGTCAAATGTATGTAGTAACTGGCGTAGAATTCATTTTTTCGATAAGTCTCTTAATTTCGTCTATAAAAATTCGAAACTAAAAAATGAGTCTACTATCCCCGGTCTCCCCTACAAGTTCATTAAAGCAATAAATAAATATAAAATCAATGGCCAAAGAAAGAATATAAACAAAGATATTAAATTAAAGTAACCTATTTATAAAAAATCGACAAATCGTAAAAAGATTAAAAATTTTTTGTACGGTATAATAATAATAAAAGAACAAAAAAAGAAATGCATAAGAATAAATAATTTATTTTTATAGGATGGAAACTTCATGTTCGATACTTATAGATTAGGTTAATATATTTCTTTCATTGTTATATTTATGCTTTTCTAATTCCTAATTTACGACCTGAAGAAGATTTTGTGAATACAAAACGTTTCAATCTTTTACGATTCATTATTCGTGAATTTTTTGATAAATTTAACACTGTATGGTGTCAAATCTAACCCAATTTGAACCGTTATAATTCCCTTGGTTCAGTTGTTTAAAATACCGACGACATATCGAGTAAAAGAGCAGTAACGATTTAAATTTGGTTAAATTTGACACTACAGATTTAACAGTGTACAATTTGTGTGATTTAATTATTTAAAAGAATTTGCACTTTCGATAAGAATTGTTAACTTAAGAAGTAGTTTTATCGCGATATAAATTGTTCGCATATTGAGGATATTTCGAATAAACGTATTCTTTTTGCGTATGCTGCTATTTCGCCACCGTTACGACATATCCGTCTCGTTCCCTTGTGCTTCTTTCTTTCCTCTCTGAATTCTATCGTTATTTACGTCTCCGTTTCCTCTCTCGTGCCGACATAGCCTTCTCGGCTCGACGTTCCCGAAGTTCCCTAAAGGAATATCTTTCTTGTCTGTTTTTACCCGCGTCGAGCCGCGAGGCAGTGAACACCTACGGGAGATCCCGCGTCCTGGAAGGTCCTCAGGGATGGTGGCGGCGCCGAGAACCGCCCTAGAGAAATATGGTCAGAGTATCATAAAAAGAAAATAAAGGAAGTAAAGTATGTGGTTACGACGTGTATCCGATCGCTATTTGGCGTGTGTCGATATCGATATCGATAAACTATTTCCACACGTGACTTAATTGGCTTTTATTTTTTTCTTTCAAATGTCACATCATTACATAATCAACTCTTAATAAACACGATTGAGTCATTCGTATCTTGCTTATTTCTTTTCTTTGAAACACTAGAAACGCTTGGTCAATAATGATTTCTAGCATTTCCTTTTTTAAAAAATATCTTATAAATATGTAAATACTTTTTAAAAATGTTGAAGTATATCAGTGGTATACTTCAACATTTTTAAAGTGGTAAGAATCACTTAATAAATTTTGTATACATGTAAAAATAACATAAATTAACCCAGGACACGAATGACATCATGTGTAATAAAGGAATATTATTGTGTGTATTAAAGGCTAAAGAAAGATTGAAATCCATTATACAACTTAAACTTTGAAATGCTATTTAAAATGTTACACAAAGTTAGATCGTATTTCTAGTTCTTTATTATTTGATTCTATAAAAGTAGCTAAATATAACAGAAGATGCAAACTGCGAGTACAGCGGGCAATGTTTATTTTTATATATTATATTTTCTCTAAAACACCAGAGAGAGTGAAAATGAGAGAGAGAGAAAGAGAGAGAGAGGGGGGAGAGGAAGAGAGAGATACGTTTCGCATTGATGAATCGATCCCAGTTTCTCTGAGATGTTCCTTTTATACTTTGATTGCTATCTAAATTGAACAAATTGTTGCTTTCACGAAATTCACGTGTAAAACGACGCATTCTCTGTGCGTCGATTAAGCCGTGATAGTGTCCGTTATCATTTTCCCCTTTTAATTGGAAAGTTCATTAGAGGATGGCTGTGTATGTCGATCGTTCTCTCATCGGGCGTCGTGTGTAGTGTTTTTGATCGTGCCGCGATGATACATGGATACAGTTTGCCGACGTGTGTGCGTGCATCGATGTGTGCACGCAAGAGTACTCACATATACTACAATGCCACGCGATCATTCGATACTATACGATCGATCACGGGCTATCGCTGCTAGCTGCAGTATCCAACACGTATTGTGAGCGTGGAATTGACGAATGGACCGCTGGCGCAGCCTGGTTTTCGACGAGTAATTAACGACATTATTTCGGCGCGGCTGGTGGATACATTTGTATTCAAATTTACTTAGAGATACAACCTGGACGGGCAGATACAGCACGGCTGAAACAAAAATGTTGACGTCAATGACGGCCTCGTATGCGATTTGTATAATATTTTTATATTTCCAAAAAATGCAAAAGTATTTATACGTATAAATATGTACATAGACATATATATATTTTCGTTTATTATTTTGAAAAAAATAAATCCGGTTTTCCAGCAATTTGAATTGCAATCAGATGTAAATTGACGCGATATATTCATTTTAGTAAAATTTTTTAGATATTTCCCTCTCTCTATAAAGCAAACACCAAAAAGTCCTTTATCATCATCAATTTATCATCATCATTATATTCTAATTTGTTTTTATGAGAATTATATTAATATTTCCCTCTATGCTTGATCGTTCTCGTATATAATTATCTCATACATTTTTTAATTTAATTTCTGAGGCATTTAATTTTTTCCCGATATTTCAAAATTGTAAATATATTCGCGGAATTATTAACGCACGAAACCAATTTTTGCAAGATCAGTTTTTTTAGTCGAATTTGTTGCTCGTTGAATATTTTGAAATTTATCATATATCGATCTTGTATTGCCGGAATTTTTCAAGAAAACGAAATGGAGATTTTTTCGGGGGGGAGGGGAGAGGAGTAAATTGGATCACGATGAAATCGTGCCAGGCTTCTGCTGAAATGCACACAGTACGATGCGTGTATATCGAGAATCAACTTCCGTGCGAAGCTAGAAGCAATTCGACTTTTCCTGAAGATCGACGCCACAGACGGTCAACGATTTAAGAGAGCCTCGACCGCATCCGGTGGAGCATCCAGCGGCAAAGAATTTTACGGCTGAGGATTCTAATGGAATCGCGCGTTAATTGCGGGCTCGTTTTAAAGCCGTCGGCAGCAATTAAGGGGGGTACGAATTAATTAATGCTTTCTTCTTCTTCTCTTTTTTTCCGGTAATACCGACAAACGTGCTTGCGCGCGAAACTCAACGTACATACCTACCCTTCTTCCATCTCTTTTCCTCTCCTTTCACCTTTATTTTTCTTCTTTCTGTTCCACTTTCTCTCTCTTTTCTCTCTTTATTTTTATCGGCGCTTCACAATCCTTTCTTGGTATCCTGGGACACGAGTAGTTCTGTAAAAAAAGTCATGGATTATATTTCATATCTTTGATTGGCACCTGCAGAACTATTTGCATGTGCGCGTTATCGCTCAACGACGCAGTTTATAAGATGGACATGAGAAAAGAAGATCTAGAGTTTCAGATCCCGAGGGGGGTTGCATTACCAGATTGTCGGTCGGGTAAGAATCGAGAGGGAGTCAGATCTGTTATACAGCATCAGGCCGATTCGTTCTTCTTCTTCATTTTCCATCCTTTCCCGATCTTCCTTTTTCTGTCGCGAGCATTCCCTTTGTCCTCGTCCAGTTCCACTTCTCGTTTTCCGATGTAGAACGTCGCGTCGTTTCGAAACGAAGTGCATGGCTTTCTTTCTTTCTTCACTCCGTAGACCTGCGACGAGTCCTCTTCCCGAGTAAGTCTTCCTCCCTTCGACGAACGTACGAGTCGGGAAAAGAATGCTTTGGAAATCAGTTTTGCCGGGCAATTCATCGAGAAGAGAAAGCAATGCCGAGTTATCGATGAGATGAGAACGCGCAACAATTTGATTTCGCATAGAGCTTTTTGACGTGTTGTATACATTTATCTATACATATTAATATTATTATATAAAACTTAAATATTAAAACGAAATATAAACTCTTAAACTTCAATATGATTTAATTTTTATATATATTGGAATTTATACGACTGCATATTTGTTTACACATTTTAATCTCAAATATTTTTATTTTAGATTAAGAAAGAGAAAATAAGTTTTTCTTCGTATAAATTTAAAATCACAAAATTAAATATTTTTTCCGACAAGTTATTGAAATATTTTTTTAAATAATATTATTACGAATATATGGGAATCAATCCAACGAAATATTATATAACAGCGAGAAAGAGAGAGAAATATGAACGCGATAGAAGAAAAATTCTGGTGGTTCTCGATACGGCTTACTTTCACGTTTTCGAAGCGTCGACTCATCGACTTTTTCTAAAATAAGTTTACTTTTCGAAGTTGCTTCTGTCTTCTAGTGACACTCGATAAATCGCTGAAGTTCCGCGCGTGACAGGTCGAACGCTTCAAGCGGTTTGTGCGGAATCTAGATTTATAAATCGACTCCGTGGAAGTGTTTCTCTGCAGTATTCAACTCCGGCAGGGCATCGCTCGTCTATGGTGTCTGTGCAAGTATTTAAATAGAATGCGTTCTGAAATCCTTCCGCTATCTGTTGAAGAACGCACGTCTGCAACGTGATGTACGACATTGAGTGTTTCAAAGGCGGTGGAATTGGATCATTTATTCAACAGCCATCTCACATATGTATCGGTAAGGCAAATGGAGTAGTGAAAAAATGATAAGCAAATACATATGTAAATTCATTCCGTGTACATACATTGCCCGTAACTTGTACATAAATCAATATTTTATAAATGCAGTGCGAATTTACTCTCTCCTGTAGTACCCTGCAACAATCTTTATAAATATATCTCATTCAATATAACTCTTATGAATGTCTTAGATTTTTGCAATATACAAGGTGTCTTAAAGTTATTTATTATATATCTCAGTTACTAAAAGCTGAATTATAACCAAATCATATTATGTATATGTACGAAAGAAAAATTTTGCTGAAGTATCTAAAAATTTATTTGGACGCAGATTTAAAAATAATTTCGGACCATCAAAATAATTATGTAGAAAATTCAAATATGATGATCAACGCTGTAAAAAGTTTTCACATTTTAGTAACCAGCTTGAGCGACCAAATTATTTTTACAGCTTAAAAAAATTATTTTCAAATCTGTATCTAGTAAAATTTTTTAATATTTCAGCAAAATCGTCCTTTCCATTCGTGTGGAAATTAATTAAATAAGATTTCAAATACAGTCCAGTTATAATATAATTGACAATTTATCGAAGGTTTTAACTATTATCAGCTTATTGTTCGCAGTAATGTTTACATTAGCCAATTTCAATTTTTTAATTATCAAATACGTAGATCTGCTTTTATGTTAGTCGCGTACGTTTATTATTATTATGACGAGTCATTGTGTTAAGGGGTTTGCCTGGATCGTACCACGCCTTAGGGTACTATTACATCAGTCGTATGACATGGTTGCCCGACAAGTCAATTGGTCTACATATGTGACAGGGAAATTGACTAATTCGACAGTATGATTAATATGTTTGACAATCAAGTTGTATAAAAAGTATAATATCAATCATAATAGATCTATTTAAGTCCAATAATTAAAGTCCTAAATTTAATAATCGGTATCATACTTTAACTCTTTAAATTAGACAAATAAAAATAAGATAGAATTTAAACATATGAAAATAAATACATAAAATTTAGGCCTTTAATGTAATCTCGCATCAAGCGCTTATTCCGTACTTTCATGTCGCTTCACGATCGCAAGAAATGGATGAAGGATAATCAGCGTATTTGATTGCTTCTATTATTGCAAAAAAAAAAACAAATAGAAGAGTATCGTCGATCTCGATTTCTTTCCTTCCGTTGAAATGATGGTTCATAGCAAGTGCTATATTTCCTATCGGCGCGTTTCTTCCGGTTATTTTCTCCGTTTTTCAGTCGAGCACCGACTCCGTATGTTATTGCTTCAAGAAACATTTGGTTTCAAGTGGCGGAACGAAAGTATGCTTTCGAATGGTAAAAGAGGAAAGGAGTGGGAAATAAACGGGAAACCCTCTCCCGGTAACCACACGCACAAAACTTTTATGGAACTGAAAAGGTAGGAAATATTCACCCATGAATTACAGTAAACAAGTGTCGACTTTACATTGCCAGCTGTAAACAAGATTCTCTTATGAGACGCATATAAACAGCGTTGCGTCCGTTTCAAAATATGCATGTTCGTGAATTTACTTAGATTCTACGTCACGGCAAAAATTACACGCAAGTTATTACGGTAGAGTGCATCAAAGGGCTTCGCCCCAGCTACTGATATTTATTTACTCGCGGGTGACGTAAAAGGATGTATGATGATCGCGATAACAAGTTCCGTTTGCACGAACCGAATACTTTAAAACGCCGACGAGACCACTGCTCATAGTCGGACTGCTCGCTCTCTGTCGTGGCACGCGCTGCTTTAAAGCTTTTAAACCTCGGAATCATGACGGTGGAAAAGCTTATGAAATTTAATGCAATTGCGTGGAACGCACGTTGGGTGCGGTACCCGGTTTCCGAAAAGCGAAACGCTTTTCGGATGTACGAGGACGTTTGTAGAAATATCGATGCGACATATAACAGTTTCCACGTTGGTTCCTTCCGATTTGCCTCGTCACGTTACATTCGATTCGCTCTCCCGAAAAATCACCTCACCGGAAGTAACCCAATGCGAGAGAACCGATATTTCCCCCACCGGCCACTCTTTTTTGCGGCAGTTCTTTCCGGGCGCCGGAGCGCCCATCAAAGTCCACGAGGGGACAAAATTTCACGAGGCAAATCGAGAGAAAGAGGGCCGATGCGCGTACGACTTCGACAGAGCACCGACGCGTGCGCCCGATGTCCCTCGTTCCTGTAAAAGCTCTTCTGCACGTCTCGATTCTTTCGCATATCATCGCTTTCCGATATTCGCCATCAAATTCTATCGTATTCCACACGTATTTATATATACATTTCAAGAGTGAACGATAACGACGTGGCGACAACAAACCTCCGGTTCGTCCGAGGTAACTCGGATATTTACATTTGGAAATTCTGCGAAAATATCGATATCTATCCTGTTAAAGAGCAACGTTTCTCCCACAGCTTTAAATTCTTTTTAGATTTATCATTTATTCTTTCCTGTCTTAATTCGTTAAAAAAGAGAGAATTAAACCGTACAAGTGTAAATTATAATATTGACAATCGAATTAATCAGTCATGCTTTATTAAAACCATCACATTTACTTATTATGTAAATTGACAACCGATAACTCGTTTAACTTTTCAATGACGTGGCCACGACACTTCAAATATAGATTTCCTTAAAACTTTGTTCTAGAAAAGAAAAGTAATAAATATGTATTGCTCAGATGCAATTATTCTTATTTCTCAATTTTTTAGAAATATAATTAATATATTAACATAATATATTAATAAAATATATATATAACTATAAAATAAAAATTTTTTTGGGTATTCTGAACACCCTACCAACTTATATTTAACGATTTTATAATTACATATTTTATCAATTTATATTATAATTATAGTTAAATTTACATCAATTATATTTTTATAATATAAAATAAAGAAACGTAAAAATAATGAATTTTAAGACTCCATATTCATTATCTTCAGGGATAATTTAACCCTAGAGCGCTCGATTGAGTGATACAGTATTGCTATTGATACACAAATTTTACGTAAGAAAATAAGCCATTCTTAATTGTAATACGTTTTTCATACATTTTTCATTTTTAATGATAAAAAATACTAATCTCGAGGTCCAAGCTGCTATAATAATGATAATAATAATTATAATAATAATAAAAAATTCTATTTACATACCGTAATACATTAAAAAATTCTGTCCGTAACATATGTAACAGACAGAATTTTCCAAAGCTTGTCTACGCTTGTATACAAGTTTTAGTATGGCAGATTGGGCCTTTCTATGATTATTGAAGGCATATCTTAACGCTCAGTAATCCCACTCGTTTATATTTAAAACATATCGACAGCGTTCCAAGGTTAACGGTAGATTACGTAATGTCATGTCTATTAGTTCGATTTGTAAAAATAAACAAAGAGAAAATAATCTTTTCAATCAAATTGAATTGATACGAATATTTAAGCGTTGAGAAAGCATGTGGCTATGTGTTCTCGATAGATCAATGCGACGAGGTCCATCGATGGACCTTGAGATTACGGTTTGTGTTATGCCAAGGCTGCCGTGCGCGCGGGGTTCCTATGTTGCGACATTGCGCGAAGTCACGAATGGTATAATTGAAAATCAATATTTGCGCTTGGTTTTAACCCTTGTATAACCCCCCTCCATTTCGCCCAGACCTGTCCCGTAGATTTGTTTCAACCCAGCGATTTATGATGCTTGTTCTAAATCTTTCGGATTGTATGAACGATTACGGTTGTATCGACAAAGTGGTTTACAAACTCGTGGTAATAACAATCAAATTAGCGAAAGATTCATATTTTCTGCAGCGCGCTTTTACAGTCTTTATGTTCGTGACCCTTTACGTTGACTTGCGAACATGATGTATTATGAACGACAATGCATGGTTAGCATTTCTCACTAGTTAATCATTTTGTGTTTTCTGGAGCAAGTCGTTCTTATATTAAAAAGAAAGTCAGTTGGTGGTCTATCGAATTTTAATTAAATAGATGGCTACACCGCCCTAGGGTCTCAGACTATTTTCGAAGCGAGTACTTACGTTCATTTACTCGCTAGGGATTCATTAACGTACCCATGCCAGCCTAACTTGTTATTTACCACGTTGGAATTACGACATGATATTCCGACCATAGTATTTTTACAATAGCCGTCCCAAGTATTTTTAACAGATTCTCTCGCTACCGCACATTGGCTTACAGATAAGCAATTCACATTTTTTTATATTTCGTATTGCCAGCCGTAGACCAATTGTGTCTCGCAGTTCACGTGAAACGGGATATTAATTAACGTCTGTTATATACTGTGATAACAGTGAACTGAAATAATAGAGCAGGATCGATGCGTATTTTTTAGGCGTTTCGTTTATTCGTATCATGTATGACGTGGCCCTTTGTTTACTTGCTTTCAACAATAGTAAAATAAAATTCAAGTAAATTACAACTGATATTAAAATTAAAAATATAAAATTAATAGTATGTTGTTCCACAAAATATACCATTTTATTATATATTAGGAGCATCGTATATACTTTTTAACAACCAGTGGAATATAAAGTTAAATTTTATTCGCTGTAATTAAAAGTTTAATTAAAAGTGTCAGATTATATCTGAAACAGAAATGAAAGTGACTTGTAAAATGACTTTAAAAATGAACAAAATCATTATTTAATGCAATC
This sequence comes from Mycetomoellerius zeteki, assembly GCF_001594055.1. Lineage (NCBI taxonomy): Eukaryota > Metazoa > Arthropoda > Insecta > Hymenoptera > Formicidae > Mycetomoellerius > Mycetomoellerius zeteki. The sequence continues at coordinate 1,073,724 of NW_017257416.1, read as the reverse complement.
TTAATACCAGAAAGATCATATGGGATATCGCATTAGACTTATTATTAGACTTGGTAAGTCTCGTAATGTGCAAAAGTTTTGCTCGCCCTCAAAGTCGTACAGATGGAAGAAGTAAATCGTCAAAGAGTTGAGCGTGCTCTCTTAGGAAAATCGTCTAAAAAAAATCCCAAGTACGCCTAGTTCTAACTCCATGAAACGCGAGGGAAATTTTCTCGTCCGTCTCGTAGATTGACGCTCCGCGATGACGCTTTAACGTTCCTCCTTCGTAAGTTTGTCTTTGGATGAGTGAAGACGAATTTTTAATTTCATTACTTCCTCGTTCTCAAAGAGATTCCGTGTTCATTGATATTAATCAGATGGCAGGGTCACAGAAGAGCAACGGACGAATCTCGACGGTGACATTTACGTTCGAGTTGTACCGTTTTGTTAATTTGTCGCGACGTGGGTCATTTACCCACGGTAAATCCTCCGCGTATCTTCCATGATTAATCATCTACGAGGCCGTTCTGAAACTCGAGACGAGTTCTCCAAACCCCCGTCAGCGCCTGTTTCCTTATCGCAAGATATAATGCGTTTAATTTTCGTGCGCTTGTTCTTGGAAGATCGATCGACGGAGAGATTTGCATCTCGCGAATTTGCTCTCTTTTACGAACGTCGGACAAAAGGAGGATTTCTGACGAATATTGCGTTCGCTCAAAGACGGAATTAATGTAGTCGCTGTTATGGAACTTCGGACAAGCACGATCGTGTAAGTCGAAACGTTCCGCGGAACAGCACTGCACTGCTTCATTAGGCGTGCGTCGGTGAAATTGCACTTTCGTCCATATTTGCCTTCAGTCCAGTAATACATTCCTCGTCAAGTCTCGTTGTTTACACACGCTCGTAAGTTTTAATGCCCGTCGCATAACGTACACGTTATACTCGCTACTACCAGGCGATGAATTTTCTCATAAAGAGATTGCTTTTATTTAGGCGCGTATGTGTGTGCACAAATAAATGTATCATTCGGGAATCGTAATTATTTCCGTGATGATTGAAAAAGATGCTGGATTGTTGTGAATTATACGTGCATTTCCTTTTTATATTGATTCTATGTTTTTAGTTATTCTAATTTATTTTGATGCTTTCAAAAACGATTTAAATGATCCATAAATATTTACAGTGCAATTTAGGCGATCGATTGTATAAATTATATTTTGCAGCATATTGCAAGAAAGCTTATAATAAATTAATTTGTTAATTATTGGTGAAAGATGTAATAATAAGTACTTGAAAAACATCAAACTACAATTTTTAACTTTTATTTGCATACAAATCACACGCAAAAGTAACTTAAGTGATATGCATTTGGCAACTCTCTCTTAATAACATAAGATTTGATTTTATCATAATTAAAAATTGTAGCAAACGATATGCAAATAAAGCTACCCGGAGGAAACGGCATCTATATTTGCAAAAGCAATAACATCAATTATTCTGAGAGCAATTACTGCTGATTCCGGAGAGATGCGTCTGTCGTCGAACGAAGTCGGTAGAAAATTAAATTAATAATATCAGATTGATAGTCGATCGATATTTGGCATATCCGATCGATCGTGTGAAATCTTCATAAACAAAGTAGCCGCATCTGATTTTGAATTAAAATCGGATAATACCAGGTTTTTCTCATAAACGGTAATGCATCGCATCACGCAGCGCGCATTCTATACTGTGGCGCTTTTAATAACCGACACGAAAGGTCTGTATTACGAATAATGACGAAATAAAAAATATGATAACCGTGGCGTGATCTTGTGGTACGCGGTAATAACCGCGAGGTATACCGCGGGCGCAAATTGCGCGCCTCGAGGAAATTAGTGTTTTGCGATGGAGAATCAAGTGCGCCACGTAAACTTATCGGGTGCGCGTGAATCTAACAAAAGCGTTTGTGTGAAAGTTCTCATGTCACCATGCAGCGCACACGGTAATTCGCGCATTAAATTGCAAGCACAATGCAAAATCTTCAATCTTATGTGACCGATGACTGTGACGCTACAATAAGTAGGTATCGAAACTTTTGTAATTGATATCAGAAGTGACTTATCGGTATTTGATTGTTAGTACTTTTTCAGTATAGATATTAACAGTTTTTTAAGTTAGTTAACTTAGTTGTGTATCCATGCATCATGGTCTTATGGCACTTTGTCTAATAATTATGTTTTGCAATATAAAACTTTTTTTGTTTAAAAAATCCTACACTGAGAACAATGTTCTGATTGAACCAACAAAAAACCAACCAGAATGGCATTTTGGTGAAGCCAAACTAATTTCAGGTTATGATAACTAGAAAATGGTTATGATAATTCTAGTTGGAACTTTTTATTGGTTTAATCAACAAAAACAGGATTTTTTTTCTGTGTAGATGCATTATACTTTTGATATTGAAATAGTAAGGAATAGAAACTGGATTCGGCGGACGAATTAGAGTGGACTGTGAAGGATAATCGACCCACGGGGACAAAGACAATTAGACGATGTGGCCTGTTTATTTGTGCATCTCCGGCGAGGCTCGTCGACGAGAATACGAAATTTCGTCTGTGGGATGAATCGCGGGAGAGAAGAGAATGGCACGGTGAGGATGTCGGGTCATGTATTTGAGAGATGGGGGTGGCAGCGACATCGATGGGTTGCCGTTGCGGGCCATAATGACGTCAATAGTGCTGATTATGTGACCGCATCCGTTCGTGTACGCTTCAGATAGTGGTGTATGCGGGGGGTCACCGTCAACGTGCAGCGAGAATGGACCCCCCTGGAGTCTATGCCCTTACCACGAGGGCAAGGTGGCAGCGGGCACGGAACAGGTGGCAAGAGGGGGAACAAGGGGTTGAGGAAGCCTCGGATTTGAGAGCTCGCGCGCGTCGCAGCGGGAGCGAACGTGAAAGCTACGGGCTGATCGGCGAGGGGACGGCAAATGAAGTGACAGTAGAGCGAGAACGTATTGGGCCGACCGGATGGACGCGTACATGTACGTGCGGCCGTCGCCCTCCACGCGAGCGCGACCAACGCTCACGTCGGGCACCGGCGTCCGGTGCGCGTCCTGGACGTTGGCAGGATGAAGGGTCATCGAGATTGCACTCGGGACTCTCCCTCCAACACGCCGATCCGACCGTAGAGAAATTTCGACGCCGCGACGCCGATAACGAGCCACTGTTCGCGCTGCGTTCGAATAAGGGAATCGATTCCCTTATTTTCGCGATGTCGTTGAATCTCTCATAACCACTGCGGATGTATAAAAAGTAGATTTGCAATAATGTATCTTGCAAAGAAAATTATTGATCTTATACAATCACTTTTTCAATTTTAAAATTATATTTTGTCGATTGCGAATGTGCGTTCTATATATATCACTTGAGACTGCATTTAATGTATTGACAGATGATTTCTTCTGGACTAATCTCTGCTGACTGAATATTTTATTTGACGCGATTAAAATACAGAGCTTAATCGAAAATCTATGAATGCTTTAAAATTGCTCGAGCATTATATAGCAAATACAAGGCAAGAGCACGAATAGGCATCCGGGGATATATTCCGACGGCGTTAGTTTAGCTTATTTGTTTCTAGATGTTGGCAGTCACTTAACTAAACCAAGAAGTGTTCCGAATCCGTCATGATTTGCAAATAACTCAACCATTATTATATGCATGTACAGACTGGTACAAGAGGCACAGGTTAGTAAAATTAAAGAAAAAGATGTTAAAAATATTTAATTTGAATTTGGAAATGTAAAATTGCAATAATAAAATTTATAAAAGAAAACTTGTGTGAGCTACTGACTTTTGCATCAGATAATGACAGATTCGAAACATTTTTCGATTTAATTAAGTGGCTGCCAACATCTAAAAAAAAGGGTAAGCCATCGTTCAAAATTTACCTAAAATAAAACAAACGTGTCTGATTTATAGTAACTAAAAATTATGGTAACCAAAAAAGGTCTCATTGAAACTCCATTCTCGTTGGACCTTTTTGTTGGTTTAACCAGAACATTTTTCTCTGAGTACAGAACTTTCACTGACTCGGCGCATAGCAAAAGTTGCGCAGAATAGCAGTAAGACAAAGGCGATCTACTTGAACAGCGCGATGGCACTGAGATCTAACTCTGGACTGCCACATGATGCACTTTCTCAGCATCGTCAATAATCCCTAAATCCACTTTCAATAGCGGTCCGGCCTTAGCATTCTCGGCACCTATTCTCCTTCTTTGTATTCCACTGTTCTCTTCCTGATGCTTCTCTTCTATTCGGTCCCCGTACTTGAGTATTTCAACGGTTACCACACACGCGTTTCTCAACGTGAGTATAAGCGACAGAAAAATTAATGGAGCCAACTGGGATTAGAACTTAGGAGCCTTCGTTTTCCATATTGTTAGTCTTGCATCTAGCATTCTACCCCACGAGAGCCCCACTGCTTGTTAATCATCCGTATCGCCTATTTCTTACGTGTAGAAATTCCACCTTTTATCGTATATGACTCGCCTTCTTTCTCTTTTTTTAGCGCAAGATATTGGATAACAGCAGCGATATATTATCTACACTTTTAAGTAGATCTTAAAGTCATCTATTATACCGGCATTTTCCTAACAGGGAAATCTTTTTGTTGATTACACAGAATTATAAATATTTTACAATTACAGTTTAGACAATAACAAACATAAGACCAAACAATTTCATGTGCAAAACGAAAAAAATTTTTTAATTATACAATTTTGTTATGTTTCTGGCGTCAAAACTCAAATAACAACATTTACTTTATATAAAAGTTTTACACGTTTAAGTATAAAACAAGCTTAGTCCCGAATAAGTTTTTTCACTTGAAAAAACAATACTGTGCTTTTAGAAATAAGTCTAGAAATTTGAATATAAGTGAGAAATCTTTGTGAAAATTTTATGTGTATGTATGCGTGCAATATTAATGTAGGTAGTAGTATGTAGTGATGTACGATGTAGTCCGGATTCCGAACATTATATGTATGTATTGTGAATCGTATGTGTGTAGGCTGCGTCCAATTCCGACAAGATTGTCTATAAAATAGACAATGTTGTCGGAATCCGGTCTTCGGTTTATGATTCTCTTAACGTCGATTTCGAACGATCTAGTAGAAGAGATAAACAGTCACCTCTTCTAAATGTCATAGCAAAGTTACTCTTGGTTGCCATTACCTTCCGAGAGGTAACGATCCAATAAAATCTGATGTACGTGTTCCATAAATGGTTTTGAGGCCTTGATCTTTGATACAGAGAACGAACGCGCAACTTTCCACGCCACGATTATTACCATCACATAGAGAAATTTAAAAGGTTTTTTTATATAATTGATTTTTGTTACGTGGAGTTAGAGTTATCATATCAAAATTTTTACGATTAGGACTTATAGGTCACTCTGTACCTTTCATTTGCAACCCCGGATCCAAAAATGCGTGTTAGTAAAACTGTCAGAACAATCAATGAATAATTATTTCAGATCTAATTGTTTATTAGTAGTACTATCAATTTAACGTAAGAAATTTGACGTAAGATTAATTATAATCGATTATTTTTCTCACGTTCGACTGTGATTGATCAATTTCTTAATGGCTTAAGGAAATCCGAACATGCCTCTATATACAGATATTAGAGAGAAAAGAAGAAATAAACTAAACATGCTAGAACAAAAGAACACTTAAGAAATCAATCTTGTTAGACATTAAACACGTCGTAAATATTAAACATGGAATGAATTATGGCGAGAGTGAAAAGTATCACGAATTATTATATCCGGTATATTGATCAATTAAAAAGCCGGCTAACACACTCAGGAGTTATATAAAAAGATAAGAGTTATTACTGCAGAAAATTACAAGAGCTCGAGCGGCCGGTTGAAACGGCACAAAAGTAATAGTAAGCCTACTTCGATAATATGCTGCGATAAAGAGTTCGCGGGCAAGTCGGGCACGCTTAAAGCTCAGGACGGCATCGGTCTGTGCTCGGTCTCGGGCCGTTCATCGATCGGTCGTATTCATGGGTAGAGAAACAATTTCTCTCCCGGCAGCTCGTTAGCCCGACCGATATATGTAGTCGATACGGAATCGCAAAGTTGCCACCATACGAGAGGGAGTGAAATTCCGCGAGGACGTATGCGAACTCGCAAGTGGTTTCGATCGATCCTTTCTAGCGCGCGTTCTCTCACTCTCTCTTTCTCTCTCTTTAGTGAGAAGCAGGTGCGCTTTACCGCTACGTTTTAACATTCTATAATTCAGAACACATGAGAGAGAGAGAGAGAGAGAGAGAGAGAGAGAGAGAGAGAGAGAGAATGCGGAAGAAATTACTGGAGATGGTGAACGATTGCCATGAATCGGAGCGAGTACGCTGATACATGTATCGTGCGGTTGAAAGTTCCAGGGTTACTCATGATTTTCCCGCATTTGCAAGTACTGAGGAAGTGCTGGAGCAACGAATTTTCTCTCGAAAAAAGAATTGCACTCTTGAGCTGCTAACTTTTAGCACAACCTGATCCTGCATTGAAAGAAGAATTTGATAATAGTTATCAAACGTTGACTGAAATAATTTCAATCGAATGTTCAGTTAATGTAATTAAAAATACTTTTATTTTTCGAAACATTTAGTAAGTACAACCAAAATATATATAGTAATAATATAACCAATTGTTTGATAATAATGAAATGACAATAAACATTTAAAAAAGTAAAATTATTTTTGTTTTACTAAAATTTAATGAACATTTGATTGAAATTATTTTATTCAATATTTGGTAATTACCAAACTATTTTTTTAGTGTGTATATATGTGGTATATATATATATATATATATGTTACTGCGAAGTGCCTGGTATAAATTATATAAAATTATATTAACTGGAGATGGATTAATTATAAAAATTAATGTGCTAGAAAATTTAATTTAATATTTAACAAAAAGTATTTTTATTCCAATTAAAAATTTGCTTGTTATATTCATGAAGAAAATTGGAAATAAATTTTAAATGAAAAATGAGTTACGATTAATATCTGAGGATTTCTTTCGCACACAATAAATATTTAAAGTTATCTAACGACAGAATTTCTCTGATTTTTTTTTATTTTCTTGATATTTGTCGATATTCGTCGGTATTTGTTTTACACATCCATTTTGTCAGTGTGATATTTAAACATCTAATGCACGCGCACGTTTCGCAATACTATAGTAACTCGACATAGAAATATGGCTTCGCTATTCGGTAAATTCGTCGACGCGTGCGTGACTTAAAATTCTACGTGATATTATTTTTTTGTGTTATCAAAAAATGTTATCCATTTGTCGGGTGGCGAGCAAAAAGCTTCTGGTAATAATCTATTTAAATATCCCTGTGTCGCGTATGCGCGCCGTTTTATTGTAGATTATACCTGGGAAACGTGACTTTTAAATTGACCGCGACAGATGCGCAAGTTTACACGAGAAGGGGTTAATTCGCCATAATCCGCAAGTCTCGAGTGAATTGTCGCGCACCAGCCATCTGAAAATGTTCCATAGACTCCACAGAGAAAACGAAAAAAAAACAAGAAGGAACAAAAGAAACAAAAAGAAAAATACAGAACCGAGTAAACGCTGCACTGACTGAGCTCGTCAGCGATAATGAGACAGGAAACCTGCACTTTGAAGGAAGGTAACTGTATACTCAGGTCAACGGCATCGTTGCCGATGGGTATATCGATGGATATCGATCAATTCATTATGATACCGATTTCGTTCCGACAATCCGGTGCTGGAATAATTTTAATAAAGCATCAAGGTCTTGAAGGCTTATTCATGAAAAACCCTCCTAGATATTTGAATATCCGTCAGTCGTGGAATAATATCACGTTCGGCTTGATATTAAAAGGCCTCATCACGTGGTCGCATCGCGCAATTATGTCCCTCGAATTTGGAATCCTGAATCCGCGCGATCAACTTCGAACAAAGCTGGGGGAAAAGAGCAGCTTACGCGCAGAGATTGGAACGATCGAAGAAGGGACGTGGAGCGACAGTCCGCGGATTTAACGCGGGCAGATGTCAGCTGGCAGCATAATTAATTATCTCGCGTTACCGAGCCAAAAGTGATATGTTCGGTCGTTAAACGCGGTCGAAAGGGAGCATCGAGACCCAACGGGGGCTCGTTTTCCATCATAACCCATCGCGATATCGCCCGTGTCGCGATGTCAAGTGTATTACGAGACATGCACTCGTGACGTGTCGCGCGCACTCTCGCTTATAAATCAAGCTTGTCCATCCGTGTCAATACTAACCGGATCAAAGTGAGTTTGTAAAAGTCAAGGGGACGTGGAGATGAGTTTCGCGCTCAAACATTCTCGTTTCCGCCGTCCACCACTCAGCTCTATCCCAGACTGGTCGTCTCCCTTTCGTCTCCTGCCCGACACTCGTTATAATCCCTCCTTTCGTAGCTCTTATTCATGTACTGGTAACGCGATCAATGCTTCTGGCACGAGCCATGCCTGTATCGGATACATGCCAGCAGATAGTATCTGTCCGCATCGCCTGTTATCGATTTTCCAATGGCGGCTCATCTACACGGACCTGCTTTATTACGCGTACCATGGGAATTGTTTGGTCCATTATGCCAAGAACCGATTAGGCAACTAGTCAATATTCACGAAGCTCAGATGAAGAGATCCACGAATTTCCTCGGACATGTTTACCTACAGTAGTAATGAGAGGCGCGACAGTTTTCAAGTATTTCAGTCAAAAATAGTTCGATGAAGACTGACATATGAAACTATTGTGAATTATATCTACGCAAGTATTACGACTGTTCGGAATATCTGATACAATTAAGTATATTTACTTTAGAGTGAAGATAAACGCACATAGAGGTAGAAGTAAGCAGTAAGACGTAAGACCGCCATCTTTCATATGTATAGATATACTGACAATGTTAATTGCCTACTTCCTACGTCTTACTGCTTACTGCTTACTTCTACTTCTGTGTGCGTTCACCTTAACTCCGTCGCGTGAAGATTTACGCTGCAGAAGTCAGAAAAAAATAAAAGGATAGGGGTAATTTGTACGACTGCCATGTGTTTTTATGTTATATTGGTATTATGTTATAGTTTCAGTATTTTACTATTAATATTAATAAAATCATTGACAGTTAAATCGATTTGTTAATTTAGTAAATAACACAACTATATATGGTATTATAACCTACATAAAATGATTACTATAGGGAGTGCAAAAGGCTTAATGGTTATTTGATATATAAGTATAGAAGAATAGTAAAGAATGAAGTATAGCAAAATACAAGCTTAGCTCTTGTATTTTTTATTAGCTTGATGTCTTGTATATTCCATCTGTTTGGGGAAATATACGACATTTTTAGCGGGCGGGATTTACGTTCAAAGCACATAAAGTATGCAGATTGGATTCAGTGCGTTAAATAAATGCATTACGTGAAACATGTACCTCATGTCATAACACTTGTAATATATGCAAAAGATTATTATCTATTACTACATATAGATATTTATTATTCTTATTATAAAATATTGTAGACACATTTTGTAAGTTATTGTGTCATTTTCGTCTTGTTTCTAAATTATTTGTAAATTTTTCATCATCCTATCCCTATGAGATATATAACAAAAATGCAAGGATTTTAAAAAGTTTTTTTTTCAAATATGAAAAATAAATATTTTTTATTCGTAATAATTTTTTCATAGCTGTACAAAATTTTTATTAGTGTGTATAATTTATTTATCAATTTATTTATACATTTATATTTATAAACATAATAAATAACACTTGATAAATTAAGTTTTTGATAAGTACGGCATATATGTATGTATATCGGAATTTTTACTCTAACAGGATAATATAAAATATACGTATACCTTGCAATATATATGTATTATATACATACAAATACAAATAAACACGAAACAGAATAGCGCACATATTATAATGCATATCGCATCTTCTCATGTAATAACTTAACTCGTAACTTTAAATAAACGCAGTTACCGTTTGGTATGCGCCAGTGAATAATAATGTTAAACAAGCACGGTTAACGTGGTATGCCGGTGAACGGTAATTAATTTCATGCTTATTTCCGAAGTTACGGCACGTGCGGGCGTAGAAAATATCTCAACGCTCAGTGATCAGCCATGGTATTGCTATTATTAATGTAACTGTATTACAATTATACTCGATATTACAGCCATCGTTGCTATGATATCGTACCAATGCGACAAACGCGATGCCCAGCTTTGGTTTGTTTCGAATTGCAGGATTTCGGGATTTTGCGAAAATCTTTTCTGATAGCATTCTGTAAAATATGCATCGATACATATTCAAACGACGGCATGCATCTCTCCTTCCTCTTGTCTTTCTTCGTCCCTCTCCATCTTTCTCTCTTTCGCGAATTTCGTACGAGTCGTTAGCGTTAATCGCTTTCCGGCGGTCTACGATCAGCCGAGCAAGGAAAGAGCCGATAGACCAACCGTTTACACCGACCGGAGATTTCAAATTCTATCTGGCTCATCCCATGCATCTTTCTCTTTCTTATTCTCCCGTCTGCGTCCAACAATTATCCCTGAACACGAAGAATCGCGATTTCCTGACGCGTTTATTCTCCATCGGGTCCCATCGACTCTCAAACGATCCGCGAATACGAGGCAGAATTGTTTCACAAAGTGGAGTCAGCTATTGGCGGAATAAATAATAATTAACGACTTTATATTAATCCGCGACTTAAACTGTCTTCGTAACGAAAGACCGAGCGTTTTTAATCTTGATTTGGACTAATCCTATCTTTCGTGCGATCTGAAAGTATAAAGAAAGAATATACATACATATTATATATCATCACTTTAGCAATAATCAATATCACAAGCTTTCCGATATCAATTTGTGTGAGCTTTTGGGATAATAAAAGAGGCAGGTATAATGAAATATGATTTATTACTAAATTCGCGAGATATATACATTAGGCCATACACATAAGAACATAATCTTTTTCGTAGATATAATCTTTTCCTGATTCTCAATAAGCGGAACGCCTACGCTCGATTCTTCGTCGTCGCGACGGCGAAGAGCCTCTCGTGCATTTACCACCTTAAAAACACAAATGTGTACAGAGGTACATATGTATATTTATTTCCGCATCGGTATTTTTATTCTGTGTATGTGTATGTATGTGTATGTGTGTATACGTGTGTGTATTCAGAAGCTCATTACAACTGAAAGCTAACATCGAGTACATCGTCTTTATTTTTTCTTCTGTTTTAATAACTACACGTCTCGCCTCGCGAGCGAAGATACGGGCGCGTTTTTGCACGTTTTCTCGCGTATATTCTTTATCTGTACTGGCGATGTCCCACCGCGACACTCGGGACCCGCCATTTGAACACTTTCACAATATGGCTAAATATCCGTTATCTTCCTATCGGACGCGAGATTGACATCCCCGCGTCCGTTTAATCACACACGAGACTTCCGAAATGCGAAGTCCTTCAGTCCTCCATTCGAGAGTAATTCTTTACTATTATACATTACAGCGCAGTTATATACAAGGGTATGTACAATTCTTTGCTCGGCCAACGCCGCCGTAAATATCGGAGATATGTCCCCGATAAGACGCAAAACATACTGCCGTTCAACTTCAAAGCAAACGAAAAGCTAAAGCTTGCCGGAATATGTAAATATAAAGTGCCTCGCGTCGTAATCAGAAAAGACGTATCAGCTAGGTACAGTTTTTGTACATCGAGTGCGTTTAACCGTGTCGATGAAGTTTATTATAACTATATGTAGCTAAGTGTAATAATTGGAGGTCGAAAATAACGACGGTGAATGTAATGCAGAATTTATACATCGCTACCTGCAGCGAAATTTCTCTATTAAATGAGGTATTAAAACGTCTGGCTGCATTTATTATTTAAAAAACCTTTCTCTGATAAACGTACAAGATAATAATAATTATATGAAAATTTTACTGATATACGAATTAAAATCTGAACGTCAGAGCGATCATTTCGACTTTTGAGTATTGTTGGTTCACACACACATATTCTCTGCGCTCTCTGTTCTCAATTTTTAATCAGTATTAATAATTTGTATTTGAAAAAAGATTTTGTACTTTTTACATTGTCTGGATATCGAAGCTTATCCACATAACATACCGGAAAATAGTTATCTATTTGCACCAACATATATCTGACAGTAATTACAAAAAAGAAATAAAAAAAGAAATTGAACCAAATAAATGTATAGTGATGCACTATTATACATATACGTAATTAAAACGGTGTATATACCTTCGTCCTGTCGTGATGACGTATTACCTTCTTAAGCCATGACGCAGCACGTTGCTGAGAATTAATGACAAATTCTCAACTCGAAACTTCACCTTCCACCTTACAGTTCTGACGGGTCTTTTGCATGCCAAAGAGACATCCCGATCGTGCAGAACCTTCCACACGCGCGCTATATCTCATTAAAAATCGTACGTAGAATAATTTTTTTTTTTCATCTCGTAAATTGTATTTATCCATCGAAACGCATTCTGCTTGCGCTCGACTCAACATTCGTCAACAAACCGAGCACAATACGAAATTTCTATAAACGAAGACTCGCATATTCCCGTTCCTCTTTATAATTTCACGCGACTCCATTGTATAAATGCGGCGCATCCTGCGAACGGTCCCATGATCGCGAGAGATCTTGCTGCTGTTACCTAGGAAGTTATCGATTCCGAGATAGAAAGCATGAAACTGGAAAAGCTTAACGGTCGTATTTGTTGCATGTTGCCATCGATATGCGCGCCGAGGAAAAGCGAAACAAAGAAAACAATAATGTTGTTTCTGAACGCGTGCATATAACATTTCAGTATGCTTTCATCACCAATAACGTATCACATTTTGTCATGAAATTCTCCACGCAAGCTGGGAATATGAATAACTGAGAATTACGATAATAAGGCTAACGACGCAAATCACACGCGAAAATGCGTTCGATGGCTATTATGTAGATATCGTTTCGCGTACAGTTACGAACGGCTTTTCTGTGGATTATGGAAGATGATTGTATTCGCGATGAAGGCAAAGACCGATATCGCTCGTACAACTCGGAATTCAAATTGAATATTTTATCGAGTCGTCCTCTTGAAAGCGTTAACTAAATCTTTTAATGAACGGTATCTTAATCGTATAGTCTGTGAATATCCTCTCGATTAATATTCTCGTTAAGACGAACGTTCGAGTTTTGGATACGAATCCATTTCCTTGAGATCTCGATATCCTGCAGATGTAATGGATTCTTGACGCTCCTGTACTCTAAAATTCTGGCTATTATATTTATTATGTGAACATTTATTTATAATTTACGTCGACCCGTTGATCGCGACGACGCACAACTGTACCAGCGAGACACGCGAAAACACAGCGGGACGCGGAAATATAACAACTATTAATCTCGGGTGAAAAAATAACGCATTTCCGCGGAGAGTCCTGTATAAATATCTACGTCAGCCGTGTGTACGTTGAACTTTGTAAATTAATCGGCTTACGCGTATGAATCATATTTTCCGATCGCTCGTGATCGTTGATGGCGGCTGCTACCGTTCGTGCATATATGTTTATATACATGTGTGTGTTTATGCGTTAAAAAAAAATAAACACTTCGCGCATACTGCAGCGCTGATGTTCGTTACGCATTTTATGCGCTTGTACAATCTCGCAGGTGTTGAAACGCCTAGAGCAAACAGCAAGCCAATGAACTCCTTAATTTTTGTACAAGGCTATGATTTTTTTATTTGCCAATTCACGAATTTACGTTCATTGATGTTATTTGTAATCGATTAACCAACTACCACAAATTTATAAATAAGTTATCGTATAGTGTTTGAATAAACTTTGTTTTATCTTTTCATAAAAGTTAAATACAAAATAATTAAATGTTTTTCAAAATATTTTTAGATAAAACATTCAGTTGAAATATGAATATTTTTTCAATTTCGTTTTGTTTTTTTTTTCCAATTCGATCAACTACGAACTACGGTGTTTATCACGTTTTCGATTTTAAATATAATATGAATTTTAATAATTCTTGGATGACTTGTGGACATATAAAACGATAACGACGAAAACTGATGGAGGGAGCATTAGGTATCTATAATATAACGATGAATAAATTCTTTCAAGATTTTGTAACGATATTCTTTTCTGTGATAATAAATGCACTTCTGGATTACTGTTCACCCCAGAGAGATTCTCTTTTTTGCATTTAATCATTTAGTGGATTTTTCGGCGTGATAAAGTATTATGCAGCAAAAAGGGAGGGTGATTGTGCAATTGGAGATCCGTTTCTTCTTGGCTTATTATTTTAATTACACGTATCAATTAAAAGTTATAATTAGAATGAAGGAAGCTTACGACGGGGCTCGATGAAAATGTGTGCCTACCTTGTTGTATATATTTACACTCAACCGCGGCACGTATACAATCGATAACGATTGCATCTCGACAACTGCTGCACCCGTTATCACTGACAACGGTATCACGCTGAGAAGGTTTTCGAACCCTGAGGTACAACGTTCTCGACGCTTTTAAATTGATTTCTCCTGGTTGCGAAAATTTCATAACATTATATCACGGGAAGATTTGCAAATTAAAAACTTGCAATATATCACGTCCAGAAAATTATGTATCGTTTTTTAAAGCTACTTCCCCGAGATATTTTTTCCGTATACGTTATCATTTCTGTCCTTTTATTCAAATTATATATTTTTAAATTATTTTTATGATTCAAATATAAGCAAAAGAAACGAAAAACGAAAATACAAAACACGAAATTTGCATGCTTATTATTTCAACGGAAAAATATCGCAAATGTCAAATTGTCTCGCATTGTAACGAAAATTGTAGGAATCGATATATGCCATTATCAGAATCATTGGATGTATTTTTATCTCATTAAATTTTCTTGGTGTAGACTTTAAATTCTTAATTAACTCGCGAGTGTTATTTCTGATACAGTATTGAATTACTTACTTTTCTTCCCGTTGTCGGCATAAAATCTCATTTCTCATCCATGATTCCGATTGATTGTACTTCTTTGTGAACTATTAACAAAAAATAAAGATTCATGCGGAGTTCGAACTTCCGAGGAAAGTAAGAAATCAACGTTTCATTTTATATAATAGTATCAAATGTGACATTCCAATTTTCAGTTTCTGTTAAATCCATAATAATTTGTTAATGAAATTTTATTCAAATTTTATTTTACGGCTATAGAATCAGTTCATTTTCCAACTTATATCGTTAAGGTGGAAAGTTCGAAAAGTTCCTTCTCGTTATCGAAAGTTTGAACCCCTGAGTGCAGCCGATTTGAATCTATTTTACGAGTAACGACGCAGATATCGATCCTAACAGAATAGACGAGCGTCAAAGAGGAGTTCCTCGCACGTGCGAGAACTTTGTGGATGCCCACTTGGTTATCGCGTATTTTCTTCCGTAGTTAATTGGACTATCTAGAATTTTATGCGGGGAGATGGGGGAATGTACTTTCGAGAGCAATGACGAGCGGATCATTTCCTTCGGTCTAACGAGAAGGCGCAGCGACGTACAAAAATCGCAAAGACGCGTGGCTATTCGCCGTTGCGATAACGATCGACAAGTCGCGAATCCCCCGATTTCTCGTCGCAGTATTAAGATATGATTGTCTTTCGTCACGAAACGTTGGTCGTTTTTCGCCTTCCAGTTCCTTCGTGATCCGCTTTCCCATTCTTCTCTCGCGTTAGTCAGCTTGATGCCCTCATCGCGCCGGAAGATTCTACACAGGCAGCAGAAATCGTTGTAATACTACAGCTACCAAAAGACACAGCGACGGTGTCGTCAGGGTTGCGAGACCTTGAACTGAAACACGAAGGAATAAAAAATTGTTAGCGCAAATTTTGTTTCGATTCGTCTATTTTGATAGATAGACAGTTGAAACATGGCGAATTTGTTAGATGTTTGAGTCGCTAGAATTCTCTGATAATTTCTCTTAATGAGAGAATTATCACGAATTATTTGCTATATCACTGCATACTCATGTCAGTTTATTCTAGTGACAATTGAATTTCCGTCTCGAGCAAGAAAAATTATGACTTTAATATGAGTGACAATTTAATAATTATGACATTCAATTATTTGAATCACAGATACGTAAGCGAAGATTACATTTTAATGTGCAATAGGAAACTTTCACCCGCGTAAATTCCCTTAATATATCGATGATATCAATAAAGAAAGAAATATTTAGAAATATGGTATCTACATATAATTTCAAGCATTACGTAACGATTTATTATTTCGCGCTGCTTTTGCCATAAAAATAAATCGATGGCTGTGTTCAGTAGAACACAACAGTTTTGCACCCGTTTTATGATTGTCTATTGAGATAAGACCATTCTTTTAGATCTAAAAGTATAATCCAATCATCGAGGAGAAAATTTCCAATAGTTGCAAAATAAAAACTGTTCTGCTGAAAGCAGCCAATAACGATAAAAATTATGATTGAATCACGAGGTTTTGTTAGAAAATCGATTTGTTTTTATATCAGAAGCAGTCTGAAATATAAAATGTTATATAATTCCTGGACGAATATACAGATTCTATCTTTCTTTATATGTATATGTGTATGTGTATACTGCATGTACTTAAATTCATAATGTCAAATTATACCCAATTTGAATTATTTTCAATCATTTCTGTAGGTCGTAATTGTTCCTATCCAATATGTCATTAATTCAACGAACAATAAAACAAAAAGATAAATAATTTAACTCAAAGAAGCTGTATTAAATTTGACTCAAATATTTAATTTATTATTTACTAAGTGTATATGTTAATATTGACGTTGTTTATTTTGAAACCACAGATTGATTTACATTTTGACCTACATGGAAGTTAAAAATAATAAAATGTTATTTAACTCAAAGGTACTACTTGCTCCTTTGATGTTTAAAGTATGTGTAGTGTATGCAGCAAAGGTATTAATTGAATAATTATAAAGCTTCAATATAGGGTAAGATAGTCTGATTTCGAACATGATACAATTCTGAACGGAATAAGATCTAATCCAATTTCAAGATTTAAGTTTGGTAACTCTAATCTTATTGTGAGGAGAGTATTAAAGAGTACCATCAAACAAGACAAAACCAAACTTGCATCTCGAAAAGTGGATACAAATCTTATTTCATTCAGAATTGAATCACGTTCAAAATTGTGTGTATCATCTCATCCTACACATATTTTAAAAAGAAAAATCTGAACCTTTGGAGATTCGCGTGCATATCTAATCTATTTACAATCTACAGCGACAGTTACGGATTTTAAATAGATTGTTAGACAGAAGACAGGTATAGGAGCCTAGAATTGGTATCGTTACCTTCGTCACGCACGAATGCTTTGAGATAACTCGATAAGCTAGTTTTCTTTGGAGGAATAGTAGTTTAGCTGAAACGTGTGTAACTTTCGGATACATTTCGTAACGAGATGAACGACTTTGCAAACGACATCCTTAGTTTTGTACTCGCTACTACGCATCCTTAACGCTGACAGTTTCCCCCGTTCTAATTGTGTTCTTATCCTATTTCAACTATGCTAAAACAGGCGCAAAACGTGAAATAACAAAATTTAGCCGGAAGTGGTTGAACAACATAAAAAATTAATATTCTGCGTATATATGATGAATTATAAATATGTGCCATATAAACAACTGTTTTAACGCAAAAATTATCCTGTATTCATACAAATTGGTATAGAATGTTATCTAGACCGTATTTGAGGCTAATTACTATTCATTTATTAAAATGAATAGTAATAATCCAATACATTTTTTTCTTTATAATAATAAATTTTATGAAATAATTCAATAATTTCGTCGAGATGAGAAATTGTTCGACCGAATAAAACCGAATGAGAGTCCGCGTTACGTTTCCGTATACGTAGAAAATGTGGGAATCATGGACGTTTGACAACTTGACCATCATACATCGCGTGCGAAGCGAAACAATGTGGCCGCTATTCAGGCAACGTAAACAGGCAGACAATACGAATCATTCATATGACATAACTCTGAGGCCCTATTGAGCTACTGAAAATCGTCTATTCGGTACAGTTTTCAGATTTATTTCACGTCCTTTTCCCGTTTTTTTTTTTGCCACGAACGAACGAATGTGTGCGGTATTTCTATCCGCACTCGGATAGAAAGAAACGGCATTCAACTCATTCCGGAAATATAAAGAGAAATACAATATCAGCCATCAATACAACATAACCCAGCCAGAGCTATTGTCGCTGCGTTTCGGTTATTATTTGTGAGGAATAAAGTTTTTTTTTGCGCGTACGGTCTTTCTCCTTTCTATAGTTGCAAAGGCAACGCACTAAAGGAGAAGAGAGGTTCGAGTGTCGATACTGTATATCGAAATTATTGATCTATCACAGGTTATCTTCCCTATGATTTTTGCAAAAGAAATGATAAAATCTACCGTTGAATATCAAAGGGAGTAATGGCAACCGAATCCCTTGATAAATAAAATTTTATTATTTTCAACTTCCATACGTGTCAAAATGTGTGAATCAATCCATTTTTATAGTTTCGAAGTAAACACGTCTATATTAACGTATGCACTCAGTAAATAATAAACTAAATTCGAGTTAAATTTAATACATTTTCTTGGTTAAGTTGTTTAACTTTAGTGTTTTAATTAAATTAACGACATATTGAGTAAGAGCAGATATCATTTACGAAATAATTAAAATTAATTCAAATTTAATACATTTTGATATTAAATTTGACAGTGTAAACATGTTCATATTCTAAAATTTTTATCTTCAATTTTTGCTTCTTATCGTAGCGTTCCATTTTTTATCATTTTTTAGTCCAAATTATTAATACAACATAATTATCGGTAATAAGGTATAACATTAAATTCTTAATTCCAATTTCAGTTTTTGTAATAATTTAAAAATATATAAGTATATATAAAAATTGTTTAAATATTTACATTACTACAAAATATTTTAACTTTTTAGATAAATTATATTTTGTGACAGTTTATCCATACGTTTTATCGTAAATTAGTAACGACAGATATATGCAGGGTTTTGCGCATAATAAATGTTCGCGGTTTAATTCTACTCGACAGAGTACAAATATATAATTACATAACAAAATATGCAAGAGTAAAATTACGAGGACATTTTAAAATTAACTCATCCCGTCCGATTAAAATGGATTAAAGCCGACCAAGAACGGGATGCCTTTTGGTAGGATTGACGACGTCGTGACCGAGTTAAGCCGTGACTGGGTTAAAGGAATAATAAGGAAAGGGGATGCGGAAGGATAATTTGAGAGGTTGCGCGAAAAAGGGGATGAGGTAGGTAGGAGGAGTGACACGGGGAGACGAAAGGTGGCCGCTGATAGAAAAAAAACTGATAGTTGGCGGAGGTTCGAGCTATAGGTAGCTAGCTCGGCGGTAAATGCAGGAGGCGTAGCGACGCTGGCCGTCGCGTAGAGCGCTTCCAAGAACGATTCCGTCTAACGAGAAAATCGAAGATCGTTAAGAGCAATTTCTTCGAGTCGTTCGACGTCTTTTCCGGTTTGCTTTGCCTCTTTTTACCTGTCCTCTCCTTCCTACCTTGCGTTGTTCGACCTAACTCCGATCGGCGCCGGCTGACTCTCTCTCTCGCTCATCCTC
>NW_017257416.1:1014333-1053922 GCF_001594055.1 Mycetomoellerius zeteki | reverse complement strand
TTTCCCTCTTATTCTTGCGTGGAAGATTCTCCCCCGCGTTGCTCCTTCGCGTTTATTTCTTTTACCCTTTTACCTCGTGTCGTGCTACGCTCGACTCGCCTGGTCGATATTCGGAGGCCCACTTATGTAATTAGGCCGAGTACCTTTGGGGTATCTAGCGACGATAAAAGCACGCGTCTCCTCTTCGTGTTTCGTTAATGGGCATTCTCGGTAATGTTTTGTTGTAAATTGCAGATATGATTACGACAATGTTATAAAGATTATCATCGATCGCTATTATTTATGTAAGTAAATACATGAATAATTCATAGATTAGCAGGACGGATATTTTCATTTTCTTCAAGCTCGCGAAAACTCACTCCTACGCCCAACATTGATCCTCCAATTTTGCAAAATTAAATATATATAGATCAAAGTTATATCATTTCCATAGGAATTTTGTGCGGAACTTGTCTCGCGTTAAATAACAATGTGGGAATTGGCCCGACTTATAACCCGAATATTTCCAGACGCATTACCACCGCGGCACGACGGTAAAATATCCCGATAACTAGGCCGCATTTGTGTATGCGCCGAAATGTTTGTCGATTTACAATAGCGTAGTTATACGGGGAGCTAGTCAAATGCCGCGTATTATATGCATTGTAATTCCTTCCGCCCGCCCGCGGGATTTGTATTGCGCGGCGTGACGCGATGGCATGCAACTAACGCACATTTGATCATTCTCATTGCGCATTCGTAATGCATGAGTCGTTACGGTCGTCACGGTCTCGCGATGCATTCTCAAAAATCTCGTCGTAAAATCGAAAACGTTTACTTTCTTATCGGAATGCAATTACTGCTCGTATCGTTGGAAGAAATTTCACCACTCTGATGCACGTGAGAAGAACAGTTCAGTTAAAGTATCTATAAATTGAGTTAAATACAGATATATCTGAAAATCATTTTATTTTGGACTATCAAAATAATTATACAAAACGCTCAAGCTGATTACTAAAATTAATTGGAGCATTGCTCTTTATGTTTCAGCTTTTTTACACTGTTAAATTCAAAATGTCAAATTATATCCAATTTGAGTTATTTTTAATTATTTCTACAGGTCACCACTGCTCCTACTCAATATACCGTTAATTTAACTGAAACAATGGAATTAAACAATTTATTCAAGAAGTGTAGCAAATTTAATTCAAATTTAATTTAGGGGAAAGTTGGCGAATGATTAAATCGTTTTTCTAATCACATATTTTGTAATAAAATTCATACACTTTTACACACTTGGAAGTTAAAAATAACCAAATGTTACTTAACTTAATAAAATTAATTTAATTCTTTAATTTTTAACAATGCATATAATATTTTGGTAGTTGAACAAAATTATTTTCAGATCTGTATCTAGCGAAATTTTTAGATACTTTAGCAAAATGGATTTTTCCGTGTAATATACGCAAAATAACTTATGCGGCTCATGTACTATTTCTTTTTCTTTATTGAAAGAAGTATTTTTCGATGTACTCTCTCTCTATCTTCTTTATCGCTGGCCAATTGCATCGCCATGCGATAAATTATCGGTTACTCTTTAAAACAATACGCTGTTCAATTTGTGTCACCTGTAACCGTTTCCGATATCTTAACGCCGATATTCCAGCGGCTATAATTTACAAAAATAGAGAGCGCGACACGTAACAACACCCGCTAAATTACAAAACAAAAAATATATCCGCGGCAGGTGTTCCACTGTTCGTATATTTTTCGACGTATTTTTCGTTCAGCAAATACAATCGTATATATACAAATGTGGTAAATCGTTGATTACCTTTGTGGCCCTAATAAAAGAGAGATATGCGTTCGAAATAGTGTGAATCGCTGGCTGATCGGCTGTGGCGGCTCATTCTGGTTAAAATTGACCCGAATCGAGAGTGCAACGCTGCAGGCGTAGAGTGATCCTCTTGCAACTATTTCTCTCTCTCTCTCTCTCTCTCTCTCTCGGATGTTGCTATTGCGATTTCAACGACTAGTCAACTGCGAGTGTCTGCGCGTTCCCACGAAAAATAGTCTGCTTACATCGCCACGAAATATTGCCGTCGCGTCGCGTGTAAACGAGTGCTCTCGCGAAAAGTCGATTTATGGTCCATCGAGCGAGCCGAAAAATACTATTGCGGTAAAACTCTCGTGATATATGTATATCGGCATACGTCCGGTGTCCGCGAGCGTGTGCGCGCGTATTTGCGCGCTGTAACACCGCGCGCAAATCGTGAATTTCTTATCGTAACTCGAATTGCGTGACGCGAGGGATTAGTTGATAAATATTTAATCGCCGTTCCACCGAGCGTTGCCGGGAGCGTTGTTGGTCGGGAACGCGAATGCATACAGACACACACCACTGTATACGATCTGATGAATCACGTATTCATCCCCACCTTTTCATCCCCCTGGTTCGCCCATCCGATTTTCCCTATCGGCGACACCTCATGCCAGGGAAACGAGATGCTTTCGCACCACTGTAATTTTGACCTTATTACAAATGTAGATATAACCTAATTTGCCTGTCGATTGTTTCATAGCGCTGCCCTGGATATCAAAGATAAAAGAAGGTAAACAAGGAGAGGAAAGTGATATAAGTGGTTGGAACTAATTTAAGTAGAAATTAGACGATAACGAACGCGCGGTCGCGAGCAAATCCAGTGGGGCGGGGCGAAGGAAAGGATAAAGTAACTGCAGGTGCAGCTGGGTGAGAGCGTGTTGCGAGGGCAGGTGGTAACGGTTGTAAATTATTGTCTTAATTTCTCCGCAACCCTTGCTCCCCGCGGGAACCGAGTCGGTCGATTAGTTGGGCCCCGCTGTAACGCGCGGGTCCCATGCTAATTTCGCATGCCAGGAAATAATAAAGCGTGTACATTTCCTCGAGTGGTTACCTCGAAAGAAATGTATACGGTATATCGATAAACCGAAGTTGTTGCAAGCACAAACACCCTTCACCGGAGTATAGCTTCATTTACTTCTGTTACTGTACTTGGCACGAAATGTGTTAAATATTGTGATTTTGAATGTCTAATTTGTACTTACTTTCGCTGTATGATATTCTACACGAAAAGATTTTGTTGAAGTGTTGGAAAATCCGACTAAATTTTATTTTAGCAAAACGGTTCTTAATTTATGATGTATAATTATTGAAGACCGTTTTAAATAGACTCTATAGTCGAGACGGAGTTTTATTCATGATTTAAATGTTTCAAAGTATAAAGTAATTATATATATGTAAAGAATAAATTTAGGACATAAAGAATGTATATAAAAATAAATTTTCTGTGCTATATATATATCTTAATTTTATATTTAAATTATAAGAGAGAATATATATGATATGTCGCACATATAATATTATCATATTACACAAGCGAATATTAAATTTTATTCGCACTAGTTTCCTCACTTTTCTCTTTTTCGAATTTTCTCATTTTCTGATGGTTTATTATTTAATCATATGCATTTGTATACAGTAATTTGATAAAGATATACTGTAAATGTAAATAATTTTGTTCTCATATTGCAAGCATGTAATTTATTCTCAGACATAGCTGTATTAAATTATATATGTAATTAAAATTTTTGAATTATGATTATTAAATTTGTCAGTCATTTACTACATGTATGTCGCATACACTTTCTGTTTAGTAAAATAGTATATATATGTAGACATAAAACAGAAAATTTAAACACAAATATTAACTTTGTAGATATAATTCTGATTCTGTAAGTGTTTTATTACGTTTATGCATTATCATATGTTTACGGCATATCACATTATAGTATGTACAATTCTACTCTATCTCTAATATTATTTTATGCTGTATCAAAAATACAACTAAAATAAGTTTAACAAGAAGGAAAATTATTTATTAATCAAACGCTAATTTCAAATTTTTCTTTTCATTCGCGTATTTAATCTATTTAACTGAAGGTTGATTGAAATAATCAGATTCAGGCTCGAGCGTCTATAATCACGATGTCATTATTTCGTCCACGTGATCTCGAGCTTCGATCGCGACTCGTTCGCCGATTGTATATCGATCGTATTGTGTCACGTGGGCTTACCAAAGACCTCGGTGTTGCGAATATCGACGAACGGCTCGTGGACTTCGTTGGTCGATCGCACCGTCGCCTCGCACCTGCAACAAGACATTTTATCATTCTTCGAAGTCGGATCGTTGGTGGCCGGTCAGACGGAAGGATAAATTATCGCGTTCTATCGCGCGAAACTCGCGTAAAACGAGCTACCCTACTCGCGAGCAAGCGATGTATATTTATGAGGAGTATGCGCCGAGGTGCCATAGGCAACGGCTCTGTCGAACGACGGAAATATACGGTACGTTGTAAACACCGAAATTACCTGACGTTTATCTTGTCGCTGGCGAGATGACCCGGCTCCACTTCAAGCAGTAGACTCGATATCGTCGAGTATAGCCCGTGCTGTTCGAACACCAATTCCGAATCAGGCTTCACCTGGAAAAATCATCGTTCACAACATTTCTTTTCGCGGTGATCGAATCGAGTCGTATTGAAAGTAACTTTCCGTTTGCAGCATCGAGGAAGAATGAATGTCGCTCGTCGCGAAGTTCCGTCGATCAATTGCTATTACGAGCTTGAAATATGAATAAACGAGCAACTACCTTGCTATAAATAAATCTTTGTTGTTTCTTAGAGTCGTTCGCGTCAATCTAGATTAATGCTAATCTCGTACAATTAATTCTATCTGAGAAATTATCATTAAGTTTAATAAGATTGACAAATTGTTGAGAAAATAAAAAATACACTGAAAAAAATGCATGTAATTTTACATGAAAATTACATGTTCATGACTGGAAAATTGCCTAAATATTTTATATAAAAACGTAAATATATTACGGAATAAAAAACACGTACTTTAGGCGATAATCTCACTATTCTTTGATTTAATTGATATGTATAATATTTTACTTTAGCGACTATAATATGTATGGATCATAATGTAACTTCATCAGCGACCGATTAATTTAATTTGCACCCTTTCGCGAATATTTTATTAAATTATACCAACGTTCGCAATTATCGTTCTTGATTAGGATCTCTTCGCGTTTTTGTTCACAATGAAGAGAACTAAAATCTATGAATAAAAATTGCGTTATCTTACTCAATTCAAGTAATATATACTCAGTGGTATTATTGTATCCATTCAAAGTTCCAAATAGTAGTAATAATTTATAATTCTTCAAAATAGTATTATATCACAAAATTGTGTTACTTTACTCAACTCAAGTGTCATCGAGAGAAAGAAGATTCAAGAGATAATAGAACAAAATGAAAAAAATTAATTTAAATACATTTTTTATGTAGAACATTTGGTAGCCAATTAAATAGTCCTTTAAAAATCTATATCTCAATATTTAAACAACCTGTGTGTTAATTAAGCGTGATTCTCGTTGGAACTGATCCTTAAGGACGACATAAATTCAGAGCATAGGGAATATATACGTGCCTGGTAATTATACATCTAATAAATCGTAAGCCAGACTCTGTTGCGTTGCCAAGAAGCAAGAGATGTCGGAGTGGCGTGCAATATGCGTCCGGTACATTGTTGTATCGCCTCAAAGAACGCAAACGCATTGAGGAGGAAACGAGGAGCGTAAATGTGACGCCGCAGGACGACGATAATGCAGCCGCGCAATGCTTCGACGTGATTGCGCCGATTCTACTAGATGCACACCGTGCGCAACGCTTCGCGTGCAACGCGAATAAAACGAGCAAATATCGTTTAGAGACGAAGTTAATATCGGCATGGGTAGCTTCGAGATTATCACGAGCATGATTACAGAGTATCGTGTCGAAATGGAATTAAATGTAAACAGGCGTGCTGGCAAACAATGTCGGTATCCTGAATAAAGTTCTTATTATTATATATGAGACGCATTAAATGTTATAACAAACATTCGTTACGAAAAAGCACAATTTTTAATGGACGTAAAATATAGGATGACCGAGAAACTGTTGCTAAACTTTGTACGAGAATAAATGTTGAAAGTAGGATTAGTAAAAATATGTTATAGAGAAATATGTTACATATAGCGAAAAAAAAAGCAATTGTTATTCTATACTTTCAGCATTGTCTCTCGCAAGATTGGAATCGTTCAATTCAATTTGTGACTAAATAAATAAACAGATAAAATGCTGCATTTGTGATTACGATATATTGCGAGTATATCTCGAATGGCAAAATTGCAATACAAATTTATTGTGAAAGCGTCCTATATCTTATCAATGCCACATACATAGAATGGAAAACCGTAATTAATGCAGATATATATTTTTTACTATTTACTTTTATTAGGCTGAAAAACGCGCGTTGAAATGTATTAATGATACCTTCCAACAGTCCCTTCAGACGCGTTTGTCAGATTCGCTACATCCATGTTCCGACTTCATGCAACAGTCGGATATACGGATCTCGCTTTGTAATTCAAGTCCTCCAAGTTCTTTATACCCGTATGTCGTATTTTATGTGACTGGAATTTCCATTTTTTTTGTCGCGACAGCGACACAATTCTGCTCGCTTATTCCGCACCGCCTTTTCTCCATCCAACTCTTTCGTTCTTCCAATTTCACTACACGTGTATAACTGTACCCTATGTGTTTTACCGTCTATTTTCGAAAGTCGCGACTCAACCCCATTGCCTTCTATTAATAAGCCACCTTTGCGTATACACACATACACACATTCGCGTTCGCCAAACTGTACATGGTAAAAACTATTTTGCTCAAGTATTTAAAAATTGAACTTTTGATACAGATCTGAAAATAATTGAACTATCAAAATAATTTCGTTAAAATGTCAAGCTTGAGCAATGTTGCAAATAATTTTGACATTTTAGCAATCGATTTTGGGTGACCTACATCATTGTTTTGATAATTTAACAAAATTATTTTCGGATCTGATATTTAACTAAATTTTTAAATATTTCAGCAAAACCGTTCTTTTCGTGTACCTATATGACATTTTATAGGTTTTTGAATATTTTCTTTGCGAAAACGAAAAACTTTGGTATGGGCCGCGCTTATGCGTGTACGCGTGTTAAGCAAGACGAGCAACGGCGCGGAACGTGCGAAAGTTGACGGACGGAACTTCGTCGTTACGACGCTCGTTTGAAGCGCAGAATTTCGTAATTAACGAAATCGCGAGACTGCTGTGACACAGCTACGCAAATGGGCCGAAAACGACGAGCTCGTGTTTCGACGTCGTTTAAATGTTACCGAGGGCAGTCGCCGTTCCTCTCTCTTCTTCCCTCCCTTCCTCTCCCAGGATGGATAAGCGTCTCTTGACGAAAGAATGCTGATGATGTACAAAAGAGTACATCGGCATCTCAAGAACAACGAAGATCTAGCGGGTAACATTACGAGTACACGTCGAAATATTTCAGCGGTCGTATATCGGCATATTATCGATAAATTCTAACGCTTTGCGTTTTCCCTATCGTTTTATGAATTCTGCAGTGCTTCCACCTGGGTTTTGTTATAGGATGCATACGTCCCTTTGTAGCCAGACGTGTTCTCTATCCTGACGCAACTACACTATACATTCGGCACATATATTCTACTTTGTGTAGAAATACGGTGCAATTTCGTCGTCTCCTTGGCATATCTACGGCGTACTTACGCGCTATCTTTGAACAGTCGTCGTCCGGCAATTCGTCTCGGCGCGCGCTCGGTAAAAGAGAAAAGTGGGATAACAAGGAAATAAAAGCCGGATGATTAAATCATTTTTCAGCTATTTGGATCTTAATTCCGTTGATTGTATTCGTTTCAATTGCTACCGTTTCCAATTTCTCTCTTTCTACGATTTTCTCACGCCGTACATATATACAATTCCTACCCTACAGTTTTGCCTCTTTCTTTTGCACTTGTTCTCCATCGAAATAGTAACAAGTTCCAATATGGTAACAAGACCTTCTCTAAGAGTTTCTTGTTACCTTCCTTATCGAAACCTTTCGCGCAAATTCTCCGATATCATATTACAAGTCATGATCTTCGATTGTAACGCAATAGCTTTATGATAGTTTTTTTTTTTTTAATAAACGTGTTTGTGTTTTGAACTGGACTCAGACCAAGCACACGAACGCGAAAAGTCGTTTCTTTGTTTTACGCACTGACTAGTATAATAGCTTGGCCAGAAATAATTCATTAGGACCAGCAAAATTACTCTCCATCTGTTGCCATCCCTTGCAAACACAAACCACGACTACAACATAATGTTCGTTATGGCCAAGTGTTGCCGGCGGCATTGTAAGTCTACAACGTAGAACACTTTCTTTTATAGTAACATAATTCGTAAAAATACTCATTTGGCCGGTATGGCGACGACCCTCGAGGAGTGCTGCCATTTTCGCCGCTCTTATACGATGACAAAGGGTTAAAAAGCGCGTGGTTATCACGAAAGTAGGGATTTGGAACGCAGCTGGTCTCTCGCTTTTTCCCATGTCATAATCCGGAATGACCTTATCTTCTTATACGCGACTAAAAGAGTAGAAGAAAAAGTCAGAATATTTGTAGTTATGAAAAGTTGCTTTTTAAATTTTATACAACACAGCTATATAGATATATAAAAGTTAATATTTGATGAAACTATTTCTTCTCTCATTATAAAAATATTCAAAATAAATAATTCTCTTGAAATAAAAACTGAATAATGTAGTAACTATTAAGGATATATTACATGTATTTTTTAACAAATGAAAATATTGTGGATTTCTCTATATTGTATTTGAATGTAATATAAAACTTTTGGCGACAATTTAACGTGAATAAAAAATTATTTCAATAAGAAATATACGTGTTTTAAAAAAATAATTAAGATAAAATGAGAAAATTTTTATTTAAACTATAAATTCTATTGTTAAACATTGGTCTATTGAACTATTTCATATATATATATATATGTATACATAAAACAATCATTTTTATATGTAAAGTATCGATATCAATCACTTTTTGTAGAAACTATGCACTTAATACATCTGTAACACAAAATATAGGGGAAAGTTGCCGCGAATGCGCATCACTTAACATATTTTTTATTATATTTTTTATTTGACACTGTTCTGTACGTAAATGAACGTTAGAAATTGTAGCTTCCTACTTATAGGTAGGAAATCCTACCTATAAGTATTTTTTATCGTATTCTTTTTCAAAGTATTGAATTTATGAATGAAAATAATTGAAAATATAAGATTAATAAAAGAAATCGTTAACTAATACCTAATAATTAATTAATATCTAATATTACTAATTTATTTGAACAAAATCAAATATTTTATAATTATTAAATAACAACAATGAAAAGACAAATGACGTCAAAATAAAATTGATTCAAATATATTTTTGCATTTTACATTTGTACTGATATCAATTATTAGTTTTATTATTGTCAATTATCAGTCTTATCTTGTGATGGTATAATTTAGGAAACTCAATTGGATTTTGTAAAAAATATTGATTTAATCTTTATAATGGTTGCAAATATATATATATATATATACAATGAATGTAAAATATTCCATAATAAATTTTCATTTATAAAAAATAAAAATTTATAATAAAATTGGATGATCTCTACATAAGTTGATTAAAAATTGTTATCAGCTACATAAGTTGATTAAAAATTAATATCAGATGTACTTGATTTAAAAAAAAATTGCTTACGTCCATAAAACAAGACGTAAGCTATTATATTTTTGTTTACATTATTCATTTCTCATGTATTTTATATTATTAGAGAATATAGTAGAAATTAAATACAAAATTTTATATTCACTGATCGTAAACGTGAAAACGAAATAAAACCTATAAATTTGGAGAAAACTGAAGAAAGAGACTAAAGATCGAATGTTCAGTCTCTATAACTGCCTTTATCATCACTCTATGATGACAATACGATTCTCTTATCACGCTACTCATCTACGACATATTCTTCAAGTTGGCAAGTGATCGAACTTTTTCCTTTCGTGAGATTACTTGACTCGCGATAACAGGTTTTTCGAGTCTCGCGACACGAACATTTCCGAAACAATATTACTTGTTAAGTGCTATACTAAACTCGCGCAACTTCTAATGGACGTCGTTGGGAGCGTTGCAAAGTTTTCTCGAAAGGAAAACGGTTCGAAAGGAGGCAGAAGGCATAAGCGCGAGAGGTGTGTTTCCCGCGGAAAAGGAAGACCGGAGTCCGAAAGATAAGGAAGAAAGTTTCAGCGCCGCCGCATGCGATTCACTGCAAGGCTCCAGAGGAACGTCGCTCGTTATATTGGCGTAATCTTCGGGGGTCTTTAAAGCTTCGTCGGAAAGCACTTGCACTTTACGTAACGTGATTTGCCTATTCTCGACGTAAGAACGTCGTTTATTGACACTCTCCCGCGTGGTTCCATCCGGCGCCTCGCGGCCAACGGGTAATCTCTCGTGTAAACGGTGAAAAAGACGACCCATTTCAAGTTTCACAAATTGAATAGTCAAGACGCCGCAATTCCATGTTTTCGGTATGTTACGATCCTCCTGAGAGAAACACTCATTGTCAGTTATAACAACACTTGCTCCATTGTATACTTAAGTTAATGTAACATTAAGAATACAAATAGCGAAAACTGTCAGCATTTTTTTTATTATATGTTCAAGTTATAATCCTTCTTCTATTTAAGTTAAGATTAACTTGGATGTAGTCACCTCATTTTTTTTATGTAAATGATTATTTAGGATGTACCCCAATTAAAATCACTATTAACAGCT
The DNA here is from genome assembly GCF_001594055.1 of Mycetomoellerius zeteki. NCBI lineage: Eukaryota > Metazoa > Arthropoda > Insecta > Hymenoptera > Formicidae > Mycetomoellerius > Mycetomoellerius zeteki. Next base: position 1,043,122 of record NW_017257416.1, on the reverse strand, counting down.
TATTGTAAATTATTGATTAATTTCCGATTTAACATTTAATATTTGAGAATGTATTATGTACATTGATTTAATCACAATTTTTTGAAAAAATTAAGTAGAATCCAGACAAATATTAAATGGAATAAGTACGTTAAATAATTCCTTATTATGATATTTCTAAAAAGTAAAAGTTTTAATTAACATAATTCTTTTTTGCGGATTTTTGATGGAATTGTACATTTAAAGGTTTGTACAGAATAGTTATTTAAAAAATATGTTAAACATCCATACAAAATAATGTTTCATAATTCACATTTCTTTGCTGGGGTATAAAAATACTAATTGTCGGATTAATCCGTATTCTTTTTATAGCTTAATTTTCATATCATTTCCAGATATTATTTCCAGTATGTCTAACTATCTCTATTATTCTCATTAATAGGGCAGACAAAAATAATTATATGAGTATACCGGGATAAAAAAAAACCGGAGATATTTTCGCCATTTATCTTCAACGATTTTATCGAACTTCTTCCCTATTCTCGCTTAGAGCCAAGAAGTACGTCCGGGTTTTCTTCACCCGGCAACGCCGATAACGATACATCAATATGCATGCGATAGAAGCTCCGGCGGCCTCGAGCGATAGAAGGATTGAATTATTCGTGACGTGGCGAGAGAAAGGAAACTTTGTAATAATAACGTAAAACGAGAGAAATAAGAATCCCACCCGCCGAATAGAACTTTCTCTCTATCTCTCTCTCTCTTCATTATTTCTCTTTCTCTCCCCTTCTCTCTCTCTCTCTCTCTCACACACACACACGCGCGCGCGCGCGCATCTTTACGTGGATTTATCGCGTGTCCGTTTTTGCTACGTGAAAAACAAAGACCGACTTACGGCAAGCGAGTGTTAAATTCAAAAATACTAGTGAAACGAACGACTGAGACAAGAATAAATTCCATTTCCGAATTTATCTTAGATCATCATGCGGCAAGGAGAGATAATAATTAAGCGGAGACTCGCGCAAACCCTTCATTTTTCTCCCGGTAGCTTCCTCCACCGCAAACGCAAATTGAGCCGTCTCTATTGCGCGTCGTGGATTAATTAGAGAGCCTTTTTTCTCGGTTCGTCTCTTTTTGAATGCGTGCTTTTGACCCTCCTTTTGTCCGATTTTCGCGATTATTTCCACGGGGTTGCAAATGGGGAGTTCGAAATTAACGACAGAAGAAAATAATATAGATGGGCAAAACCACGGCGCTACACTGATCGCGCATTACAAGGCTTCCAAGTACTGGAATATCGGCGCACAGTGATGGCCGGTGCAGCTGTACGAGGGATCCGTTTCGCCAGTCGTTAATTGGAGCTTTGGCTCATCAAGCGTCGCCGTTGCTTACGCGATGAAATCGAGCCACATCGCCGCGACGGTCGAACTCTCAGTCGGCTTACCGTGGAACCAGCTTGCCATTCTCTCTCTCTCTCTCTCTCTCTCTCTCTCTCTCTCTCTCTCTCTCTCTCTTTTTCCCTCTCACACACACATTTTCCATCCCCTCACTAGTACCGAACCCGTCCAACCCCAACGCGTGACCGCTTCTGCCCACCAATGTTATCCACGTGCTATTCCAAGCTTCACCGTTGTACATACATGTCCTATGGATTTTGTGCAAGCTTGGTCATCCGTGTGACAGCAGGTACACGCTGTAAACGCTCCCATTCGGCAAATATATCACATTGGGAATAATATAACATCGACCATTTTATTTTTTTCTTGCCGTACATCTAGCTTGTTTATCCATATTATCTTTGACTAAAATGATTGAAGGTTTATTGCGCAGACGACATTTTTACCTTGTGCAACGTTTTCCCCGATGCTGCGAAAAATATAAACGTTGAAAAACTATTGCACTCACCTGCTGACCATTAACGAACCATCTGAGTTTTGCGGCAGGATGGGACTTGCCGCTGGTGCAATTCAGCGCGAGCACGTCTCCGCTGGCGTACACCTTTTCCTCTCCAGTTATCGTTGGCCTTTCTTGAGGTAGTGCTGCGGAACAATTTGAGAAAATTGTTAGATGTACCCGCGGTACGTGTGCGTTAATTATACGACGTGACACTGTTTATTTTAGCTCGACTTAAAGTTACTGTTTCATTTCTAAGATGACAGAAAAGAAATACATATTGTATAATGCTATTGTAAATATAGTACTATATATATATATATATCGAAAAGAAATATTCGCGCACAATTTTTTCTGTAATTCTAAATTGAAATACATGTATAAAATAATCTCCTTAGAAATAAAATTTGCAAATACTATTCAAAAGAAATTACCTTCTTAACTTCTGGAAAGAGAAAGAGAGAAAAAGCACGAAGAGACAATCTCAGAACGCGGTCGCTTATCTCGGCCTTATTCGCCCAGGACGTCTAATACTAAATCCCACATTGTTTCGGTGGCATAAAAAACAACTTTTCTCTTTGGGAACTTTGCATGGTAAGGCATATAAAGTCGGGCGCGCCATTAGCAAGAAGTTTTACTACCACTAAACGCGTTTATTAACCGAGCTTTAGATCTCGTGCATTTTAAATTTTGGCGTATACGTGCCGCTCGCGTTAATGTTCTTCATAATGAAGCGGCCGTACAATACGCCGTCGCGTAGACACGATTAATAGTCGAAGCCGGGAAAGTGAGCTCCATAAGAATGCATCGGGGATTAGGTGCGCTCGCTTGGGAAACACTCGCGAAATTTACGACGACGGCCGGGGCCGAACACGCGTTTGTTTGATGCATATATTTTCTGCCAGACAGAGTATTCTCTAGATAGAAAATAGATGCTCTCTGTTATTTACAAACTAACGTTAAAGCTTGATTTTAATTTTTAACTTTGCTTTTTTTAAATTAAAATAATTTTATGACCTTTTTACATGGCTTGTTTTTTTGTAACAAAATTTAAAATTAAAAAGATTTTGATGCACGGTATCGTATTTTCGAATTTAATCTTTTTTGCTAAATTATATGCGGAAAATACGTAAAATAATAAGATTTCTATAACATTGCAAAATAATTTCTCTCTAAATTGAGAATTTTTCCATTAATCTCTTTAGTGTTATTTAAAGAAATTATATAGGTATATACCCATAGGTATACATCGATTATGTTTGCGAGTATATTACTTAGTCGTGGTAATATAATGTATATTAAATTTAATATCAATTTTTTAAAAATGATGTGTTTTTTACATTATATATATATATATACATACATATATGTGTATATACTATAAAAGAAACAGAATGAAATTTCTTGGCGCATTAAAACTTGATTTCCGTGGTCGTTTTCTCCATTATAATTAAATCAACTCCATTGTAGGTTAATCTAAGACGACCGGATAATTTTTATCAAAATCACTCTCGAAGATACCATCCCGATAAAAGTGCATCTTCTGGATAAGCTTCTAAAGCCACCGCGACACTTCGTTCGGAATATTCAACGAAGCCATTCCAGGTCTTACAATAACCATCTTCTCGATCCTACCTAACTGACGTTTCCACTGCCGGAAGCTGCGTTAATAACGTTTTCAACTAACAAATGCGGTTTATTTGTTTTTATTTTCAGTTGATTAATTTTAAATGAATTGAATTACTATTCAATTATTCCAGTATGCATGAGTTACCGTTTTTATTACATGTTTAATCAATTCAAATAAAATGTTAGCGAAAAAACTTTTTTTAATATAAAGAATATATAAAAATTCTTTTGAATTTTTTAATAAATTTATTGAATTTATGATGGACAAAAAAGACAAACAAATGATAGATATTATTATGAAAAGCAAAAAATGTAATTGAAATTTATAATTGAAATTTTGCCGTCGAAAAAAAGTATTTCTTGCAAAAATGGAATAATTAATATTGATATGACAAATATATAACGGACATAGATATTGATCGAGTAAACAGCAAGTTCTCATGCAATTAACTCTTAGCATGTTTTAACGTTTGGCAATAAAGTTATCGTCTTGCCGACAGCTTGGCGACGAAATAAATTCGAATGATTCACGCTCGCTTATTCCCGTTGAAACTCGCTCGACATCGGGAACGCGATCGAACTTGCACATTAGTGAGAAGAGATGGAAAAAAAGAAGAAAAAAGTGCAAGAGTTTGACCGTTAGAAGAAAGTGAGATGTAATCAGCTATGAAAACGCAATCAGATATCTATTTTTATGCAAACGAAAAAAAGAATAGCTGTGTCTGGCAGCAAAAAAAAAAGCTAAATTATCCTCGATATAAAATCCAGTTATGTCTGTGATTTTATCTTACACTTATACATGTTTGATAGAAAATTGGATATTTTATTTCTGTATATATACATCTCCGTGTCCGATTATACTGAATTTTTCGTGACGGTTCACAGCTCAAGATTCATTGCAATCGCGAGCGAAAGGCCGCAAGGCGAACGACGCGGGTTATCGATCTTTCCGCGAGCTAGCGCGAGGGAGGAAATTTCGTCGCAAAGATGCAGTGAGCGACGAAAAGCCGACAGGCCGGCGAAACTTGGCACGACGACAGCCTCCTCGAGGCTTCTACAACGATCTTAAAATTTCCCCATCTATCCTACCACCCTTCTTCCATCCTCAACTGTCTTTCTCGCGCTGGCGCGCACAACATCCTGAGTCTCTTTCTCTTTTTCCGTCTTCTTTGGTGTAGCTCATGGCGGCCTCGACGGCGCCTAGTTACGGCTTAAGACTTACGATGCCGTAATATTTATCGCGTTTCGACGGCTTTATGTACACTTAAACTTTAACGTCCACGCTTCACGCGCCATTCGGATGAATTCTATACTCTTCGCTGGAACGCGGGTGAAAACGCACATCCGTTGCCTTCCTTTTTCTCTTTCTCAAGTCGACCGAATGACGCGACACGACGAGAAATAACGGCGTGGTCTTTTTCTTTCGGAATTGTGCAAGTTGGCACGTTTCACGTCTCAGCGATGTCGGAAAGCGCGTGATACTGACTCAAGTGCGATTAACCTTCTTGCATTAGCGACCCTTATAGAAATCCAATTTAATATAATATTACTGGTAATATAATATTACAAATTTATTATTTTGAGTATTAAAAGCACTAAACAAAATACTGCTTTTAATATTTAAAATAAATAAAAGCGCTGTTGTTCTCTCTAAATTCTTTGGAATTTCATTCTAAGAGAAAATTCTGCTAGTCTTGAAAAGAGTGACAGAATTTTCAGTCTTTAAGAGTGAGATTTTATTCTTTAGAGTGAGATTCTATTCTAAAGAACTTAAAAAGTTCAATGCTTTTGATAGTCAAAATAAGTAATTAATTTTACTTTTTTATATTAAATTTCTCTAAGAAAAACTAATCATCATTTTGCATAATTTATTTGATGCTTTGAATAATATATAAAGTTTGTAGTACTCTGTAATTTTTAAGTTGCTTATCAGTAATATTAAACTGACAGTCAATTTAATTTATGATATTATTATTTCAGGTTCAGTTTAAGATTGCGTTTCAATTCCGACAAATTGAATTACAGTGCGCAGTTTATAGAATTAAAAAATATATTTGAAAAATTTACATATTATTAAGCACCAAGATCGATTCCGATCAAATGTAAGATTGTTTTTCTTATTTGTGTTAAAGTTTCACTATTAATAAATAAAGATGATAAATTTTCTTTTCAAAATATGTAAGCTACTCCAAATATATTTGACAATATATATCTTGCAATTAAACGTATGAATATGTATATTTCTATATATAATATAACGCGATTATATGAGAAAATTTTTGAGAGCGCACGGTAAAACTGTTATTTATAGCGCATAAAAAGTAATTATTTTTTCAATCAAAATTGTTTTCGTGACCCGTAGACTCTTATTGCATGCTTTATATTTTTTACTGACGAAACAAAATATAAAATTATTAAATTCTATTAATTACATTTCAGCCAGCGAATTACACGTCCGTTTTTAAATGTATCTCCTTTATTGAATTGTTAACGACATACGTGAAATTATTTTTGTTACGTGCAACGTAACTTCCGCGCGAGCGGATAGCCGTTTGAAGAATTAACTGAAGAATAAATGCGCTTAATGTATAATACATATTGTTGTTTACTATCTCTCATCAGTATTTTCTTTCTGCAATAATTCCAAAATCCGTTCACCGCAGCCCACACTTTACCGCTCATGAATTATATTCATTTACGAAAGGTAGACAGTGTATTGTGGCGAAATAATTATAAGACGATTACGTCTGCCAATAGCGGGGCGAGTCCTTCGTAATCATGTCTACCTTCTCTTGTTCGTACCGCCTATGCTGAGGTGAGTTAATATCCAACTCGTAGCCACTATGTACTATGTATCGTCCACTTTGGCCGTATGATAATCCTATTGCAACGGATACCGCATCTAACGTATGCTTGAGATAATTAGATACGCTTCCTTTGATCCTCGTAAGAACGGCATACGTACGGCCATACGGATTGTGTATGGCCACCATGAATTGATTGGTCAATATCCGAAACGTCACGTGGGAGTCACGTGTCGCGATTAACATTCGAAAGTACAATCTTGAAAAAGAAAATTAGCGTAATATGCCAGAATCGCGCGTGTCTGGTGCCGCGTTTACTATTTCATGCTTTTGCTTTGTCACGGGATAAATCTGTCATATTTGCAGTATTACACATATCGATGCTGTATTTCGCCGCTGTATCATGTAGCTGGTAAAAGCGCTCGCATTCAGAAATCGCAGAATACACAGAGATCAAATAACAAATGAATAACAGACAAGCAAAAAAAAAGGGTAGATGACGTTTTCAGTGCAGATTATTGATGAATTTGTAACTCCGCATGGACGCGTATGTACGTGCGTTCGATGGTGCAATCAAATAAAGAGCTGAACGATTAATCAATCAAACTGTTATTCGTTTACCCGCTTGAACTGGTCAGTGGAGCAAACGATTATCTGTTTGTCCATCTAATCAATGAAGCGATTATATGGCTGTTTTTTTATCCGTTACAAGGTAACGGGAAATCTGAAATACCTACGCCAATATAACGTTCAAATTAAAGGAAAGATATAATTACCTATATAACGTGTGTGTTCAATTTTATAATTTGATATTCTTCGCTATTATTCCATTTATTAAAATGATAATTTTTTTAATATCTTCAATTATATAACGTTGCACGTTTTTATAAAAAGTGTGAAATTTGCATTTCTAGAGATGGATATAAAATTTACATTGCATGGCAATTTGGAAAAATATAACTGTTTTCCATTATAATTTATATTTAAAAAATTTCTTATCCTAAATATTAATCCGAATTAAAACAAATTGCGGTATTCAATCTTTTTCAATTGTTTTTAATTATACTCTCGATTACCTCTCGATTACTTTCAATTCACGTTTTTCTCTACCAAAGTTATCGATGGTCTTTTATGTTTACCATTTGTTTAATCGTATTAATGCGCAGCTATTTCAATAAGCGAACTTGACATTCGGTAATTACCACGTTCTCCGACTACTAGATTGTCTTGCGAATAATACCGAATCTCAGTAACACTTGCAAACTTACACAGCTCTGAAATCTGATATTGCCAGCACTTTGGTGGTGAGTTGCCGTTAATTTCGCGAACTAATCGGTCCATCGTAGCCAGATGAACGTATAAACGCGGTAGCGAATTCACAGTTAGAATGGCGGGCTCGTTACACCGTCCAGGATGATGGAACGTCACGAAAGATAACTGCAAGTATCGACTCCTAGTTTCTCTCATCAGGAAATACGGTTCTCTCTTTCTCTCTCGCTTTTAGCATACTATTGCCGAACTCGACCACGTCGTAGTCTTTAGTCGAGTTACCAAAGGATAGACGACGACGCGGTCGCGTTCAAAAGCATTATTAATTAAACGCGACACCGGCCCACTCACCTATGACCTCCATTCTCGCCTCGGCACTGACTGTATTAAAGCTCGGCCCCTCCCCGTTAACTTCGCATTTGTACATGCCGCTGGCATGAAGGTTTGCGTCTTGCAACATCACTGTCTGATCATTCGAGCGGGATTTCTGAAACAAAAAGTGCGACCCCGTTTTATAAATCGTAAGGAATGATGCGTTGAAAAATTAACGGATGTTACTTAAATGAAAATTATACCAATCTATTTAAACACCCCATTCGACCTAGATAACAGACTAATGTTATTTGTCACTTTGACAATCCAAATACCGTATAGATGTCATTTTGACGTCAATATGATGTCATTTTGACGTCAATATGACGACAAATAAATTTCCTTTAGAGAATAGTACCCGTCAACTAATCTTAATATGACTTGATATATCATATTAAAAGTTTTTTTCTTTCTCACTTCTCATATTTGATTGCACAGAGCTATTTCTATAAACGTGCCGAAGTTTTAACTGTAAACTGTTCTGGAGAGTTGGAAATATCAATTTAAAAATAATTCGAATGAAGATAAATTATACATTAAACGTCTTCTCGATATGGCATACCTGATGGTTTTCTTTTTCTATGCTTTTCCAATACTTCTTTCATTGCTTATAACTTCTTTATTACTAAAAATACGTACATTTGCTTGGTATCGTTACGTTCCTTAAGTTACGTCTAGTATTACAATTGAAAAATTTTTTCACTATATGTTCATTTTTATGAAAGTTATAAGCAATCAAATTGAACGGGTATGCAATTCCGTAGTGTTGTTCCAGTAGTATGACATTTAAGGATTTATATATAAAAATAAATTAAGCAAAAGAGATGTGTATTATATGAGTTATATACACTTAAATGACGAGAAATATTTACTACATTTGTGTAATTTGTGCGACAATTTATTTAGAAATTAAATTTTTCGTTGTCAATTATTAAAGAGAAATATTAAAGGTTTCAAAATTTACTAAATAAAGATAGATTGCATTAAAAATGAAACGAAAAGAAGAAACATCTCAAATATGTCAAATATATCGGGAAAATGATGAAAGATGCATATTGCATCTGATTTGCACGATGCATGCTATTTATTTTTAAGGGCGAATCTGCTATTGCGGACTATTATTAGAATAAAATTATAAAAGTTTGAAAATATCGCAAATGAAGATAAATTGCGTTAAACTCGAGAGAAGAAGATATATTTTAAGATATGTCTATCAAGAACGAAGTGACGAAAGATGGACTTGACGAACTTCGCGATTCTTCCGAGCTATTTGACAGCGTTTAGTCAAGGTATAATAATTCGTGTCATTACTTTAAGGCGGAGCGGCGGGACATAGACTTTACGAGCCATTTCGTTTTTAGAGCAGTAAATCGTACTGGAGCAATTACGTCGTTACAAATGGTGGTCGCAGATCGCGCATGATTATAGAGTTGTTTTTTTTTTGCAGACTTGCGATCTGCGACTTTAAAAGACTCCAACGCTCCTTTGCTTTTTATTGTATTAAAATGTTCGTCTATTATACTCTTCAAACTTACGCGCCAATGGAGAAAAAATTAAATGGTAAATTAACGGGTTCGAGACTTTTACGAGTTGTATATCTAATTGTAAGAAATACAAATCTCTCTAGGAATAATTTTTTAATGTAATTAGAAGCATTAACATAAAATTGACATTGATATTTCGAACAAAATTCTTTACATAACGTGCTGGCAAGATGCAATTATATCAATTGTCGAAAAAACTCTACATTATGTCAAGCTCTTACGTAAGTAAAAATGACAAAGCGCAAATGGAATTATTCTTTTTTTTTCATCGATTTTCAAATGCAAAAATCTTTAAATGGAAAAAAGAAAGATAAAAAGAGTAAAAATGAAGCTTGCAGCGAATAAAGTAAAAACTAGTGAATTCGATATTGGAACAATATCGATGTGTAAATATGAAGAAAAATCTGCTTTTTATTTTGAAATGAATTGCAAATATTCTTTTTCTCGTAGTTTTAGATGGATACAATCCATCTATTACGTAATTATGGTACAATAATTTAATTCAATTACAGCTCAAGAAAGTGAGCTGTTCCAAATTTAAAAATGCAATTTTGTCCATCTATCTAAAAGGCAAATATGGAAATTCAATTTTATATGGAACGATCCGGCTGGCACTTGGATCGCATATAAAGAAATATATATGCGCACTTAAACGAGCGAGCAAATATACGTGCTTATTCCATTTATAACGGCGTATATATATATATATAATATATATATAAGTATATCACGTATCTCATCGTAACTGGTCCATAGTAGGTCGGTGCAACGAGTTTAAGAATTATGCGGCGGAGAAGCGAATCTTTGGATGTTCACGAAGCGGAAAATTGGAACACTTCTTTGCTATTCGAGTTTATGGAAAATACACTGCAGATATGTTCACTATGACAACTTTCCAGTTTCGTAACAGGACTAAAAGCTTTGAAAATTGATGTTCAAAATAACGAATCAGATTTTCCTGAGATAGATTTACCTACTCAATAATTGTATATATTGTAACAGTTTTCACATTATATTTTTAATAACATAATATAATAAAATTAATAAAATAGTTCAAAAATGGATTAATTAAAACTCGATTAGAATAGTCTTGTTTACAAACTGAATAAAAGAATAAAATTTTCCTATTAAGAAGTTTAATAGAACTTATTTATTAGAAAGATCTAAAATTATTATTATGGTCTTTTCATGATAACATATATTCAATTTATATATATATATCCAATGTCCTAATTTTAGTTTTTCGATCTAATTTTATTTTAAATCCTAATACAATTATTATACAATAAATATTTCAAACTTCAAAAACGACTAAAAAGAATTCATCTAGAGCAAAAGTATAATAAAATGGTCCTCTAATAGAATTATTTTAATATGAAAAAACTTATCTTTTCAACTAAATAGTAATTTCAAAAGTTACGTAGAAAATGGGACATCTGATATGTGTATGTGCGCTGATTCATTGTTGCAGCAATCGTCTATTTGTCGATAAATTATCAAAAGGCTTATCCTGAAATACCTAACACGAGCGATCGTCGAATTATATTGGATCGAATGAAAGAAGAATGTACGTTGTAGAGAAATGGTGAGAAAGATAAACGCCGTTACCGATAGAAAGGCATCGTGCTGTGGTACCCTGATGCGGGAGAAATCCGCGGTATCCGAAAACTTTTCAGGAAATACCTTTCGTGGGTGCGATAAAACTTCGCAACCGTGAAGAAGTAAGTAAGCAATGTCTCTTTCGAAGATCTACCAAACACCTTCAAAGATAGTGAAAGTATTAAAGACGCTATAAATTTAAGAGTGTGATAAGTAGGACGATGTGTAAATGAAAACTTGTCTAGAAAATTATATCGCGATTTTTATGTAATAACGTTTCACTTTTCATTAATTACATATAATCAGAGTTAGGACCGTTACTTTATAAAAATAATGCGTTACTGTTATGATTACTAATTTTTTCTAAAAAGTAACTTGTTACTCGTAACTAATTTTAAAAAGTAACCCGTTACCATTATAGTTACTTAGAAAATGAGGATTACTTTTTTCGAAATGTTAACATAAGATATTATATTATTAAAAAATTAATTTATAATTTTATATTTATAATTTTTTAAAACAAATCTCTATATAACAAGCTTTTCTTTATACTAAATTTATATTTAGTAAATCTTCAATAATTTTTTATATTAATATTTTTATTTTTTAATATATGCTTTAGGAAATTAGATTGTAATTTACAAACACAGATTCTATTAAAAATTTTTATGAAACGTTGTTCTTAAACATTAATGTAGTAATTAAGAGTGTATTAATTACTGAATATTTATAGTTTGCATTATATACTACAGATTTTCAATATTGGCAGTGACTATCAGAAAGCAACCTAAAATATAAAGTACATACAAAACATTTTCAATATTTAAATTTCTATCATGAGATATTTCCAGCCAATTAAAAATAATGCGATCTATTATAAAAATAAGAAGGGATTAAAATAACGATGAGATAACGGCTGAACTTACCGTTACTGTAAAAATATAACGACCGTTACCGTTATCGTTACAGAGAAAAGAAACGATCGTTACCGACGTAACGAACGGTAACAGTGTTATAAGTAACATGTTACTTTCCAACCTTGTATATAATATGTCGTATCATTGCGCGATTCTTTAAAATTAATTTGTTAACTAGAAATAAAAATGGATTTATCTTTCAGCGTAATATTTTAGAATAAATTCTCGTTGGACTATAGCAAACATATTATTAGGAATGAATTATACTTTTAAGCTCTGTACTTTCTCAGTTACTAACTTTAACTCAACGTGTAAGTTTCAAATTATATCTTTCTTCGCTAGAGTTAAACGTTGAAAAGTGTAGAGACATTATCGTAACAATGTTTGTCGCAATTTTATTCGCATTACATTCTTACTAACGTTGACAATGACGAAGAGAAGTCTTAGAAACGAAATATACTACGTATCTACTTGGCGATCTTTACGAGAAAATTCAGACGAATCGAAGTAGGATCGAAAAGTCGGATGACTGAACATAAGGGAAAAGATCGAGTAATACGCTTCTTCGTATGTCCGGGAGAATTTTATTACCAGCAGTAACACGTCCAGAGATTTTCCCAGCAATGGAGAAGTACAAACGCGAGTTTCACAAGGAACGGAAACGCGAGGAAGGAAGGCGCGCCAACCGCGCGATCACGTGGAGGAAGTCACGAAGTATAAACGACATGGTTCCTGCGCGGCAACGTTGACGTTTATCTCGTAGTAAAGGCGCTGTCGGACATAGAGTTCTTACGCCGACAAATCAATTTACGTCCCTCGAGAAAAGTTTCACGAAAACAAGAGGGAAAATGACGGCGGGCGGCAGAAACCGTGAGAATCGTATTACCGCCGACAATATTTCCCACCGGCAGCAACTCGTTCCTCAAACGTTTTGCTTCTGTTCTGAAATGATAAACTAAAAGGTCAAGGTAGGCACGAATTTGTATCGAGAATATCGTTCGAAAAACCAGTCAATTCAAATCAATGATATCAACTTTTAATTTTGAATTTTGATCAATTCTATCTTCTAATTTCTCTGAAAAAGAAGTTATAAGAAGAATTGTGATGCAAAAGATTTTAATATAATAAATTTTGTGATGCTTATATTTCCTCATATATTAAAAAAAATTATAATTGTAAAGGATAATTGTTAACTCGGTTCATATTGATAAACCGAGATGATTGATTAACGATCTACAAATATTTCAATAATAGCAGATTTCTACGAGGAAAACCAGCATTCGAGCTTGGTTAAAAGAAACTCCATAAACTAGCGGTTTACTGGACCGAGTCGAAAAAGCAGTCGACAGCGAGGAGAGAAACGCACGATAACTTCCTCAAAGCATCCGAGATTGTTTGTTGGCATCGCTACGGAAGTTCTGTGCAAGAACTTGAACGAAGGGAAGTCAGATGGATAGATGGAAAAATAGATAGATAAATAGATGAGGAGGGAGGGAGAAAGAGAGAGAGAGAGAGAGAGAAGGATTAAGAAAGATAGAAAGTTTATCTAGAATGTAGGTACGCGCTTCTAGCACATCGCGAAAGATCCAGCTGTTGATTCGTTTTCGATGAAATTTCAGACTCAAGTTGGCAGGTAATTTCAAAGCCGCGTGTTACTTCCTCTCTCTCTCTCTCTCTCTCTCTCTCTCTCTCTCTCTCTGTCTGTTTGTCTCTCGTTCTATTCTCTTTCTTTCTTACTTTATTCTATGTGCCTTCCTTTCTCAGCTACATTCCTGCGTAGCTCAACTTTTTCATCATTTTTCCCAAGCACCTCGGAATCTCTCGGTTTTACGGCGAATTAGTGAGCGCCATTCAAGCCGGATGCATCCGTGCCCGATGAAGGTAAACGCGATTACTCGAACGGGTGAGGTGAAAACAATTTTTACATTAGTTGCCCTTTCACGCGTCTGAAAATCCAGAAAAATTCCAGGACTGCCCCAAGCTGCGAGATTCGTTAATACTACTTTATTATCCGCGCGCGCATTATTCGTTAAGGGAATATTAGGATAGAATATGCATAAAATGATGATCGCTGAATGAGAAAAAGTATATTAGCTCAAATTCTCGGTTGAATCATTTTTTACGAACTGGCGATAATTACAACGAAAAAGAAAGTGCAGCATCTACTGTAATATCAGAGAAAATACAGACGAGGTTTTTAACGACATAATATTACAGTGATTTATTAGAAATTAATTGTTATATAAAGCTTCTCATGCAATCATAATAATTTTAACTTAACAATGACAAAAAAAAACAGTTAAAACGATCATAATTTATATCCGATGGACGGTTTATCGTATATCATCTTGTTTTTCTTCCATAAATTCCTCTCTATAAACTTCGAAGAAAAACAAGGTATTTTCGTCTATAAATTATAATCAGAAAAATACTATGATATCCACTCAATATATATAATGTCCACTCAATACACGATAATACTATTTTATAAGCAATCTCTTTATTTTCTTTTTTTGGAATTCATCGAAGATATCCGACATAAATGCTATTTTTTTGCATTTGAAAGATTTGCACTGGAATATGTATATGCTGCCATTGTGACCTACTTTATTTCTTGATGCAGAATAATTCGATCTCCAATCAAAGAAATGCATGCTAAACCGCGGAAATTAATTCTAATCAAAGTTATATTAATTCATAATATAACTGGGGATAAATTGATAATTTTCCAACTTTGGAAAATATATTTCGTAATTCAATAAATTGAAAGAAATTTATTAAAGATATGAGAAAAATTACAAGCAAATTTATAAAAATTATGTGGATGGGAATCACGAAGATATTTATAATAAAGGATAATGGTAGGATACTTTACAACTTCTTTTGTTCGCTCTGCGATTAACGATGTCATATCCTGTTAAATTTGCGTGGTTCCTCACACTTTCATACACGCCAGAAATCGGGCACGACGGCGACGGTGGGTAGACACGATCGCTTTTGTCCACGAAGAGTTTTCTCCGTTCTGATATCGGGGAACTATTGGACCGAGCCAGATTAATAGTCCGCTATCCAATACAGAAGGTTCGAAAGATCGGCGGCTAGGCGGGAAAAGGGGATGAACCGATTCGACTCACGTAATGCTCGTTACACGTCGGACGATATTAACGAGCGCCTAGGAGGGCGGAACTTTCGTGCCATCGAAAACGTGAATCGGAAGCGGACGCACCATCTCGAGAATCGAGACGATCCTTCGCAGCGTCGCAGAGACGTTGAACCTTACATATTTTACAAATACGATGTGATGCCTTACGATCTTATCGGCTGATTTTTCGGTGAAAACCTGGACCTGTGCTACACGCCGCTGGAATTCACATCTTGGCACTATACGAAATATCTCGGATGCGTATCTTTTGGTTCCTGCATCTTTTTATTTTTAATATTATCTTTTTAATTAATCATCAAATTAAAAATTTAGATACGATTCGAAATTGGTCGTGAAGTAATGTCTTTATTTGTTTATACTGTTCTTCGATTTATACTATTCTTATCACGAATGGAGAATTGCTTTTTAATCCTTTAGGGACGGCATCTTCTCATTAAAAAATAATCTTTTTTATTAATTTTGCTAAAAAATATTTTGTATGTGAAAAATCTATCGATATAAAGCCTTTCTCTGATAGGTAGAAGTATTATATTTCAATACTATATATATTTTCATCTTCAGTATTTTTAAACCCTTAATTGCATCGACCCCGAATATATTTTGAATTTATCTCGGTTAATTTTAAAGTAAACGTTGCAAACATTCAATACTTATCCCTAGAAATTTAAAGAATTTTAAGATAAAAACTGGCTGGCTAAATCAACCGTTTTAATTTTACACATCGGCAATTAAATCTTAAATTATATTTCCATGTGAGATACATCACGTTTACAACAGTCAACGGACTTCTGTTATATCTTGTTACATTTCGTAACTCTTCGTTATACTTTTTTTTGTCATTAGTCGTTTCCCTGCTGTGGAATTTAAAAGAAAAGTACACGCGTATTTCCAGAACAGTGCTCGTCGTTTCTCGTTTTTCTTTGCCTTGCGCATTTCCGCATTCCCATTACGATGGTCCTTTTTATCATGGCGCATAATACTACGATCGCGTATAACACCACTCTCCATAACTAAGCCCATCTACAACACGATGGGTAGTCGAGCTTTATTTTTATTATAGCTTTGAGTGTGACTTTTTATTATTGCACGACTTTGTTCATACATATACATGCGGTACCGCTGAGCACGCGTCGCGAGTGCAACCTCTCGCGACCCAGAATAAATTGAAATATTTTACACGAATCTCTCACATACATGTGGTTACATGTTTCTAGTCCGATCTGATGCTTCTCCTTTCGCGATGTCCACGTTTTCTCGCCCCATATCGTGAGCGGTGCAGTTTCACCTTAGTCCTTTCTCGAAGAGCAACGATACGATTCCTTCATGGTCGAACGAGCAATTCCCTGTAAACTCAGTTACCTCCGACAATTCAATACGCCACGTTAACGTACGTGGCGTATGGTTGAGCTTCTCCTATCGGTGTAAATGTCGTCAAACGATTTTTCAATTACCAGATACCGTCTGATAATCGTACAATGCTCATTGAAAGTCTTTCTGACTTTTCAGTCAGACTGAGAGATTTAATACTAGTCAAATGAGAACAATGTACGTTCATGATTATAAATTAAAAATATAGGTAAATCAAAAAATAGCTTTAAAAATTTGAAATGCTATTAATATTGAAATATTATTAATAATATTTATTGCTTTTGAAACCACAGATATGTGAAAAGTAATAAATGACAAAAATCTCTCTTTTTACAGTTTATTTAAAAATTAATAAATTTCTTTAACGTGAAAGATGACTTAGACTTCATTCAACAATACTTCGCGCGTCGTTAAAATCAAAGGGAAAGAAAATTCTGATTTTCATAATTTGGAAAATTTTGTAATACTTAAAATATTAAAAAGGATACACTCGACGTACTCAACCACAAAGCGTACTACGTCAAAGCGAGTATGTAGTCGTAAAGGTAATTGCGTTTTACAGCTTGTCCTGTTGCGCGCAACACAAAAGGATCTCGACTATAGATATTAAAATGTAAGACAAGAAAACGAAGAGAGAGAAAGGGAGAAAAAGAGAGAGAGAGGAAGTTTATGTAGTTATCCATCTTATTTTTTATCTTGCTTCATATAAAGTGTTGACACTAAACATGGGCGAACTTGATGGAAAGAAAAATTGCAATATCGTGAGATCAAGAAAATTACACTAAAACAGGATCTTTCATGCTTAAAAAGAATTGCTTATAAATGCAAATAAATGATGTTTTTTTAAAAATTCTGTATATTTTTTCTATGCTTTTCCTATATTAAATAAGATTGAGCGAATATCAAAGAATTTGATTCATACATATTTACAAAGTATTCTACTTGCTAAAATTTCTTTGTTATCTTTCAGATTCATGAATTATGTGAGAAATCCTTTTTCATATATTATGTACAAGTAAAGCGGATTTTATATATATATGTGTGTGTGTATCGATTATATAAATTGCTGCATATAAAATCGTATTATGTGATAATGCTTAAACATTACTGTTTTATACTGTCGGTAAAGATTGAAGGGATTGAAACCGAACGATGAATATAGCCCCTGTCAAACATGGTTAGTCAAAAAAGAAATCGATAGATATGAATTTTGCAGCAACTCGATTTTCCCGTTTCATGGACATGTAATCACATCAGCCGATCACCGATATCGCGTGTCCATTAAAACCCGTCCTTTTTCAATGAACGTATCGCGACCTATATCCATCGCGTCACGACAGCGCGGGATGCATCGCCTTCATGCAATCTCTTTTCGCAAAGATCTCTGAATTCAGCCTCATCTACTCCGTAATATAAAGAGTAGATTGGCGCCGCTAAATCTTTGTGGAAAGCCGTAAAACTTGAGCGCTCCCGCGTACGTTGTTGAGCACAATGGCGGTCTATGATATACGATGCACATTCCCTTGCACACGTATATACGGAATACCACACCGGGTCCTGATAGTAGGTATACCCAGGTCCATTTTTTGCCAAGTCTATATCAAACAGGACAAAGGATTGATAAACATATGATGAGACTCTTTTGGTGGTTTTTGTTTAAATTATCTCCTACATGATTGTGCATGACTTCGATTGTAATAGAAAGAGAGAGAGAAAAAGAATTAATAATTCTTTTTAATATTATCTCAAAAAGAAAATATAAAATTTTAACTTATATAAAAAATTATTATTATATTATATCAGGTATAGGTTATACATCTTTATAAAAATACTTTATAAAGATACTTTAAAAAATACTTTAAAAAATTCTTTTTTTCTCTTTAAAAAATATATATGTATTAATAGATATAATAAAAAAGTAAGCATAAAATTTATCCTGTTTCTGACAATTTTAGAATTAATAAAAAAATTTTTCAACAATATAATAATTTTACATGGTATTGTATGTCGTCAGAATCTACGGAGACTTAGACTCCGATTCTTAATCTCCGATTCTTTGTGGAT
Organism: Mycetomoellerius zeteki; assembly: GCF_001594055.1. Taxonomy (NCBI): domain Eukaryota; kingdom Metazoa; phylum Arthropoda; class Insecta; order Hymenoptera; family Formicidae; genus Mycetomoellerius; species Mycetomoellerius zeteki. The sequence goes on along the minus strand of NW_017257416.1, from coordinate 1,024,521 downwards.
TATACGGCAAACAATATTTTTCTTTGACGAACAAATGTTTTTATTGCTGGCGACAAAGCAGCTGGTAAAGCTTGCGCGTTAAACTCCTTCTCGGGAAGACCGTTTTCGTTTATCGAGCGACGAGACAAATATTTTTGAAACGAAGTTTGCTCATCGTTCGCGGTTTCGTTTGCGAGAGAACCGATAGTTTTCCCGCCGCTCCGATTTCTATAACCTGCGTTAGAGCAAATCTTTCGTTTCCTTCTCTCACTACGTATGCTCGAGCGAATCGAAGATTTTTCCACGAAATTGGTATCGTAGATCAGGTCGAAAGCTCCACTTTGTTTGACCCGGAGGCTCTCCAACCTGTTACCCGGCATCCCGGATATATCGACGTTTAAGACATATCTGCAGGAGGTCGCCTTCGAAAAATTTATCGGGTACTCGCGATAGATTTCGAGATTTGTCTCAAAATTCATCGTCCATGACGTATAGCCGCGATGTGGCGGTCTTCAATTCGATTTATTTGCCTGTGTCTGCCATCGAATTCGAGTTTTATTGAATGATTTATCGAAACAGATGTGAACGTAAATCTAGGTTTAAACTAATCTATTGCTGTTAAAATATTTCGCATTTCGGGGATTACATATGTTCTTTATCTACAACTATTCGTTTGCTTTCATGCACAATTGTCACATTTGCCGATTTCTCCAATTTTTGTTTTTACATATATTAAAATTACTGCACAAAGACATACAATTATTCTATAAGCGAAGTGCTCTTTATAAAAAAATATCATATTCGATAAAATATTCAATAGAAATTGAGAAACAATAACGCTGAATTACAATGGGAGGACATGAGAGGGCATCTTACTCACGTCAACTTTAACACCATTGACGTCATAGACGTGGGGATTTTTATCTCGGAGTACGTATTTGTAGAATACCTCGTGGTCCTTGTACCATGTAATACCATAGAGATGGTCTCTCTCCCGATCATATCTGAAACAGGAGATCGAGCGGGACATATTATTAAATGTATTCTGCAACTGTTTGCTGAATTAGTAAAGACACCTGAGACACCGGTCCTGCGGACAATTCTCAAATATCCCTTACTATTACGATATTCTCAATGTATGAAGATGCTGCATTTCGCGCTTTGTTTTACCACGTGTATAGATATAATATATATACTACACAGTTGAGAAATTTGTGTTAAATTTAATACATTTCACGTGTTCCAAACAGTTCACTCATATTTTTTTATTAATTTAACACAAGAGAAATATGTTAGAAAATAACACAGATATTATAAATTTATAAATAAAATTAACATGAGAAATGTAACACTGAAATGTGACATAATTTCTAAGCAAATTGTGGAAGCATATTTTTTCAAAGTTAACATTTACGATATGTTAAATTAATACGTATTTTATTCATTTACCTTAGAATTTACGTTTTAAAATACATTATTTTCAATTAATATTTACTCACTCATAAATTGTATATTCAAAAGCAATACACAGTAAAATCATTTTATATTCGTGTTAAAACTGGTCCACTCTGATATTAAGAAATGTTGAATATCTCAATTAAACATAAAATATTCAAGTTACCAAAACAAATTATGTCAAATTAATGCTATGTGTTAACAAATCAACACAAAATTTTAACAAAGATTTGAGTGGACTAGTTTTAATACGAATATAAAATGATTTTTACTGTGTATTGCTTTTGAGTACATGACAAATATTATATTCATAACATAAATTAATCAAACATAAATATTAAAGTTCATACATAACGCTCTTCTCCGTTAATTTGCAACAGAAATGTGTTTGATAAATCTAATTTGGAAAGTCTATTTTATTCGTATGTCAATAAGTAACTTCTATTAAAATTGAACATTCATATATCTATAGGTATATTAAAACAGATTGTGTAATAAATTATTGGTTAGATGACCTTTCAAACATTTATGTAAGTGATTATAAATCAATATTTAATCAGACGATATATCGGTATAACTTTTTTGTTTAGAACTTGAGTCAATTTATTTTTGTTATTTTGCTCGGATTAACCTCAAATTTTTTCATGAAAAATACGTTTCATTGTATATAGACATAAAGCAATTTTTCATACGATAAATTGTTCACAAGATTCAGGAATGTAAAAATAAAAGAAAGCGTTTTAAGTTTTTAAGCAGTCAGTATTTGTTTTTGAAAGTTAAAACGTCGAGTATACGTGAGAAACACAACAATTAAGTTTTTATACAACAATTAAGTTTTTTAATCAAATCCAAGAACTGTTTGCCAATCAATTTGGCAAACAGTTACGAAAAGTTTATCGCAAGAGTTTTACTGTCAAATAAAATCTATATTTTTTTTAATACTCAGTTTTATTAACACGCGCCGGCACTTTATCCACTATCCAGAACCTTCGTCGTAGATTGGCGGTGAGGTACTGAGTGTTAATAGTATGGATACCTTCACGGGCCAACCAATGCGCCTACTCTGCTACTGAAAGGCGCCCCATCCTATTCACAGGCCGCTTTTATCGTGGACGCAATTTACGTATCCACGGGCTAATCGGTTCTGCGGTTCATTCGGTACAATAGAGACGAGTCATGGAAACGAGCGAATACTGACGAGCTGGGAATAAAAGTGAAATGAACGCGCGCCCCATTCGTGCGCTGGTTTCAGATCGTATCCTTAATTGGCCCTCGTTCGATTATTTCTATCGTCGAATCGCGCTATTAATTGAAACAGTCCTTTCTCGCTTTTGGGAGTAGCACGAACGAAACACTATCCCTGAACCTCGAGTCTTTAACGTGCTGCTTATTGCCGTACGATTAACAGATCCCCATTGAGCGTTTAGAGCTTGGGACATCTGTGGCCCGTTCGATATCTCTTTATTAAATTTTAATAGCTCTGCGGAAGCAATTTGCATAGACGTTACATATTCACATTTGCGGTGAGCAATGCATTAACATTTCGAAATTCACTAATTCCTTGTGATAAAATATTAATCGTATGATTGCGACTTATGCTGTATGGTGTAGTAACTTAAACTGACATATGGGAGAGCGAGATTGCTCGATCGTATAATTTTAGTTGCAGTGTTTCTACGCTCTAACAAATATCGATGTGGATTTAAAATCCATGGTGTTAAATCCACATCATGTTGATATTAACACTAACACAGCATGGTGTTAAATCCGCACCGATATTTTTTAGAATGCATATATCCACTAAAATTCCGAGAGAATACAAATATAGTTTTTCGGTTGATTGTAACGATGGATCACAAATGTCATAAAATACTGCATTGATATGAGAGGAGAAAGAGAGAGAGAGAGAGAGAAAAGAGAGAAAGAAAGAGAGTCGTTTGAAAAATCGCTCGCATCAGAAGCTTTTTACGATCGTCCGAAACAGACGAGTCCTAAAGGCATCGACTATAAACGCGATTTTTTCGAACTCGCGAAACGTAGCTCGTATGTTGTTTTAACGTGATTACGTTCGGCAGGAAGGATCGAAGAGACTGTTCGCGTGACAAGACTCGAATGTAGGGCGAGTACTATTGCAATAATTGATCGATATCCGTGATCAGAGCACACGGTCGTGGTAGTCCGTCATTTTGCTAATCGCAGATTACCCTTGATGTATTCGGAACGGCAAATCGAAAATATCAGTTGCCTGCATCGTGATTTTTGTTAAATAACGTGTATCGAATAGCGTATAATAGATAATTCTCTCTTATTGTGTTAATTTAATAACATACAAAACAGAATTTGAACCGCATGCAGATTAGACCATAGTATTCTTATGTATTTTGACGCTCCGAAATTAAATCCGATGTTCAAATTGCTTCATATTACGATTTTTTTATTTATTGAAAATAGTTCAATTTTTCAATATTTTTCAGAGCCATTTATAGCCTGGTTTTTAATATACAAGCTGAGGTAAAAAAAAAGAGAAAATAAGTTTTCAACGATGATAATATGCAAACTTAAAATTAATATGCAAGTTAGTAGATTAAAAATACTGGAAAATCGCTCTATTTACAATAAAAAAAATTATTATATGATACAGCAATTTGGATATCGGTTTTAGAGCGTTAAAATACATAAGAATACCGTGGTCTGATCTCCGAATCAAAAAATTTTTTGTATGCCTGTGTAATCGTTATACGCTGTGTTTGCACGTTCGTAGTAATCGATAATCCTTCCAAGAGAGTATACGTACATATATTCCACTCTTTAGATACATTACACTTAAGAAAATACATTGAAATTATTAAAAGTTATAAGAGACAAAATTCGTAATCGATACCTATAATTAACTACGAAAGCAAGAAGCTACCGCATTCCTTTTGCTCGAATAACAAATTAGTCGCGAATCCGTATAACAAATTCATCTTCATATCTATGTTCATTCGCAATTAAATTCCATCTTTGATATTATGTTCGGAGCGATTGATCCGCTCGGAAGAGGTACCTTATTCGACGACCGCGCATTTGTCGTTTTCGCTATAATCGCCCTTCTAGATAGCCTTCCCCACCGTTCCATCTCGTTAAATTGCATTTCAATGGAGTTTCTCGGTCATGCTCCGATAAACCTTTTGAGCGGTTAGTTCGCCGGTTAGGACAAAGGGAATCGCTTCTTCGACCCCGTCATCGCCATGTTCTTACGAGTGACGCGTTTGCAAAAGTAACCGCATGTGCTCTCTCTCCAGACTCGCATCCGATCCATCTATATTCATCAAACGGACGTCATTAGAAAGTTTACGAGATATTCTATTAATATGATCTTATCTGTCAAATGATTTTAATGAGAGAATTAAGCATCTCTGAAGTGAATATCGGAACATTTATTGAATTTTTCTTGGCACAATTAGTTGAAATCACGATTAAAAATGAGCATGTCAGAAAAGTTTAAAAGCGGCTTGTAATTAAAGATTTTATCTTGCTAAAAAGAAAAACGCGAAATAATAGCCGCACTATAAGATCAATCTCAGAAAAGCTGCTATCTCTATAGAAAGAAAAACGTGAACCAATTAAGAATTTGATAAAATAAAAATTAACATACGTATGATTAAAATAATAATATATTTAAGAATAAAATCAAAAGTGTAACGGTAAAAAATGTAAAGTAGAAATATTAATATATATTATATTTTCTAGAAATGTATTTTTTTTAGATCAATTCGTATTTAGTTATTTTAAATCTTAAAATTGAGGAGTTTTCCTCAAGTCACTCTTAAAATAATACAGCTTTATTTGCTATGACAATCATAAAGCCAAATTTCGCGAAATCTGATGAAGACATAAGAATGGATAAAGCAGGAAGAACTAACTTTAAACGTCAAAGTCTTATTCAGAGCTATGAGATTTAAAAGACGGGATTCAGAAATAAGACAATCTTGGCAAATTTCGTTCTTAAGCTCTTAAGTCCTGGTTAAAAATATCCGTTCTGCCATTCGGAGCAAACTTGTTCCATTTTTGCGCTTTCCCAGCGCGCAGCGAACCATCGCAAAAAAGCGGCAAAAACTAGTGCAAGAAGATACGATGTGTATTAAGGTGCCATGTAAAGGGCCGTCTGGTGATTGCCACCGGCCGTCTGGCATGTATTGCATCGTTTCAGAAATGTGGTAGAGTACGCCAACGGAGAACCGTGGTTCGCACCGAGAGGATCCGCGAGCAAGCGAAGTCGTGTTACTACAGGTAGCGTCGGGGAAACGTTATTCCCCGAAGAGGATCGCGCAGGAGGAGGCGGTTCTCCGGGTCGCGTCGGACACGTCGGACGCGATAATGCACGCTCCGCTGCAATGTCGGTCTCATTGCGCCGTTGCACCGTTGCAGTGACGTACCCTAGGGGGGCATTCGTGGGCTGTGTGTTGGTGGCTAACGTCGTACCACCAGCACGTGCAGCAAAGCCCTGGAAAAGGGATTGCCGCATTCGAGCGTAGGTGCACAATTTCGAGCGCCGCGTCGTGGGATTGATTTGCATTCTCCGGCTCATTTGCTGGGTCGTGTCCTGCGGGAATTCTTTGCTCTTCCACTCCCTTACTCTCTTCTACTCTGTTCTCTTTCTACTCTGCGCATCTTCCTCCGCTTCTCTTCGTTCAGCTTTCGTCTTCCTTCCTTCCTTCATTGCCTATGTGCTTATATTCTTCCAATTCTTTACGCGTTTGTCGATTTCAATGTCTTTCTTCTACAAATGTCTATATTTTTTGCGCGAACCATCATTTACTGTTTTTTATTGCTACCTTTTATTTTATCTTCAATTTTATACATTTTTTGCTATTGCCAATATAGAAATAAATTCTTTCTTCCGAATTATCGACATATTTTAAAATTGGTCAACAAGCAAATTTTTCTCATTTAGAGAAGTCACTTGAAAAATTATTAATTTAAATATTATTTTTATCTTGTCCTATTTTTATTCATTGTCAAACATGATTGTAATAATATCAGATGACGTGCGATTTTTATTACAGTTAAACACATCCCCGGTATTTAAATTTCATAAATTTATTTAATAAATTTGTTTGTTATGAATTAAAATAATATTGCGTTTTTGTATAAAATAACACTTAATGTTATATGAGCGCTGTATATAAAAATATATCTTTTTATTTGAAAAAGTTACAAAGAGTGGTACATGCTACCAGTTGCGTTCGTACGCAGTAAAATTTGAAATTAATTTGCAATTTGATAAACGTGGAATCAAGTTGCACCGGGCTACCAAGATCGAGGAAAATGTCACAATGATGAATGAGATTCGCGGGGCAATCGAGGCGAAATTCAACGATTAGACAGCGCGAGAATGGAGGTCTGTGGAACTTGTAATAGGAAATTCTCTGTGGTGAAATTATACAGAGGAAGGAGTGCGTGTAATGTTGAAACCAACGTATAGCGATGAATCTTCGTTTGGGAAGGATATACCAATCATAAATTTTAACTGCGCGCTGTCAAGTAGGTGCGAAAATACTAAAATACGTTCTCGCATTTACTTATACACAAAAACTATCGGAATTTAATATATGTAGTAATATGGTTTAGAAAAGGAGAGAGAGAGAGAGAGCGAGAGAAAACAGAAAAATTGAAAAATTCTTTTGTCAGAAGACAATATAGTATTTTACGCTCTTTTTGGTTACGTATATATAGCCCCAAATTCCTCGTTCAAACATGCAAAATGTTTAATGTCCAATAATTTAACTAATGGCAAATTAGCGGTATATATATACTGTTTCAAAGCTTTGTCATATTAAATAAACATGTTGGGAATATTAATTAAAATGAGGCAGTCAATCTCGTGATAACTTATGCGCATCTACACAATAGAAATATATAAACGTGGCAATAATTTCGATCGCATGATTTTCTACATATTATCACTAATGGATATGTGATTAGTATAATGAAGGTTTATTAATTATTATACAATAGCGCGTATTTCTCATTTTAAGATGCATATATATCATGCTATCATAAATGATAAAGCAGGGTTTATATGTTGGTATCTGCCTATGATTACCTGTGTGAGGATTTAATCATGCCTATAATAAAGAAAAATGTTTTGTCTATGAACCAAAATGTAATAAAATTTGGTTGAAATATACCCAACAAATTTGTTTTGGTTAAAATGTACCGAACGAAACTGTAATTTTATGCAAACTAAATTATTTAGTTGATATAAACAAATATTTTTGTTACAGAAATTATTTTGCAAATAACTAAATTTTTTGTAACATAAACAAAATATTTAGTTGCTGTTTAAAAATGCCTCAACTCAACAGTTTTGTTGAAAGCACTAAATTTTTTTTCCTAGTGCAGTTATTCTATTATTATTTTGTGACTATATAAAAACATTTATTTTGTCATTATTTAACTGTGACTATATAAATAGTTATTTTATTATTCTTTAATTATGTGATTTGTCTCAACGTAAAATTAATGTAATTTGGGATAAATAATCGAATGGGAATTCTTCTTAAATTTAAACAGTACTGTTGTTATCTGACATTCTTACTCGAGGTTTTCCGACTAATTTAAATATCTGCAGAATTTCTAGAAAACCGATAATGAAAGGGTTGACGATCTAGTCACAAGCGCGAATAATTTTCGTTTCTAGAGAGGTGAACTGCACGCGCGAGAAATTGCTGCTATGGAGATGACGATATAAACGTCGAATAAACTGACCAGAGAAGTTTGTGTCGACAAGAGCGAACTAATTTGTAATTTATGTGTATATCACACAAGATATTTCGATATAATCGTGCTCTGTTTAGAACATTCATTTGCATGTTGACGTACCCTGTTATCACATGAAAAAGAAAAGATATAATTAACAGTTTGCGAACATACAATATTTTTCGATTATTTTTTATGTTGCTCCGTTAGACGTTACTACCCACAAAACACAAACAGTACAATGTTTTAATTTTTTACTCAACAATGTAATTGTTATGTACAACATGTGTTATGTTACTTTTATATTGCTGAGTGGAAAATTATAACATTAGTTACTGTCAGTGTTCTGCGAGTATTAATATTGATTTTTTGACTCAGTTAATTAATTAGTTCTGAGAATCGCAAAGTACGAATTGCAACCCCAAATATTGAAGAATAGAAGCAATATAGTAGTAATAAATAAATTATTTATTTATCTATCCACCGCTTTTCCATTTAAAACTGTACTGAAAAAAATGCATGTGATTTTACATGGAAATTACATGTTTATGACTGGAAAATTATTTAAATTACATAAATATGATTGGAAATTTACTGGAAATTGTAAATTTCCAATCATATTTACGTAATTTTCCTGTCATAGACATGTAATTTTCATGTAAAATTATATGCATTTTTTTCAGTATAGATGGGTCACGAATATTTGTTATTTTAAAAAGTGGGTCGTGATCTACACAAGTTTGAGAAACTCTCAATTAGTTATACTATAGAATGTATACATCTATATGAGATACGCATATTTGATGGTTTAAAAATGAAAGACTCAGTAAATATTGTAATAATCCTGGAAAGATAAGTCTTCCTTAAACATTTATTATCTTGACGTGTTGTACTTTGTACTTACGCATTTTAAATGCTTTATTTTCCTGAAGATAAACAAAAATAATATTCTCATCTCGTGCAAATCGGAAAACATTCTTTTCTTAAATATCTTCTTCGTAAGTCTTCAGATAATAAATGAATTGCTGTTAGGTAAATTAAATTCTAGTATCGATCGTCACGAACGTTATTACAAATTGCTCCAGCAGGTACCTTTTGCGAGATCAAGTTACATAAACACCCGGTCTTTCTGCAAGGGTCCTTCCAAAGTACATATCTCTACACGCAGTGTATCGTGATTCAAAAGTCCTAATTAAGTACGCAACATTAGGTAAGAGTTTGCGAATTTCTACGAAAATCTGAAAGCTTCGTTATATCTTTGCAGTTTGGAGAAGTGAAACGTCAATATCGCTACGAATCTCTCTTCGCTAGAAGTTTCTGCCTCTGACAAAATAATTCTCCAAGTAGAGCATATGGTCGCGCTTCCTCGAGATACTTGTGTATCTTCACAGTGAAGATACGAAACTTCTCAGTTAAATTAAACGTATCAAATCAATGTGAATTACATTGCGGCGGAAATACTTGTGATGAAAGAGAATACTTTAGAATATGAATTAAATAATGTAATTATTGAAAATCCAATTAACTCGAGTTAATTAAATTATTATAAATTATTAATAATTTGAAGTATGTTTATTTTTTTGTTGCAAAATGAAGCTCTCGTTTTTAATAACTATAGGGGAAAGTTGCCGAATGCGTACCACTTAATCTATTTTTTAATATATTTTCCATTTGGCACTGTTTTATATGCAAATGAACATTAGAAATTGTAGCTTGAGAGTTTGGACGCTTATTATTATATGTTTAACTTTCCACCAATAACAAATTAATTTGTTATAAATCTTTTTGTAACATGTTGCAACCGGCCTAAATCATGCCTATAGGTATCGTACCAATATTTTTTACCGTATTTCCTTTGAAAGTATTGAATTTATGAGTGAAAACAATTAAAAATATAAGATTAATAAAAGAAATCATTAACTAATACCTAATAATTAATTAATACCTAATTTTAATAATTTATTGAAGAAAATCAAATATTTTATAATTATTAAATAATAATAAAAAAAA
>NW_017257416.1:1008781-1014079 GCF_001594055.1 Mycetomoellerius zeteki | reverse complement strand
CAGCCAATCTTTTTTTCAGTGTAGCGTTGTTATCAGCTACATAAGCTGATTAAAAATTAATATTAGAGGTATCTGATTTTTTAAAACGCCGCTAACATCCATAAAACAAGATGTAGGCTATTATATTCTTGTCTATATTACTCATTTCTCATATATTTTGTATTATTGTTACTAAATATTGCCTATATTAACTAATAATATTAAATATTGATGAGGTACGATTTAGGCGACCAGTACGCATTCGGCAACTCTCCCCTATGTTCTTACCATCCTTTAAATCAATAATTTTATATAGAAAAGTTATAAATTATAGGATTATATACATTTGGTTATAAATAAGATCTTATTTTTCTGTAAAACAGGATTTACCCGAACAATTTCAAAAGACCATACGATAGCTCATTGCTACAATCCACACTCAAGTGGTGGATTAAGGTATCATGAAAGGTGGTAAGAGGATAAGGAGTCAAAATGTGGAAATCGCAGGACAAAGGAGATACTGTGTTCGTAGAATTCTTTTTCTTTCGCACGTTTCCTTTCCTTTTTAACTTATTACATTGCTGTTGTATTGTACATGATCCTAATACGCGATCAAGTGTATATGATTAAAGTTCAGCCTTTACAAATATAAAGGAAAATCATAAAGAAATAAGAGAAATAGGAAAATAACAATATTTACCTTTCCTCTTTTTAGAAAATTATTTAATGGTGCAAAATGTTGCTAGAGCAATTTCACAAATCTATACATATATATACGAAATTATCCTACGCTCATGAGAGATAGAAAATTTATTGATAAGAAATTATTTTAATTTCTAAAATATGAAACAGTTATATTATTTATATCAGTATGAATTATATCTTCTTTGTAAGAAAGAAAAAAGGTTCATCGAAATACTTAGTAAAAAATTATCTATCTAATCTTTATTATAACTTAATGATTCTCTAAGAATACAAAATCTAAACTTTTATCTCATGCAAAAGTCGTTAAACACGAAGTCCGATCAAAGTATTCTTCATATGCATTTATTTTATTCATTAATTCATGTAACTTTTATTCACATTTATTCACACATTCAACGGTTCAATTATTTCTAGATTCACAATTAACATTTGTCTCCGCAAAGAGCACGATATGATTCCGATTACTGTAAATTTCGATAGAACATGACGAGATCTAGCGTGAAGGAAGTGAGAAGGAGGAAGGGAAAATCGAGTGCGATTACTTCCACCTGTTTTCCTCTATTTCTCCCTCTCTTTCTCTCTCTCTCTCTCACTCACTTTCCCTCTTATTGCTGTCTCAAGATTTCATTCGCTGCCGCTGGATCGGCGTGCCAGTCGGATTAATGTTTCAGAAATTCAATTACGAGTTCCTTGACAGCTGTCTGAGTCGAGTAGGATCCAATTAATGCTTGCGATGCGGGCGTCGCTGTTCTCGCCCCTTCTCCCCCGGGTTCGTTTAAAACATCGAACTGGAAGTACCGCGAAAACAAGTGCAATAACGCGTGAGGGAGGGAACAGTACCTTATAAAATGAAACGAAATGACGAGCAGGTTGAAAAGTTGAAGTATCTCGGTTTATGCGAAAGTCAATGCGACGGCGGAACCACATACTTCGAAGAGTGCCCGCGACAGAGGGTGAGAGGTAAAAGCGTAAGAGGGTCGCCGATCGAAGGGTGATGAGAGAACAACGTTTCGCTCCACTTTCTCCATGATTTCTCGAGACACCGTGGAAAAAGTGTATGTTCCAATTTGTAGGCGCTTCGCGCGCTTTCACAGTCTCGTTTACGACGTTACGTGGGGAGCATATTGTTTCCCCTGGCAAATACGATACCCGTTCGATAGCGAATAAAGTTGTGGAAGCCGTGGCTGATCCGGCCAATGCGAGTATTTTCTTCGTGAAAAAATTATTAATTGGGACTAGTATTCAAAAATACAAACTATGTTCTACAACATGTTACAAAAATTTTCGACTACTACGTAAACGATTCTGACAGACTGTTTTGTATCCTTTTTAGCTAAAGAGATGATATCTTTATTTCAAGCTTTCGCGCACGCGAAGGTTTGCCGAAAAATAGAGATATATTACAGAGGAGACGGGAGGAGTCGTGCGCGGCATATGCATGGAGCCGATTAACGTAAAGTGCTTCATACGACGTACGTGCAATGACACTGCATGCCATATTTTATGGAATTTGCGCAAAACAAGTATCCGTGTCACGCTTTAATACATAAATTCTATCGAGCTTGTGGAATACCGTCGCCGTTATCCATAAATTAACGCGTTGTTCATAAATACATAATGATAAATAAATTTTGGAAAATACAATAAAAAAATATTGTTAAATATGGCAATCAAAGTCAAATGTTGTCAAGCAAAGGGATCCTTGACCGTTGCTTGGGCACCGTCGAGGACACGTCTCGAATCGGATCTTAGTACCGTGGAAACGTCTAAGAGAAAATGTTTTCTACCGGGATAAATCGTCCGTCATATAAGAATAACAGGAAAGTTTGAATTCAATATCGCAGCGCGTCGCGTCGGTTCTCGTTGGTAAGTTATTGAGTTTCAAAGTGCAATAGTCAATTCGACGGTACGTGCCGCGCATACACTGCCGTCGCCGATTCGCCGGCGGTCGATGTGACGAATTTTACTTCCGAACTTTGAAATCCAATAACTCACGGCTCGGTCATCGAATCGATGTGTTACCGGACGGTTTGCCGAGTTTCAGGCAAGCTCATCGCTCTTCATGCGTTTCGCTCCTTGCGCGACACACGGCCAAGCTCTAGGACACCGAATTTATGGAGCGGTCCGGCGATGTATATCTTGGCATTAGATGTAAGGTCAAGTGTGACGGTAATCGTATCTTATATAGTGTTGATCCTACAAATTTCGTTTGTTTAAATTTTGTAACTGCAAATACGTCAAGATGATTTCTCTGTGTAAAAACGGCACAGAAAGAACAGAGCTAGTTGTGAACAAGAGACATTTTTGAATAACAATATCGTTCGTGTCAGTTTAGAGTGAAGACCTATTGTTTTTTTTTTCCGAAAAAAAATCTGTACTATGAACATGAACAAGCAATAGGGATATTTTGAAATCAATATATATTCTGTCAGAAAAATGACAGGTCTTCATTTAAAATTGATTTAAAAAAAAACTTGTTCAAAAGTTTTTCGTGTTTAAAACTTCGTTCTATATCACATTTTTTCGTAATTGTGATAATGAAAATTATCATAAAAAAAGAAAACAATTTTGATAATTTAATTTTGATTGATTTCAAATAATAAAAACCATAAATTTTATTTTTTGTACTTAAATTTTTATAATTGCATATAAAGAAAAAAGGAAAGGGTGATTTTTATTAAAGAATTAAAACATTATGTTTTTATTTGTTATAGAGAAAATAACTATTTTAATACGAATAATACAAAAACTATTTAAATAATTTGCAAAAAGTAGAAGATAGATGAAAACCATAGATTTTACTTTTTTATACTTCAATTTTTATAATTGTACATAAAGCAAAAAACTTTTTACTAAAGGTTTTTACTAAAGAATTGAAACATCGTGAAACACGAATATATGTTTTCTTTTGTTATTCTTATATATACGAATATGTTTTCATTTGTTATTCTTATAAAGAAAATAACTATTTTAGTGTAGTACGAATAATATAAGAACTGTTTGAATATCGTTTGCAAAAAACAGAAAATATATTTTTGTCACTGTACTCTTCAATATTTTTTATCATAACATATAATATTTTGCTATTGCATTAAATTCAAGGAATTTTTCTAGGAAGTTTCCTCAAGAGCAGTGATATCTCATACTGATCATATTCTTGTTCATTAAGTATCACATCAATTACGACGTTTAAATCTACGACGTGTCGACTAAACGTCATTACACCCATCCTCCGCTCCCTCGTTCGCCAAAGTATATAATTACGCTTTAATTATCCTCCGCTCGAGGTGATTCCGCGGTTACGTGAGAACGAACGTTCGTGTGCAAGCTAAACATGGTGACTACAAGACTCTTACACAAACTGGGCGGTGTGTACGTAGTACACGTCCACGCGGCTCTTCGATCGAGCCTTCCTAATAGAGATTCCGTGAAGCTTGTCGTTTCCTACCGGAAGAAACTTCGATTCCGTGATAACTTAGGGTATGCAATTACCATCTATCTAGCAGATGGCATGGGTAACCGGGGTGGTCCCAACCTAAGGGCCAAGAAAGTCGAACGGATTGTGAGCTTCTAAATTGACAATAGGCAGTCAGTTGAAAATCTTGTGTTTGATTACACAAACGGTAATAATCGATTTATTCTCGATTTATTCTTATTTTATAATAATTGCTTTTTACATAGAAAGAACCATTTTACTGAAAGATCTAAAATTTTACTGGATACAAATATGAAAATAATTTTATTGAATTATCAGAATGATTTTATTGGAAACTCAAATTAGTAGCTAGAATATAGACATTTTTGCCAGCAATTCCTCATTATTTTTTAGTTTCAACAAAATTATACGTTCCATATTTTATTACCTATTCAGTTATTATTTGACTCTCGATTGGCGATCGATTATTGTGTGTGCACATCTAGGATAAAATATACGAATTTAATTAATACATTCATTTTTATATAAATGGGCAATCAAGTAAAAGTTTTAATGTATAAAAAACGTAAGAAATGTAGAAGGAAAAGAAATATATAAATTAGATCAAGAAGCAGGAAAATAAGAAATGCAAGAAAGACAGAAATATTATGCCATTTTAAAAACAAATGGACACATTCTTAAAATGAAATTTTCAACATTTTTCTTTGGATTTATCTGATTTTTTGTCAATGTATATTTATTGTTGCGATTTACTATTATTGCTCCAAATGATAAGAAACGAATCGACCGCGAATCAGCCATTCAATACACAAGCCGTATCGCACGTTTGGACTATCGTGCATTCGCGTCGCGAATACTACGAAGGGCTGATCGATCTGTCACGTATATTCCGGGCGCACGCGAAGGGGTGAGAAATCCATGGCCTTTGGTGGACCTTCAAGGTGGACCTTCAAGGAATGATTCCTTTTTGCGTTTAGCGATCGCTTTTCTCTTTCTCTTCTTTCTTTTGTTCCCTCTGGTCCTTCCCTTTCTTTCTTCCTCCGCCCATATTTGATGACGGATCGTTCAGTTGAAACGAGTTTTGCTGACTAACAGCTCGCTGTTTCTTTCGCTCCGTGCGTCTTTTTTCTTTTCTTTTTCTTTCTCTCTCTCTCCCTCTCTCTCTCTCTCTCTCTCTC
>NW_017257416.1:798961-1008703 GCF_001594055.1 Mycetomoellerius zeteki | reverse complement strand
GGAAGATTAGAGGAAACGATCGCGAGGCAGCACGGCAATCCAGAACGTCTGTGAAGAACTTGAGCGGAGAAATCTCGCGAGAGTTACGAGTCTAACGGCCGAGTTAGGGGTCGAAGAGCATCTTTTTCCAGCAGGAAGAAAACCGTGGACGGAAGGAGAAAAGCACAGCAGGAGAAAGGGCGAGAAGTTTTCCCGCACGGACTTATCTCCGGCGTGTAGGCGAGTAAATAAATAAACTACGAAGAGACTTGAAAAGTATCGAGATTTCTCTTCGTTGTTCGATCTCTTGCATCTCACAATCTCCCCCCGCAACATCTCCGTACCAGTTCATCCACTCTCTTCTTCCCGTAGTCCGCTTTTATTTGTAATTTTATTTATCGTTTTCCTTTAACATTAACCGCAAACTCGATATGTACTTTATTGCTTCGCTTCTTACCGATGCTTTTATGAGTTCCGCTTATACGATTTACCTTCGCGGGATAAATGCGAGAAACGGTTCCGTCTTCTGTATTGTCTCCTCTGTGGCTGCATTTCCCGCCGGGTTTATCCCGCCGGCGCTTCTCTTCTATTTTTCGTTCGATCTTCTCGCGTATCTTTCTCTCTACGGTACTGCTACCGCTCGCGGTCTTAATAATTCCGGATGGAAATGGAATTTGCACGCGCCCGTCGATGCAACAGTGATGGTATAGTTTTTCGCTTTCGGCGCACGTGTAAAATCTACTATCCGCTGGGAGGTCTAGTCCTTCATTACGTCCTACCATTTGCTTTGTAATGAATGAACAGCGGTTACGTTGCACACCACGCTCCCTGCATGTTGTGCATACATATAGAGAATTCACGCCCGCTGGCCTGGAACCTGCGTTAGTATACATTAGTGATTATGTCGCGATATTTCGGTTTTATTGTATACCGTATACCCCGGGCGAATTATTTAGCAAGTCCTGCACCACCGAACCGATCATTTATCGTTGTTATGCTGCAGCAAGAGCATGCTATTGCGAGGGATCGTGCTACAGGCCGGTCATTCGAAAACCGATCAAATTAGCCCTCCAAGTCCTCTTTACGTAGGCATAACTTGATTAATGGAATAAATCAATTAAATTATTCAATACAGGACTAACATAATCATGGCCATGCAAATTGCGGAAGGTAGGCAAACTGGAAAGAGATTCTAAAACCCAATTACGCAACATATGTACATAGTATATTTTTGTTTCTTTCTTGTTAACATTATTTTCTAACAATTGTTTTTAACATCGTAAAAATGAATGTTAAAAAATCTTAAGGAATCTTTTTTTTTGTATTTTCTTAAAAAATAAATTTTCTGCTTTTGTGTGTTTCATTGGTATATTAAAAAGTATAAATATTTTTTTGTTTCTTTCTTTTCACCTCAATACAAATCTCTTATAAAAAGATGCTTTTCATCCAAAAAAATTGTTTTCTCAACTCGCTTCTAACTATCCTAAACTTAATGTTTGAAAAAGAATATTAAATATTTTTTAACAAAGAGAGAGAGAGTTCGCTGAAGGAGATTTTGTTAGGTACGTAAAATCGGATGTTGTAATTGGAGAGAATAATGAGGGAGGATGTGCCGGAACAAAAGGAAGCTAATAGGTATGCCGACAAGAGGAATGCAGAAATTATGTAATGAGGGTAAAGTAGCGTCTTGTTTCAATAAGATCCGTATTATCTCTCTTGCAAATATAAAATAAGAGTGTATCGATCGATAATTCGCAAAACACATCTTGGTGGTGCGTACCTGTTTAACTCGACTGTGCTTTGTGAGCAAAAGCAGATAAGAGCTCTGACTTTTCACGGCGAAATTCTCCATGATATTTTCATAATTGAGTGCTTTATCGAGAAAGAAAACAAATGTAAATTACAAGAAATAATAGTTGTTTAAGGTTTCTATTTTAGCATGAATTTACGTTTTTTTTTTTTTAAGAGTAAGTATAATATATAAGCCCATAAATTGAAGACAATGTATTTTCATTATTAGTAATTATATACATTAATAATTTTTTATTAACTGATTAATGTTAAGTAATATTTATTTTTTCATATTCCAATATTATGTCAAATATGAAATAAATTATTATTTATCATATGCATGAAAAGATAAATCTGAACATTCTAAAGCTGTAAACTATAAGTCTCAACTTAAATATAACATGAAATTAACGTAACGTTGTATTTAGCTTAATGTATTAACAAAGAAAGGTTCCAAATACATAAAAGTTACAGAAGCAAATTAAAACATCTTAATACAAAAAGCTAGAACTCTTTTTCTAAATAACAATTTTAAGACATTTATGTCAATATATCTTGCGAGGATTATTGAATATTTTTGGAAAGATGGAAACTGGATTTAGAAAGAAGGTATAATGCAAAGACAGATAAGATTACCTTTATACACATACGTATATTTAAACATTATTGATTATAGACTAAATCTTTAAACTACTATTTAAGTCAACGTACCTTCAATTATAAAATTAGTCGTACATTAATAATTTCTGAAATAATTTGCATATGATGGACTTCGCGGATACGTTATATCTATCTACCAATATATTTGTCGATATTATGAAATATTATTTCGGGATTTGAAACCATTTCCTTTTCGAAGTGCATGTGTATTATTATCGACAGGATTAAATCTTGATAATACATATAGATATGAGATAAAGCACCACAATAATCTAAGAAAATTGCACGCACCACCGCCGACATCGCGATCATTTCGCGCACGCAGAAAGCAGTTGACGTTTGTGTAGCTTATGGCGAACATTCTCACCTGCATTCTAGAAGCGCGCTCCTGCCCCTGAGGGTGTACGCCGGAACATTTATGTGAAGTAGCTTCAGAGCAGCGACTGAAACAGAAAAAGAGAGAGAAAGCTCATGTGAGATCGCATAAATGTCAATTGCGAGTATATACGTCGTCGCCTGGGGGGTGCTATCGATGTGATGTCACCGGAAATGCACGACAACGATTTCTCGAATGTTCGATTATATTGTCGATAATAAAAGAACATAAAATACGCTTTTTCGGATTAAAGCATCAAGGAATGATTTTAAGTTATGGATATTGATATACATAAGCATAGTTTAAAAAGACAAGAGGAAAGGCGAAATTTTACTTATTTATAAAATTTATATGAATATGAGGTGGGGGGGGAGGGTTATTTATTATTCTATTATTATCTCATGAATTTGTTTCCTTCTGTACATAATTTATTTATTTAATTTTGATGATATTAATATCAATCAATATCAAATTTAAATATTTATTTATCGAAATTGAGACTAATCATGATCTATTTTCTCGCTAAATTTACGACAATATATTACACATCTCTTTCTCTTCTTTTTTTATGATAGAGTTTTTTTAAGTTTATCTATAGTTTTAAGTTTCTAAGAGAATAGATGAAAGAGCTGTTGCAAAGGTTTGCTTGTTAGATCAAGTTAGATCAGAAACTCCCGAACAAGTGCTACTTCGATATTACTCACTACTGATGTGTAGCTCAACTTGAATAGAGAACATTTTCAAATGCAAGACTTCTTTCACGACTAAATCGGTAAATCTCTTGACCTTACTGTCAAGCGCACAAAGAAGTATTAAAAAAACGGTACCATGGTACTCGACCTACCGCGGATCTTTTTACAGAAAAGTATCGCGTCGACCTTCGACTCAAGCTTTCAATAGTGACGAGGGTTGGCAAAACTTGGAAAATTGTGCTGCGATTGGATGATCTTAAGAATTGGAAGTAGATCGTGCTAGATACTCGAATAATGGCAGATATATTTTGTTAGGATGTCTGCTAGTTTTTTTACTTTCCTTCATCTTTTCTCCTCTTGACATATTCGAACCAGAAACTGACGATTTTTATGAACTATACGTTTCGAGATAATAATAAATCGAACTATATATCGAGAATTTAATAAAATCTTATATCATTAAAAAAAATGCTTTTATGACATCAAATAATATATATACCGTTTCATTAAATTCCATGAAGGATTGATAAGTATTGATACAAATATCAATTATTATACATTGTTTCGTTTAAATATTAAAACATTGTTTATAAAATATTACATTTACATATATAAGTTCTTTCGTTTTTTGTACAAATCAGTTTTTCGTTAGATATATAATGTTGACTTGTATTTAAAATTGCTCTTTAAATATTTAAAAAAAAAATCGATCTCTTTTTATTATCAAATTGAATTTCCCCATTTTAGTAATCCGACGCGTTTTCAATCCGCTATAGATAAAATTAGGAAGAAATTGCCGAGCAACCTTAGAGGGTCTAAGCTCAACTCTTATATTTTTTAAGCGTAGCAGACTATATGTGTATGTAGAGTACATAAATATGCACATGTAACGACTAGTAGAGGTCGGTATCTAACTTTGTCGTCATTGGCGTTGTCGTCGTCGTCGTCGCCGCTGACAGAAGAACGGGAATGGACGCGAAGAGCAAAAAGGTTAAGAACAAGAATTCCTAGGCAGAGACGAGCTGAAATTTTCAGTACCAGATTAAATGTGGAGGCTAGAACATTCTAGATGCCGCGCCGGTCTTGTTTCGTTCTACGTTCGTAAACTCGTAAATGTTACCCGTAGATAGTTCGTAAGATGAAGATCTCGTATAGATACACATACATATTAATTCATAGAACAAAACTGAGACTATTTCTGTGCGGGAATAAGAGAGATTGTTCCGTACTTAAACTAATGGCGAAATATTGATGCGTCTAAATTTATTGTTAGATAGAACATAGCTTGATGACAGCAAATGCTATTTTGTGGTCACTTCACCAAATCAAAAGCAAAAAACATATTGAATTATAAGTTGACGACTAAGAATGCGTAACTCGGAACGCATCCTAAAATTGCTGAATGTCCGAACTTTTAAAATTTATTTACAGAATTAAATTTTGAAATTATTGTAACTTACTCGTATTTCGAAATATAATGGATATATTACAGGGAATGGAAAGTTACTTTTTAAAAGTAACACGTTACAGTTACTCGTTACCGAATAGAAAAAGTAACGTTACAGTTATCGTTACTTGAGAAAGTAACTTTTCGTTACTTTTCCGTTATTTTTTAAAATCGATAGGAGCTTTCTAATCTCAAGCGCTATGAGGGGCTTGTGTCCAATCGTGTGCAAAATAACGATAAAAGTAACTGTAAAATTTATTACCGTTAAAAAAAATGTAACTACGTTACAATTACCAGTAAAGTTACCAAAAAAGTAACTTGTAACTGTAACTTCGTTATTACAAGTATAAGGAGTTACTTCCATTCCCTGGTATATTAATAGTTTATTATGAAATGTCGAAGTTATACATGGAACATCAATGTTGAGAAACCAATTTACTTTGCATGTATCGACTGTCCACACACATTTATAAATATATCGCTTAACTTTCCTAACTTTCCGACACGACGAAGTATATTTCTCGTCTCGTGACCCAGCCGTAATGTCTACCTCTTCTTACCCTTTCGCTAGCCTGTCGATCCTTTAGAGCTTTCAATATCTTTACCCGACATGGTAAGTACCAAAATTCGAACGTCACTTCGAAGTTTTCACCCGTCCTAGGACACGTCTAAACAGTTTAGTCAGTGAGGCGCGCACGAGAAGCGTCGGGCAAACCGAAACTTTCTACGGAAACCTCACGAGCTTTCGTAATTGGAGAAGGGGGAAGAGACGAAGAAGGACTTGGGTCTGCTTCCTGATTCTGCATATACCTTGCAAAGTAAACTGGTAATGTTCATCTGGTGGAAATTGTTATGCCCTGTCAGAAGCAAGCTACGAGTGACGTAGGTCCGAGGCGAATCCGAGTTTCTAGATCACCCTAAGAGGATTAGATAAGGGAGAGCTGCCCACAACACACCAGTGTAACACATTGTGTGTGGTTTTTAGAGCATTACAAGCGAAAATCGATGTCGTCTTCTTCCCTTCTACCGTATTTTCTAAAGCTGTAATATTTATGACCTCAGCTCGTATACCATTCTACAAATAAATTACGCGTCGTGATTTAAATCACGCAAACACACTGCTTGAATATTAATTCCCCTTTCAAAATTACAATTATTCATATTCCTTTTTTCTAAACATATTTTTTACTTAACGCTCTACGGAGTTATCGATTAGCGTCAGATTTGTGCAAAGCAAAAAACGTGCACGTAGGGTTGTCCTTCCACGTGATTGTCATTGAAATCGTTAAAATACAATGGGTTGACGCAGTTGGAACCGAACAAACGGGGAATAACGAATGCATTTTGCGTTAACGATGTGACGTTACGCTATTATCCTCAATCCGAGAAGAAAAGTGACTCGATTGTCGATGCATCGAACAAGTGTAAAACTCGTCCGATTAATTCATAGTTTAATCGTGAGAAACGCGACGACACGTTCAACGCGATATTTGTCGATCGTCGCTAGATTCTCGTTTCGCTACGCCCATCGCCTAACAATAACTTCCTCGCTTTCCGTATGTATTCCAGCTTCGACCGTTGAATTACACGATCGGCTTTAAGAGAGATAAGCGACCTTTCTCTCGACGAGTCACCTTTGGTCGTGACGCCGGCCAAGAGAGCGCGATTATATTCCATCGAGAGGATCGTGCTTCGATTTCGTCCGAGAATTAATTGCACCGGGATTTGGCTTTGCATAGCTGTCGGAGCCGTCGCCTCTTCACGAAACTCGCTAAGTTCGAAGCAACGAATATTGTGGGCCCTTCGATTACGATGACCTAATGGTTGTACTAAAATTTGCATTGAAAATTTTGAACAATCGACACAGATCTACTTGTGATAATAATATATTACAACGTTTGATATCTTGTAACAATAAAATTGTGGGTAGGCTATTTCTTTGTAAATCTTTCTTCTTGGAAAAAACTTTCAGGACATGACAATTTTTTAGCTATAAAATATAATGAAAGATAATAATATAGAAAGCAATTATAGATTGATGAAAAAAACTTTGAAAAAAATTAAAAATTGATGATAATTTGCTGTAAAAGGTATCATGTAACGTTCTATGTTGCATTTATTCTTTAATACATATTATTTATTTTCCGCATTTTACGGTTTATTATAAATCATCTTCATTAAGAATTTCTTTATATGATATACATAATCTCACACGGATTAGAGACTTTACACGAACAATGCCACTTTATCAGTCACCCCGAAACTACCTTGTTCTTGCTCTAAACGACATTAAGAGACACCCTTCTCGCGCGGGCTATGTATTACCGTGTTAGCGCAGGTTATGTTGTTCTTGTACCAGACAATGCTGAGAGCGCTATTTCTGAGGATATGACAAGCTAATTTCACTGTAACTTCCGTTGATATCCTTTCCGCAGACTATTTCTGAACTGGTAAAAGCGAAATATAAGAGCATAGAAATATGATAAATTCGTTTCAATTTTTTGTTGTTTCACGAACCATTTTCACAAATAAAAATTTTAATCACTCTATTCATCAAATGCCCAATAATATTACTTCCGCTTTCGCAAAATTTTGCAATCCGCTTTGCAGATTGTGCGGACTTTATCGTTTATCGATCGGGATCTATTATTAAACTTTACATGGTTTGATAAGTCCGCGCAATCACGAGACTCGAAGTCTCATCTCCTTATCATATTTCACGTCGGAAAGTAGGATAGTAAAATTTTTAACAAGGTCTCGATGAATATGCGTGTTATAACACACTAAGACCGAGAAATTAAATTACACCGTAAAGTATGATAGTTCACTGCATAATGGACATATGCGCGAGGAGGACATGTATAGAAGGACGACGAGAGAGGGAGAGAGAGAGGGAGAGAGAGTAGGAATGCACCGAGACTTTATTTTAATACTGACTTATCTAAGAGCGGCGTAATAACGTACCTAAAAAAGCGCTATCGTTAAAACTTCTTGCGAGTCGAGGCAGCACACCGAGGTATCTTTAATTTATGCAGTGTCCGCGTTTCGGGCGTTACGAGAATGAGAGAGAGTGAGAGAAGGGGAGAGAGAGAGAGAGGGGGGGGGAGGAAGATAGAGAGAGAGAGAGACAGAGTAGCCCTCCGCGTTACGGTGGCTTTCTCGGAACGAAGTTGAAATTCATTATAAGCAGACATTAATTTTACGCGGATTAATAACGACGCTTCCCTGTCCTTTATCACAGGCGGAACACCGTGAGTCGGCGCCGACGCGACGCCGCGTCTCACCCTGCTGTGTTTTAATTAATTCGTGCCACGCGCACGTGTTTGTGTAGCTTGTCATTTTCGTCGCTGTCTTTCAATTGGCCGAAAGAGACGCAACCGAGCGAAGGATGCAAAATTGTACAGTGGAAGTCAAACACCGGCTAAATGCCACAAATAATGCTCCAGATTACAACAAAAAATATTTGAAATTCCGTGTTTATAAAAGATCACAGAAAAACTAATTTAGTATCTACATATTAAGCAATTTAAAGGATTTAATTAATACATAATGGATAACAAGAAAAATGTGAGATAGGATAGATATATTAAGACATGAAACTCTGTCTATCTTAGGTGTCTTTCTAGGAAAAAATTTGTTAATTTTATATATTTCATCCTTTTTCTCTTTTGAATATAAAATGTCTCTCTTTCATTACAGGTAATGAAAATATTATTTTTAGTATTTAGTTGTCATCTAATTTTTATTTAATTTTTAATTCCTCAATTAGAAGAAAACTCTTGTTTATCATACTGTTAAATTAATAATGTCAAGTTATATCCAATTTGAGTTATTTTTTATCATTCCTATAAATGATATAGCCCTTCTACTACTATGACTAATATGACGTTAATTAAAAAACAATAGAGTTAAACAATTTAATCAAGAAAATGTATTAAATTTGATTGAAATATAACTTATTATTTATTAAATGCATGCATTAATATGGACGTTTACTTTGAAACTAACCACGGAAATAAATGGATTTATATTTTGACATACATGAAAGTTAAAAATAATAAAATGTTATTTTTAACTCAAGGGATTGGGTTACCATTGTTCCTTTTATATCTAACAGTGCTATCATTCTGTTGGTTGCCGTAAATATCGAGAAGGTGCTTGATGGAACGAAGCCAAGTGCGTGATCATCAAGTTTGGCTCGGTGAATCGAATAATGACTGGATATGACAGCGAAGAACCGAATGGGCAATCATCGCTATCGCTTCTAGCGATAAGATAGGATCGCTTAATTCGCTATTTCTGCCGAGTTCAACAAAACGCGTTGTTGTTGCTCAGCGGATTTACCGCACTGCGCCGTTACTCGAGCAAACGAGCTACCGCGATGTCGAATCGATGATACTCGCCTGCGCGTCATCGTTTTCGTGCGATCCGCCTCGAGGCCCCCTGCTTTTCAGAGCTATCGGCCCGTCGTCATGCCGGTTCATCGCGTGCAAACGCTTTTTCCTTTCATGCCCTTTTGCTCGTACCATTTTTGCACGGAGTCATTACCATAGTTACACCAGAGCTCCAGCTTTATTTCGAAAATTCCATTCGGCAAATTTGCGCGCACGCTGATCGATTTTCCTCTGTTTTCACCTGTTATATCATTGCTACGCAAACCGGGACGTACGTTATTTTACGGCTCGATATATCTATGGATGCGCGCCGTCATTGTTCTATTTCTTGACGGCGCCTATATAATATGTAATTACACGGCACGTAAAACGATATTAGTTATTCCACTTGCAAGATATTGATGTATCACAGTTTCTTTGTTCTACCGCCTGTGCATAACAGAAGAATAGCCTGAATAATTCAGCGGCACTTTTTTTGTCCCTGCACGTCGACATTCAAGCGCTTCGTCTTCGCTCTTGCTCGCGCGATCATTGCCACCCGGTACTTGTGGAGAACAGACTTTACATACGTATATATACATATAAATATATAGTCCTAATTCGAGATGTTGGAAACTAATTGATGAAACAGTTGCATCAACCGATATAAATTTGCTACGTCAGCTAACACAGTACCATTAATTTTCTCCGCATCATCAATTTTTTTTCCACTTAACAAGAATTAGTATCTCGAATCTAGAATCTCAATATTAAATGCATGAAATTAAGATATGTATCTCTGGGATGTACATGCATATGCATCTTCCATAAATTGTATACGCATCTAAGAGATACACGTTGCATTAAAAAATCTTTTGATCTTTTAATGTGACCTAATAAGAATAAATTTCTCTCTTCTTTACATGTAAAATAGATAAACAGTAAAAACTATAATCAAGATTTATTTATTTTAATACATATAGCCCATCTTTTTACAGTATTCATAATGTCTAATTCATAATATCGAATTGTTCTCAATTTGAGTTATTTTTATTATTTCTCGATCGCCACTGTGCTTCAACTTAAAATGTTAATGTAACTAAAACAATGGAGTTAAACAATTAAAATCATGAAGATGTATTAAATTTGACTTAGTTTATTATTTACTAATTGTAAGTACATAATATGAACGTTGTTTACTTCGAAACTAATCACAAAAATGGATTGATTTATATTTTAACACACATGGAAATTAGAATGGAATAAACAAGATATTTTACTCGAAGAATCAAATTACCACTGATATCTAATAGTGTATTTATATCAGTTTCAAGGAATAAAGAATTTCTATATTTTGTCCTATGAGGAATTTCCATCGGTAAATTTAGACGAACTAAAGATGATTAAATTTTTTTTAGACAAAAAATTGAAAATAGCTCCTGCAACAAGATTTAACTATGATATGGATAATGATTCTACATGTATGGAGATTTAATTTTCAAAAAATTGCTTCAGACGGGTGTCTTAACGAATCAGCGGAAAAAACTGGGTAAAGAAAATCAGTCTAAAGTAGTTCTGTCTGGAACGCGAGATTAACGAGGGTAGCAAGAAGGTAAAAATACACAAGCAGAAAGAGAAAAAGAGGGTAACCGAGGAATCGAGTATAAAATTGTCCATGGTCGCGCTCGCACGACGAGCAATAGGGCCTTTGTCTGGCGACCGCGGGGGTTGAAATAAAAAATAATTAGTCGCTTTCAGCTTCTAGGCGATATAGTACCGCATACTCCTTTGCGCCAGAACGGATGGTTAAGCTTTCCAGGTTGGATAAAGGACGAATTAACCGTGGAAATCCTTTATATTCGTTCGCGACGTTAAACGCGACTTCTATTAACTTGGCTTCCAACGTTTGTGTATCCCACCACACTAGGTTCCGGCGAATGTTTGCCAATTCATGAAACGTGATTGCATCCTTTAGTTAAACATGATTAATTATAAGCTTTTATGTATTTTTTGGTCATTAAGTCTGCAAGATGAATCGACATTATTTAACGACATAAAAGATAATACTGTAATGAGAACGATCGAAAAAGAGCCAATATTTTAACATTTTGCATTATCATAATTTCAACAAAGTGACAAATTGTAGTAATAATGTAAATAATGATAAAATGAATAAATAATAAGACATATAAAATTCAAATTTGTAAATTACAAATGGATGTGAATTAGTTAGAATACTGAAATTCAAAAAGATGTGTTAAGATGCCATTATCACGTTATGCAGCAATATTTAGTTTCGTCGAATAATTGGATTATATTTGAATAATTTGCTTATCATCCTGTCACAATAATTCGCCTGAGGACCTGGTGGTAAAAGTTATAAGTGCTTTAACGTACGCGGATAGTTGTTTTGAACTGTTCTACTTATCACGCGAGAGAGGCCAGCTAACTCTTCTCAGTCGTGTGTTCACATCGAACAAACTTTATGCACATTCCATTTTCCGTCGCTTCCAAATATGCCATGTAGTTATTCCTGCGGCGATTGTTCTGACTAGAAACGTCTTCAAACGTTTGGCTGTTGTCGACCAACAAAATATGACTCTCCTAATAGAGGAGAGAGAGAGAGAGAGAGAGATAAATCGCTAACTAAAAGTTTGTGCATTAATACCTCGTAAAGGAAGACTGTTAAATAGTAATTTTCACTCGCAATACATTGTTAAATTACTGTTGAAAATGTTACTTGGTTCCGAGGGAATATTTGCGAGCAGATGGCTTGCGAGTAATCTTTTCCTAAAGTCGAAGTGTTTAAAGAATCGACCAGGTACACAGGAACTATCGAGAAAAACATTAGTGTTCGTCTGATTAATGTGTTCGTGGTTTCACATCGACGGGGGCAGAGTTTTACGTTACAACGCGATGGTCACGTTCGATAACCCGCGCCAATGACAAGTCCATTTCTTTTACGAGACTGCGCGTTTGATTAACCGAACTAGATTGTATCCCAATAAAGAGAAGTACCTGACAGTCCTCTTATCTTATCCCATACTACCTGTCCGAATGGGTTAAGACTCGTATCTGGTCACGCTACACGAAGTGGATGTTCTCCTTATATACATCGTTGCACTCGGAATTAAAGCCTCGGAGAATGTAAAGCCAGGGACACGGTAAGGCAATGGTCGGCCGACCCGGCCGGGCATTATCGTATTCAGATGAGCTTCACGTGACTGGAAGAGCGACGCTCGACATTAACGTTTCCATTATAACGATACGACGTTACCGCGGGCTCTAGTCCGCGGGTGTAATCCTCGAGTTTAATTGTCGTGCCGGTAACAACAGAGAGTGCGGCGCGATATGTTCTACCTCCGTTTCGCTCTTTCAGTGCTATTCCGAAAATCATCGCTCTCTCGGGCGCGATCCAGCTATGAAAAGTCCATGATTCCCGAATGCACTTTTCACGACACTGCGTGTCGTGGTTACTTCGAAAGCATACCAAATGGTAGATTCAACGGAAAGCGATTTGAGCAATGTCGGCCGCCTGTTTGTATTTTTTTAATTTTGGTCAAGTATCTATAAAAAAAGGTAGCTACAGATCAAAAATAATTTTGTTGGATCATCAAAATAGTTATATGGGAAACTCAAGCAAGACGAGCTATAAAAAGTTTTGACGTTCTAGCAACCAGTTTGAGGGCCCTTATATTTTGATAGTCCAATAAAATTGCCAGATCTGTATGTAGCCAAATTTTTAGCAAAACCGTTTTTTTCCGTGTAATTATCAATAGCTAGCTGTAAATCGCAAATGATAATTCGCAAATAAAATTATTACTCTACTTTTCTTATTGAGTATCTATATAAAAACATAAATAACTCCGTCTTTAAGACGCTGGCTCTGTCGTTCCGTTTAGATCCCTGGAGTTTTAAACTCGCGCAAATAACCACTGTAATATCGCGAGAATGAGAATAAATATAAAAACCGATCGTTCGCGTTATTACAGGTAGCAGAGATATTAACCACGGCGCTCACATTTCCTTTCGACGTGGATATAAACTGCGCGCGGGCCGAATGTATGTTCTCGCCCGATATGATTCTCGCTCTCTAATTACAGGTATCCACGGGAGAAACGCGATATCTATAGAATTATTTCTCCTTTATTCGTCGCGGAAACGAGCGCATAATTAGACATCCGACCGCAGGAAGTTCGAGCTGATGCGACTTTAAACTGACGTCTGGACTCGCGTTTTGCCACGGATGGGAGTTGATAGAACAACGATCGTTAACAACGGTTCCAGCACGATTATTTCGACGAACCGACGAAATAATCGTACGTACCGCGAGAATAAGTTTTCAAAGCTCTTCCTACGTGAATTCCATGCTAACGTTAGCGTCGGAGCTTTCGCCTTCTGCTCGAAACAACGGAAAGTTCCCATTAAAAGCCCGTGAAGATAAGGAAAATTAGATCCACTCGTCTCAAAGGAGTATTAATAACCTTGACGAAAAGATTTTTCATCTACCAAAAAATCTTAACTCATTTCTTAATTGTGTTTGATCGTATATCAAAGTATCTTGAATCTCCATCTGAATCGATAGACTTTTAAGGAATTCAGAATATATCATTGTATGTTTTTTATTAGATATTTGATCAAAGTTTTGAAATGTAAAATGTAAATAAAATGGGTTAACTGCATTTTCTTATTCTAGTTTTTATAATCGACAATGATACATTATACATCGATGTTCTCACTATTTATTTCTTTCTCTCTTTCTCTTCACATCACTATCTAAGAAAGTTTCTTTTGTGGTTAAACTACTTCAAAACTCAATATCGCTGTTTCGTTACACGCCGCTAAGATACGTACATGCACGACTGCAGCCGCATTGCCTTGACATTGACGAATTGCCACACGCTTTGCTCTTCTCGGAATTTAAATGGCACCATCTACATATATGAAAACGAAGCGTCTCAGGTGGAAACGAGAAAATTTTTCGGATGAAATTGCTTCCGAACATGCTTTATTCACCTTTGCCATTCAATCTTTATTAACTCTTTTTCAGTTATCCTTTATCAATCTCTTATTAATGATCTGTTACTTACAATTAGGCAATCTCAGTGACGATCAAAAGTTTGCCAAATCATTTTGCCAAGCCATTTTGCTTTATACATCATCGTTTAAATCTCACATACCATATGGTATATGAAAGAATTTTATCTACAAAGAACCTTTTAAAATTTTCATCTTATTTTACTTTCTTTTTTTATTTTACTTTTTTATTTTATTTCTTTTTCTAATGAAGTGCATTAAAGATTGATGCTTTATAAATGTCTATAAAATCACGAAAAATTATACAATTATAAGAGAATGTAATTAAATATTATATATAAAGAAAAAAAACAAAAAGGATGGAGAACGACAATAATAGACAAAAGGCTACAATGTCATGAAATAAATGAAGAGGAAAATAAAAAGAGCAATAAAGAGGAAAGAGAATCGGATTAGAGAAAGTGGACATTGTAAAAAAGCGGGAGTTAATGGACAGCTATTGTCAGAAGAAATAGGTAGATATTTCTGCAGGAAGAGAAAACGATCTATAAGAAATCTATTAACAATTCTGCGGGTCGGGAAAATGTTTTTAATCAGATTGGCTCGTATAATCTCTAATATCTCCGATCTTCATCGGTCGTCAGTAGCCAACTCGGGGACATAGGAAAGATAATTGTTGCCCGCGGCTGGACAATCGTCGGATAAAGTCACCTCCTCGTCTCGTTTATGCCCTTCACACATGTTCACGCGCGCGAACGCAAACACATACACGTTCACGGTACTTACGGTGATAAATTTGTCCGGTGATAAGAGTTCCGATTTTTGTCTTTACGACCCCTGGTGGGGCCCGGAGCGCGGGATTCGGGGAAGAGGTCACTTCCGACTCATGGCGTGACTGCCTCGCACTCCCAGTGTTCGCTCGACGTGGACGTAGAAACTACGGAGGGATCTACATGTAAGGGAGGTGACTCTCTCCGGTATAAGGTTATACAATCCACATGTAATGCCATCGGGGCGCATTTCACCCTCGAGTGCACGGGGCGTTCTCTCCTCTCCCTCACGTTCTCTATCTTTTTTTTCTCTCTCTCTCTCTCTCTACTTCTCTCTTCGTCATTTGTTTCAAGATATGAGATGCTGGTTCGAATGTGTAGAGTCTAGTCAATTCCGTCGGGATAGAGACAGAAGCAAGAAGGTGTTACGACGGAAATGCAGAAACCGGAGACGAGGGCGTTCCACCACCGACGAGCGAGCAGTAGTTTTTCGCGTGCTTTATGACTATCGATTCTTTTCTGCCCTCGTGGTACCCGTCGCGCTCGATGCGTCGAGACGGTTCGGGGCCGTCACGTGTTAGCTGGTGGTGCGTCCTGTCGCTGACTCAGCCGAAAGCAACTCGGCATTAATATTAATTACCGCGCCACGAGTGCGCTCGTTGTCGCGTGGGTTAGCGTTTTTCGAAAACGCTCGAACAAGCTCGTACCAAATGCATTAATGATAATCGTAATTCACCGTATACCGCAGTTAGAACGCTTTAGAAAATGTGTTACAATCGCGCGCTCTGAGAATAACAAATCTGTGCAGCAAATTTTACGATTGTAAAATAAATTTCAGCAATTATACTACAATAGATTGTTATTAATTTCTTTTCTCGAGAGAGAAAGAGAGAAATAAGATACATTGCCAGGTTAAGCTCCATTGATGAAACATTTATACGTTCTATATACTCAAAACAGTACGGATATTTTTCATGTGCAGAGTAACACAGAGAGTTGGTTACGCTAGGCACGTTTCACGTGTCATTCTTTCAGACAAGGATAACGCAGCACCTCACCATTGCAAGAGAAACATTTATGAGAAAGGTAACTGATGAGGAGTTTCGTATTTCTAGCGTAATGATAGGTTTCGTCGATCAATCAGATGTTAATGCTCATTCGTGCAACAACCACATGAATAATTCTACCCCCGCCATACTCGCACTAATCCGAATATGAATTTGGATTAGCATTCATCAGCAGAATAAAAAATAATCATGATAATATATGTATATAACAATAATTAATGCAACTATAATCGATACATAAATTGTAATAATTTAATTGAATTATGGTACAAAAAATTATGTAATAGCACATACATTTATTTTCAAGAAATTTTGAGAAAAGACAATTGACACAGCACAGCAATGCATACATAATTAACTCATTAATACTAATGTCTCAATTTTAGAAAAAAATTTTATTTACATCATACACACACAACTATTAATAAATAACTTTTTTTTATTTTTCGTTATTTGATTTCCAACATTTTCAAAATAGTATCAATTTACGTATTAATTTTTTTTACATCAAAAGATGCTAATATTTTATATTTCCCAAAGCATTAAAAAAAGTAAATAACAATATATAATATAAAAATATATAATATATAAAACCTTTTAATTGATAATTATTCTCCTAAAAAAGCGGGTTAATGCTACAGTCCAATCATCTAATATTTATAAAAGACCATCGTGGAACAAGTTGACTACTTCATATAAGAACGCCATGGATGGCAAGGTACATATAACCCTTCCGTTTACCGCGATAATGGCGGTATCGAGAAAGAAGGAAAGAGACTGAAGCGAGACAGGAAGGGAACGAATAGACTGCAAACAATGGCCGACCGTTTTCAACAGTGTAAACGGAGTTAAACGCGGCTCAACGAGGAGTAATAACAAAAATGAAATCCGCGATAGTAATGGAAAAAGGAACAGGTTCATTCGCCAGCAATGACATCTACGGGAGAAACAAGGTTGCGGCGGTTAGCAACGTTAAAAATGTATTATTTCATTGTGATAACAAGCTATAGCCCTTTTGATGTTGCACGAGCTGGGTGGAATAAATTAATCGTCACAAATGTTGGGCTCCCCAGTGAATCTGATAAACTTTGCAAATATGAAATTCACGCGAATTTTTAAACAAGTTATTAAATTGCTTATCAATTTAATAAAATGATATTACTCTGGTTCTGCTCATAATAGCGTTTCAAAACTGAAACAATTTTAGCGCGCAGTATGCAGAATCAAATATGTAGGTATATAAATTCACACAGAGATATTTCAGCACTAAGATCCCGCTTTAACCGACTATAGGAATTTTCGTATTTATTAGATTTATTCTTATAGGTCTAAATGCGCATTATATATATTGTTTAAACAAGCGATGTTGAACAAAATCTGTGTCACTTTTATTACAATCAATATTAATTAATATTGGTTAATATACTTTTAATTTAACAGCGAATGCAGGTTTATGTACGTCTCTTCCTATATAATGTCTTAATGAGGCCACGTTAATTGTTATGGCGATCAATAGAAGCAGCTTAATGAACACAAACGTGATGAGAAACATAAGCAAACATTTACTAAGCAAATCGTTTATTTGTTAATTTGGGTCGTATAGCAACTTGATGATACTTCGTCCTTATCGTGGTATTATCTTCTGCCATTATTTATGAGAGGGTTCACATGAGCTATTAATGAAGGCTTTTTATCCCCGCGTTTAATATTTTTAACGGCGTGGAGAACTATAGTTAGTACAGGAGACAGCCATTACACAGGAAGGCGATTTAAAAGCCCGAAACCTATGAACCACTTTCCACGAGAATTCGCATTCGCCAGATTACATTTCTCGATGCAGCTGAGAAGATTCGAATACTCGGCGCTGTTTCGCGTCGCTTCCTTATAAGAGCGTCACGTGGTAAAGGAATCTTATAGAATCCGAAAAAACCACGGTCCACCGATCATCATGGTCCTTGGGGTCGACATCTTACAACGACATAACGATATTGCTGCCGCTTCGCGTGTCGAAAATGGTTGAAGGAAAAAGAGAAAAAGGAAGAAAATCTCGCCGGTCGCGTGATTAAGTTTCGCGCCTGTCAAGGAAGGGCGATATTATATTACCGTGCGATTTCACGTACTTGTACGACTTTTCGAGTGCTTTCACCCACGAGAGAGGGCAAGTTTTCGAGTGCTTTCGTGCGACATTCTGTACGCGCCACTGATCGTTCGTCGCATAGGATATCGCCCGACCGACGTCGCTCGATACATTTGAATATTTAATGAGGGATCACGGTAAACAACCGCATATTACTCGCTGACTATGAGCACAGCCATATTGGTAATACCGCGTTTATTATTGGTAATGCAACGATGTCCTATGCGCTCATGATAATCCTTAATTCGGCTTCCGACGTATGGAAGTCCTCCGCGGATTTCAGAGTGTTCTCCGTAAAAACGTCATTGTCATTATCGATGCTCGTTGAATACATGTAATTTAAATAAAATGTAAATTTTAGAAAATTAGATATTTAAATCGAAATATCCGGAGGGAATTACAATTATTTTGTTAATTAATTTATTATGCGAAATTGTTAATTTATTATTATGCATTTCTGCATGGCATTAATATGAGTTTTCGAAAATGATTTTAGAAGCGAAGACATTATTACGATTATTCATACGCATCGTGTAAAATTAAATTTTTGTCCAGTTAATATTTTTCGCAAGTATTATATCGCAGATATAGTTCATATACTATATCTCGCATTTCTGATGTAATATAATTTATCGGCTGAAAATAATATTGCACGTAACAATACGTGTGTACAATTAGAATGAGCCAGGATATAGTGATGCATGTTTTATATGAAGCATATTTTGTATGCTTATGCGTGTGTGCTTATATTTCCATTATTGATAAACGCGATTCCTATCAATGCTTCAGTAACGTACAATATCAGTTCCAATACGAAATCACCAGTTTTCATCCAACTTTTTGAGCTTTTCCACATTTGTAGTTGATATATAATTTGTTGATATATAGTTTGTATTGTAATTGATAACGCATAAATAGAATTGTGTCGCGGTAACAATGATAATAAGTCCGTTTTCTAACAGAAAATGGTTGCGCAAATTAAAATTACATCAATACAGCCGTATATTACTCGTTCGGTTGGCGTGTGGACGTTTATCGGGCAAACATACTTTAATAGCTTACTGTGCTTGTCTATTATAACAGTACAAATTTCAATTTACGCGTTCATGGTCATTGTTATTATAATCAGTATCAATATCATTTTCAGTCGATTATTATAGTAATATACAACAAGTTACTTGTTTTCCATTGTTACTATTAGTGTTATTATTCGTCGTTATTATTTATTCTACCATCATTCGAGAAATGTAGTGCGTGTAGGAGAATTAAATATCATTTAACTTGTATACATAAAAATGTTCCAGAAGTATCAATTAAAAAGTTTCCAGTTTACAACATGGAGGTTTATGCATATTATGAATAATATATGCATAATATGCTGCATAAACTTCAATGTTATAAACCAGAATAACTTGAATCAAAATAAATAATGTAACATTTGTAAAAATTTTTCTCTACAGTAGTCCTTCGAAATCATATATTCTCTGCTAGCATTGTCGGATGACCGACTTACGGAAAGAAGTCGTCAAACGGATGACTTTACTCTCGGCGAATAGACATCGTCCATGGAATTCGGGATTATTCTGGACCATAGCCAGAATTCACCCCTCCATTCTACAACGTTTGCAAAATGCCCGTGTCTTTTCACTTACCCGTACCTGTTTCTAACAAAGATTGGTGGTCACCCTTCATAAATTTCAACCATAATATTCTTGCATTTTAGAAAAATTTTGTCGGAAACCAACAAGTAGACGAGGCATCTTGAGAGATAAATTTTTATCCCTAGAAGCGCCAGAGCGGTGCTAGCACACCGTGCGGGCGTGTGCCGACTCTCATGAAATATGAAATTTCTTGCATCCGTTGCAAATCACGGAGCACCCCTAAAAATTCAACGAAATGTTACAGAAGGCAGCGCCAGACAAAAGTGGTTCTTTGAAAACTAGGAACTTCTCCCCCTCCTTCTCTTTTTCTTTATTTCTCGTTACATGACATTGCAATTCTCTTCGTTACGAAACACGAAACGAATAGCAAATGAAAACAAGTCGAATTACGTGTTAGTGCAAAATTTACATAGCGATAAAAAAAAAACAAAAATAAAAAACGAGCAAGTGTGAAAATAATTACGAAAAAAAGATTAATCGAAATTTTTTATGCGTTTAATTCATTATAAATTTTATCTTGTTTGCTCAATGAGTATTACATCGTATATATGACGTTAGCGAGGTAACTTAATGAGTGACGATAATCATTGTTATGCATTTGCTTTACCATTGTATCATTAATACTTAAACGGCTTGAAAATTTGTGAAAATTTAGCTAGAGTGTATATTACGAATAACTCGCATAGAAGCGTGTGACAAATATAGATAATTTTACGCAGGATAACGCTTTTTGTCATCCGGCCTAGTAATTAGACACATATACAACAATTTTCGCGGGAATTAAATATAGGAACACGAGAGAAGCGCGCTGTGGGCCAAAGTCGGATTCAGCGTAAATAACTGGGACCAACTAGAGCTCCCGTTTATATCCTGTTACGAGTAATTATGCGAAGGGTTTAAAGTATATTCCCGCGTGTTCTGTTCGGCCGTAGATTCAAATTTGTCCGGTGCATTGTACAGTCCGCAAAAAGTGTTATGCGTTACTACCGCGACGAGAAAAAAATAAGAATGCGTGAAATTTACATTTTACGTATCACGCTTTTGCATTCTCGGTCTTCTTTTGCCGCCGTGCACTTTCAACATTACGCTGCTCTCGTCGTTGCGGTCTCCGCGCTGGGAAGTATTATTTCTAATTACACCGGAATGCGAATATAGCGCGATGCCGTTTTGCGTGGCAGCTTAGCTTCCGGCAAATCGTTGCTTACACAAAAAATAAAACATATCTCTTGAGAATTATATTTACAGAAGCAGTTAAAATTAATTTATTAATCACATGTACACATCTAAAAATATACAATTTAATTCTTTCTATGCAATTTAACTTGAAGTTAAATGAGACACAAAGATATCGGAAATAAAAATTAAGCGTAAGACTTTATATTTAATTCTCTATTTATGCACGTCATAAATTTTTTATTATTATTGGCTTAAAACATGAATTTTCCTATATTTAGTATCTGCTCATATTACAAGTATGATAGAGAATTAATGCAAGTTGCGCAATTTGAAATTGACACGGTACTGAAAGTTCAATCGACTTCGGGCTGCATGATTTGATATAACTAGGCTACGTGAATTCGCGAAACACCTGTTTGCGTGACGGAATGTACGAATTGCGTAATCACGTTTGGACGAAAGAAATTTAAGTGTCGTGTATCTGGAACGACGCGACGAGAAATTGAAACGGGAAAATAGAAATGCTTTTGACCGGGACACGATCAGAATGAAAATCTGTAGAAAGTCTGCGACTGGAAAAACGGGGAGAAATTAATTTGCGCCGGCGGAGCCAGTCTGAAAAAACACAGACGCGACAGTGCCGCTTGGCGGAGAGAGGTAAGGATTTGACGCGAAAAGCGTAAATTATTTTTCTTCCGAGACAAACGGAGTTTGTCGCTCCGAAATTTACAGAAGAGTTGAGCTCATACCGCTGACCCGTAAGTTCGTCGATTTATATCTTCGTCGGCTACAATTTGCGACGTGAAGGCTATTACCGGAAGCAGTCTGGAATATATACAACTGTGGCGATAACGCTCGGAATACATTTACCGGGCTAATTCGGAGCTTCTCCGACGCTCCTCCGTACGTACTTACGTCTCGCCGCGTGGAGGAATGCGGTCGAAAGAAAATAAAGGAATTAATTGGAAACGAGAATGCATGCCTGAGAGAAAGGATGGAGAAAGGAAAGCAAGACCCTCGGGATTCAGGCAGTCAGCGTTACATTTTAAACTCCGTAACAAGATCCGGGCACATTCCGGCGGTTTGGCGGAGCACGAACGGAATTTTCTGCGCCATGATGCCGATAAGAACGACGAAGATGGACCGCAAACAGATTCGTTTTGGCACGTTTGTCGATAAAACGAGGAGCTGAATTTGACACATGTATTTGTTAAGAGGAGTGTCGTTAAGAGACGCGTGTACGCGTGCTGCACTGTGGGATTTAAAATGAGAATTCTCGCGCGTTATGATTGTTTTCTACGATTGGGGATTTTGCAAATTCCCATCAGAGGATTATATATATTTTCCCTTCCGATATGAGAAAACGGGATAATACACGTGGCGTGAAATGAACGGTTTACTTATCGCGGACTCCAATGTGTATAATAAAGAGACGTTCCACTATCGCGTGCGCGAATTGTTTCGTCGTTAATCGGTTGCTTTCTTAGAGGGATTATCCTTTGCATTATATATATATATGTATATATATATATATCGCGTAACATTAGAGTGTAACTTACTCGGCAAACAGCGTAATGGAAATATAATCCGGAGGACTAAAGCCTCCGCAATCCCACCGAAACGAAAATACCTTCGCGAACACGAGATCGCCGAGTTCCGTTTTTCCTCTCTCTTTCACTTATCCGTTTCCCTCTTTCTCTCTTTTACTCTCGTCCTCCCAGCTATTTTTCTCTGATCCCGGACACGGGTGGAAAATTATACGATCCAGGCCATAGGAAACGGCAGAACTCGATTTACATACCTCGGTGGACTGGGAATCGCGCGCGGATCAAGTTACCGGGGTGAGTCCCGACGAGCGAGCGAGCGAGCTTAATTAACCACGTGCGCGAATCGCAAGTGACACCGCGCGCGTGATGCACACTTCGTTAAATTTTATTCGTCGTAATTGTGCGACTGTGTTCTGCCGCGCAATGACAGTGTCACCTTTAATTACATCGTCCGTCCAGCCGGCACCGCCGACGTCGAACTGCAGACGCTTGCTTTACGACAGATAAACCACGAGACGGTGCCGCGGTGCGCTGAAAATCGCGCATGAAAGGAAAGAAAAAAGAAATAATAATATTCGATTGTGAGATCAGACACATACAACTGTACGAGCAGGCTGAGCGAGCTTAATACCCTTGTCGTGCGGTTCTTCAGTCAGAATGTGCTCGTTAGTCAGATGTTAATGAGCGGAATCTTCATTAGACTGTTTTATATCGTGTGTCAGTCGGTTTGTGGAAGTCGATACAAAAGCTGTGCGGTAATGTATATGTTATATGTACGTAACGGAGATCCGTTTAGGTGAAATTAATTTCGGCATCATCTATCTCCGGATTATTTTAATATTCGTTTCTACGGTAAATGCTAACGTAAATCGTATTTAGAAAGATCGTAAATCGTACCTCTAGTCAGGCAAGCGATTTTAACCTGGCCAGACGACGGTAACAAAATTACATTGCGGATCGATATTCGTTATTCTATTTTAAACGTATAATATAATGCAGGATGAAGCAATTCTGCGCGATGAACTGAAAATAATGCTCGACGGCACACTGTATGAACTGATCAAGTGCTTTAACTACGTTTCTTTGTACATTTGCTGCAATTTTAACAGATCGTCTTTATCACATTAGATAATACAAGTTATCGATAATCTGTAAAAGCAATGCTCTTACTTAAATCATTAATGCTAATTCAAACGTTGAGCACAAAAGGGCGATTATAACACAGATGTATGCAAAAGAAATGTAACATAAGCTTGTTCGAGCTATATCCGATCGTTCGGCTTCGTTGTTTATTTGTAGGAAAACGTCGAGCGCGCTCGCGCGCGAGCAAGCGCAAATTGCTTTAAATTGAGTTCTGACAAATTCACCGATAATTTTGCATTCCGTTACACCCTTTTAAACCCGTCACTTTGTTTCACCATTAACGTCGTTTCGCGTGACAACGTTATGACATTTCGTTTCCCGCGGAATTGAAAATTACTACCGCACGAGCGCCGGGCTTAAATGACCCCGGCGATTGCAACCTGAATACTTTATATAATGTCAATTATTTGGTCGTGGATTGGCAAGCGTATCGATTTTGTCGTCGATTAAAGCGCCGATGCGAGTTCGATCCCGCGATTTGAAAGCCGCGCCCGTAATGCGACACGAAATAGTTCTCAGCGTCACGTTTGGCGGAAATGAACGCCTTCGATTGCTCCATGATCGCGAGATTTTCTCGCGGAGTCGTTAGATCGAGACTTAAATTTACCTTCTCCGCGAAAGGAGCTTTACGAGAAGGAAGAGAAACGGGAAGGCGAAGAGGTAACAAAGTACGGAACTGGTGAGAAAAAAAGTAGGTTGGTTGGGAGTAAAAGTCGGAGATATAAAATATGCAACTATTCGTATAATGAAAGAAGTTACCGATAAAGACGGTGGGGGCTGACTTTTAAACTGGTGCCATTAGCATCCCGGAAGTAAAAATCGCGAAAATTAAATCGAACGTGGATCCCGTAATGTACTATTATCGTCAAAAGTTCTTCAGCCGTTATTATCGAACGCGTTCTTTCGTCCATTGATTATTATTCGATGACGAGGCTACGCGATTCTATCGTAGTTCATTATTTTTCTTACATTTTTAAAATGTAGCGTGAAATAAAATTTTATTGCAGCAGTAGTCATAATTTTATACAAGAATAAAGAATGGATTTAGAACCATTTTCTACGTCAAGGAGATTAATCAGTATGCGATAGGAATTTCGCGAATATTAAAAATTGGAGCTAAAAATTACTCTCTAGGGTGTTAAATAATAATATTCCGCTCTCTCTCTCTCTCTTCTCTCTCTCTCTCTCTCTCTCTCTCTCTCTCTCTCTCTCTCTCTCTCTCTCTCTCTCTCTCTCTTATTGATATGCAAAATCTATTGGTACAATCAATTCGCAGATGCATTTTTAAGATTAAAAACATTATATAGTAAAGAGAAAAACAATTTTATAAGAAAGAGATACAAATGGGATATATTCCCAATAAACAAACCAGGTATCAGTGCATTGGAATAAAACTACACTGGAAAAAAGTCTTGTTACATTTAATTGGAATTCTGATAAATTCAATCAAAAAAGTACAAATTAGACATTTATAGTTAAATCTATTAAACATTCTAATTGAAATAACTAGAAATGCAATTATCAGAAATCTGATTCATATGTAATCGGAAATCTTTTTTTATTTTTATTTATTGGTACAACGAGAATATTTTTCTCAGTCTAAGATTTTTGAGTTAATACTTCGATCTTTTTTTTTTTTTTTTTTAACAAGAAGACGAAACTTGTGCTGGACCCATCGAGGACATTTCGTTTCCGTCTCGAGTAGGTCGAAACACCGGGGGAAACGACTAGAAAGTGCTGAGATCGCACTTGGTCGAGTGCCTTTTCACGAAAGCTAAGGGAATAAACGTAATAGAGAAAAAAAAAGACGAGAGAAAGAGAGAAAGTGGATACGACAGATCAGAGGTGGAAGAAGCTATTGGAGTTACATTTAGCCAACGAGAATTTGACGATACTGCCTCACTCTGGCGAAAGCTTGTGTTAGGGTAATTACTGAAACTGCGATTTACAATCAATAGTTTCTTTCTTACGGCGAAGAAACTTCTTCGAAACTTCTTTTTTCCTCGTAAGAGAAAATAAAAGACAAAGTTCGCAAGAAAGAAAGAGACGAGAAATTAATGTGTGCGTCTTTTAATTCTTATCTAATTGCATGGGATCTTTAAAATAGATTTAACTTAAAAATAGTGTAACATACTTATTACAATAAAAAATTACTATAAGTCATAAATATACAAAATTATTTGTGTTAAAATTAACAAAATATCAGCTTGTATTTAAAATATACAAAATATCAAATGAATGCAGCTATTTTCGAGCAACAATTTTCTACTAAACTGTCTCATAAGTACTTGGCGTTTCCAAGTGGTTTCTTCAATAACTATCATAGCCATGATAATATCATCTTAATGGTGTTGCTGGTTAGCTCAGTTTTTCTCTT
The DNA here is from genome assembly GCF_001594055.1 of Mycetomoellerius zeteki. NCBI lineage: Eukaryota > Metazoa > Arthropoda > Insecta > Hymenoptera > Formicidae > Mycetomoellerius > Mycetomoellerius zeteki. Next base: position 982,470 of record NW_017257416.1, on the reverse strand, counting down.
TAGAGTAGAATACGATAGATAATACAAAATGAAAAATGAGAGAAAACACGATGCGGGACGGAAAGTGGAATTCGCGTGCTATGAGACGATTAGTGAGGGGTGAAGTTTGCGAGCAGCGACAGCGACCGTCTTGAACGCGAGCTACGAGAGCAGCGATGGCAACAACAACAGTGGCAACCGCATCTGCCAGCAGCATCCGGCAGTCACGAAACAGAGAAAGCCGGATGAAAAAAGAATGAGTTAGAAATAATTAGCGAGGCCATGAAGCACGCGCGGTCGGCCAAACGCAGATGCCATCTCGTTTCGTATGAAAAATTAAGCGTCTCTCGCTTCTTTCGCACCCGCTCTATTTCTATGCTCTCGACCATGCTTTTTATTTCGACTGTGCACGTCCGCGGGTTTATTCTTCTCTCTTCGGTCTCTTTTTCGTTGCCGGCACGCCGCGCCGCCACCGAAGCTCCGGTTTTCCCTTTATTGCCGCGCCCAACGTTCGACGGTCTCGCGTGCCCCGACGAAATTTAGCTGCGCCGCGATCCCCGATAGGCTCTATAATTATCCCGTTTTATCTTCATCAGGCGAACGGACTAGCTGCTCTAGGGAGGCGGCGAGTCGCGCGGCCGAGCGAGGAAGCGATATAACTCGCCTCGTTGGAGTGCGTTTTCGATTTAAGTCCGGCACGACTGGACGTTTACATTCTCGCTGGTAAACGAACGGCGAGAGAATTTCAAAGCGGTTTGCCACAGGTCTGGCCAGAGGTGCATTTACACATATTGGACAATTTATAGCGACAAATTTTGCACGCGCGTACACATGTCAAAATATTTTTTAATCTTTTAAGAAGATCCTAAAGTTGTTCGTCTGTTCCTAAAGAAGATCGTCTGTTTTATAAATTATTTTTCAAATAAATGTTTTTTCCAATTGCCTTTATATAGATTAAAATATCTTTTTTCATAATTAAAGTACAAATGATAACGTAGGTAATCCAAACCGGTCGACTTTATACCAAAAAAATGAAAAAAAATTGGAAACTTATTTAGTTTTTTATCGGCTTCTGGCGTAAACTCATAAGAATATTTGCTTTATATAAAAGTTTTGTACTTTGTACATGTAAAACAATCTTGATTTGAAGAAGGAATTACATGAACAAACAATATAGAACTTTTAGAATTAGGCTTAAATACCTAATATGAAAAATTAGAAAATATGTAATGTGAGCGATATTGATGTAAGTTTTACTGAATTGGTAAAATAGACGACTTTAAGATCCCCTTATCGTTGGAAAATTTATGATAATTTAAGATGAATATGCTAGAAGGCAACAAATATTACTTAAGAAGATAAACATGAGAAAGATAATACTGACACAGTTTGTAAACAAACCATGGAGGTACATTTTTTCAATAAAATTAACATTTATGATATGTTAAATTAGCACATATTTTATTCACTCATCTTAGAATTTACGGTTTAAAATACATTATTTTCATGTTATTTGTTCACTTAGTCATAAAATGTATTATTCTGACACTAAAAAATGTTGAATATCAATTTAATATAAACTATTTAAATAACAATCACATTATGTTAAATTAACTCTCGAATATGTTAAAAAATTCAACGCAAAAGTTTAACAAACTTGAATGGACCATTTTCAACATAAGTAGGAAATATTTTTTATTACGTATTATGTTTTATTAATAAATTATTATTATATTATTATTTTCATAAATAACTAATCAAATTGTATAAACCACATTTTAATATAAATATTTTAATCTTTTCTCTCTCTGTTTTTCTTCTTTCCTTTTCTATAATACAATTTTATTGGTAACTTCTTGCATGCTTATAAATGACAGCGTTGCAAATCTGCCTCTCGTATTAGGGCGAGCGAGGAAATTTGTCGAGGATCCTTCGCGATAGCCATCCGGATAAATCGGCCCGGCTCTTTAATTCATCTTCGTTACGCGCGTCAATCATCCAATCGCGCTTCCTTCACATGCCTTCATTTTTCACCTTTTTTCTCTGTGACTCGATCGATAAATTACGGCGCGACACTTGGTAGTTCCGTTCCTTTGACATATTTTCATCGCGCGCGAAGAAGTTAGCCATCAGTGTGAGAGTCCGCGAATGTTCAACGAGAAGCGTTGAATTTTTGCGCGGAGCTTCCGCTCGTGCTTTTTACGCTCTACGACATTTTTATACACCTGTGTACTTTTTCTCTGAAAAACCGAACCATTTCTCACTAGATGTGAATACGAGACCATGCGGAAAAATTCAAATTCTAGCAACCTCCGCGCCGAGGGACGGGAAATTAAGTTTCGCGCATTTCTGCATCAGCTTTATTACATCGAGGCGCGAAAATGCATACGGCATTGTCGGCGAAATACCGGAATGCCCTGAGGCGTGTCACATTGCATTTTCTCCTTCTTCAAATCGGGCGCCAGTTTTCGGTCTTCGATTTTTCAATTTGCCAAGCTTGTCGACGCGGATACTTTATAACGTGCGCGGTGTATCGTTTCGGGCGATCGCTTAATTCACAGTCCCGCATGTTATGTAACCGCGCACACCTGTTGGCACAGAGCTGATTTCCGGTGTCGTAAGAGGCTATTTTTACAATTTTACGATTACAACGATAACGCGATTCAATCTCCAAGATATTAAATATTTGAAAAATCACATAAATATTATCTCTTGATTCCCCATTTTTAAATGTTCATTTGTATGCGCGGCCGTACTGTGCACAATCGAGATATATGTGCTGATGTTATCGCCATCATTGTTAAAACGAGTACTCGATAATCTGTTTTGCGATGCGACCTCGCGCCGTTAAATGAGTTGCTCGTCGTTTCCGGGCCGGGTCGTAAATCGGAGAACTTTGTGCACTGACCCGCGTGTTTGCACACACACACGCGGTATCGTGTGTCCAAAAGCCTTGAGTTTGAGCAAACAAGACGAAAACAAATTCCCCATAGGAAATTTAATTACCAACCTTCTCTTCGATGTATCTTCTCTTTACACTCAAGTAGCAGAGACAACAGGGTTGTTAAAGCTCCTGCTATGCGCGCATCAATTGTCTACAATGTTTGCTAATACCTATCGTTTCATTGGGCTCAACAATTTATAAAACAACGAAGTAAAATACTTACATAAGGATGTTGTAACAGGAAATAAGAATTAACAGGATACATTTACTATTATAAAAGATATATCAGTAAAATTAAATCGAAAACGTAATAATGAGTAATAAGATATTCATATATATACGTTATATATAATAAAGAGAATTTATTATAACTAATATAATAGATAAAACAATTTACTCACAACAGATAGATTTATAGAAAAATCTTTACCTTTTTATACGTAAAAGAAAGAATAAAGTTTTCTGAATTAATAGAAGTTTACATCCGCGAATGAAAAAGCAAAAAAGGATTTGGTCGCAACAGTTCGAGCAATCTGAAATATCGGACAAAAATTGTAAATTGATCGAATTGTTATGAGATTTTTCTTCTTTTTTCATTCGCAGATGTAAACTTTTATTAACTCAAAAAACTTTGTCACTTTTTAATATCATTTTTCTTATCGAATATTATTTTTTAAGTAAAAAAAATGTTAAAGGTTTTTTAAAAATAAATATAAAATATAATTATAAAAAAAAATTCATCAAACACTTTTTTAAAAATTATTACAAATGTTTCGATATTTTATTTTCTTAATTATCTAATTACGTCTTTGAGTTGCGATTTTCGCGGACAACTTCGAAAAGGAAAAGCTTCCGACATCGGGGTGTTCAACACATCTTTTATTTATTTATGCTAACCAACTGAATGCGGGCACTCGCTTTGTATATGTGTATAGACTTCAAGTTTACAATTTTAAAATTTTATATCAGGTACATCGTAGTGCACACGTTCTCCATATTGATATGTATGGGGCGATGCACTTTACTCTCTTTGGTCGAAACGCTTTTCATTTCCTGCCGAGGATACAACCGATACAAAAAAAAGCTCTTCGTACGATTCTCGAGAAAGAACGTAGTTTCTTTATTATTTTATCAGCTCGTTTCTACGTTCTCGTATTCCTTTACATCTATAGGAAGCTCTGTTTAAGCTCCCTATACTGCTCTCATAGAAATTGTTTATAAAATCGGAATAAACAGAATATTTAACATCATTCATTGTCAATTGATTGTCATCGTTCCTTGTCAATTGATTTATCAGCATTTATGTGTAAAATTTTGATTAGCAAAAATTTGCTGATCCCCATCTGGCTCGTGTTTTCTATATCGTTTTCTATATTCTTGCTACTCATTTTACGAAGTCTGCGTTCTATTCGATTCTTCACTCGCGAGACATACATGTCAAACTTTACTGTCACGAGATTTCATAACCACGGACTGTTATTTCACATGTCAACGTGACTATAGACTCTATAACAGTCTGGCCACGAGATGACAAACTTTGGATTGGCCTGACGTTTTTGTCAACTTCTCTGTAAGTTATGAAATGAGTAAGATAATATAAGTTAGAATAAAGCACATATAAAAAGAGGCAGTATATATATATATACTTTTTTTTCTGAATCTTTGATAAAATTATTCGTAGCCAAACTCTAATTATAGAGTCTCTAGACGTGCCGAAGACAAAATCAGGTCATCTCCGCCAGATATTCGTCGGTAGTTGATATAAAAAATATCTTCGCATTCGCGGTTACTTAATCTCTCGTCGATCGTAACCTTTTAACTGCTCCCAAGCTCGTTTCGTCTCTGCCCATTTAATTTTGACTGTTACACCATTTGCCTTGCCTTAACGTAAGATTTTTATTCCGCCACGGTGTAACGCTTGCTTCCTCGCCGCTTCTCCCTCGTCCGCCTACCGGAACGTAATAAATCCTAGCCATCCTGCACTCTGCTCTCTTACTCAAAGCGCACCCTCGGTTCTCTCTTTCTATTTCTCTCAAGTTCCTTATTCACCCTCGTTTGACTTTTGTCTTTTTTTGCACTGTGTGCACCCCCGTTGAAATTGTGATAACCGGGAAGGAACGGGCGAAATGTAATTAGAAACAGCGTCATTTTTAAACCGTTCTTTCCTTGCTCTTAGAATGAACTCAACCTTTAGCTTTTCACCCTCGTTAGGGTACGCGTCCAGATTGGAGACTAAACCGAGAAAGAAAGAACAGATCATCGAAAAAGAACGACACAAATGAGATGGAGAACGGCCATTTGGAAATTACAAGAGCTATCAGATACTTGGGTATAGAACGGGTAGAGGAAACTTTAGTGAAGAGATGGGTTGTAGCTAGCTATATATACGTCAGTGATTCTCAAAGTACTATTTACGCTAGCAACTAAAATTTTCTAATCAGTTCTCGTGAAATAATAAATTGAAATGAATAAAGAGAAATGAATAAAGAGAAAGAAAAGAAGGTGAAAATTGTTTTTCGAAAGCCCAGAAAATATCACATTGTTTAATTCTTAACAACGGAGAGCAATAATGTGCAAGACGTGTTTTACAACGTTTAAGGCGTGAAATGTTTTATTTAATTTTTAATGGTGCTTTCTAACCAATTTTGTAGGTTAATTTATTTCCTTTCCGTTTTAAATAGTTCATGCAAATTATAAATATAACTTTTTGCTATTAAAAGAACATGTTATATATTCATTTAAATGTACCTCGTAATTCTATACTGACATGAATATCTGATCTGTTATGAGACGTAATCGTTTCTCAGACGTCGTTTTCGCAGTGAATTATACAACTTGCGCGTATTCTTATTACACGTTAGTTGTTTTTAAAGCGCATTATCCCGAGACGCGTCATAAAACTCGCGCTTTATCGCGCACCAAATTATGCATCGTCGTGAAAGCTTTAAATAAATTTATGTATCTCGTGGCGGCGAAGTCGAGATATTAAAGTTTGAGAACCTCTACGCGTTATACATCGTCTGCAACGTACGCATCTTCGGCTGTTATGCTCTTCGTGATAGACCCAATGAACTATATATACCTTAGCCAGAGGGGGCTAGCTAATGACGACGATCTTGAACCCGACTGTTAAAGACGGATCGTGAGGAAAGCGAAACTATCATCTACAAGCTTGATTGGTGTTCTGTACAAGCCAGAGTTTGTAATTCGTACGCGAAATGTGACGGTATCAGTTTGCAAATGTCACTTTTGATATCGCTTTGAAGTATCATATATTTTATTGGCCCTGGTAATTTAATGATTTGTGGTAGAACTGAGTGACGTCAAGCACGCTGTTATTAAGTTATAATTTCAACAGCAATGTTTTATTTACTATATGATAGCCGCGCAACTCGTGAAAACTATCCTTTCCGATTGCAATTCTATCCAAGCTGGATTATTTCACGTAATTACAAATTATGATGATGCAAAGCTGCGTTTCACACTGTATTTACTCGCGTTCATTTAATTATTTCTCGCTTTGCACTGATGAAAATTATAGTAGTTTCTAATAATTCTTGCAAATAGTATTATTCCATTCTTTTGCTAAAAATAATAATATAATTCACCTGACTCTAATTAAAATAATAAATTTTATATTATATATTATCGATTAGGTAATAATAATATTCAATTGATAAAATTTTATATTACGTAATAGCATAATATACGAAAAAAGATGGTTACTATATGGAGTATAAATGTACACAGAAATTATCTCATATTCAATCTTAATTACACTCATTAAATTTAAATAATATAACTGAATAATGTAATTAATATCAGAATCAGTTCAATTTCTACATGGCGTAGATTTGTATCAATAGATTGGAGAACGACAACATCTCTACGTTTTGTATACTTGTCTCCATAATACTTGTACTATATCTGTACGTACTTATTTCCGTAATGGACAGAAATGTACACATATTTATATGCATAATTCAACCAACAGACGTTTCGATGTGTCAGATTCGCTGCACGATAGTTTAAAGTATAATATATATGTAATATGTAATGCAATCGAATTTTCATGACAATTTTAACGCTTAAGAGATTTTCACGAGCAAGATCGATTCTTGCGAATGGCCTTTCACAGTCATTGTGGTTTTCTCGGAACACGTGCTTAAAACATAGCACGGTTGTTAGCATTGTTAGGTGTAAGTAAAGAAAAAAGGAAGTCATCACTGAAAAACAGAAAAATGGGGAGAGGATAGAAGGACGTTTATCTTTTAAAGCAGATATAGCGGAAGGACAGCACGCGTTCACGGAATGAGACGCACACGGTGTGCATTCGTGCGCTCGAAAGCGCAGCAGCTAGCATAAGTGAAAGCACTCACCCTCTTGCCTGAGCAGCATCACGAGGAGCAGCAGCACAAAATCCATCGCTCGGCGGCGCTCGCGCACCCTCCGGTCCACAATTCGTAATTTTCACCCAGTTTCCTCGGCGACTGGCAGCGATCTTGCCAACAATTCTCTTCTTCCTGATGTCACAGAAATGTCGCGTAATTGTAATGACAGAAAAAACGCAAACGTTTATCCACACACAGCGTAGATACAGCGGGAGGTGTTAATGAACATTTCTCATCGGTTCACGTCAAAAAGATTAATTGGAGATACAACTTGGTTTCATTAATCTCGCGGATGTTTAGAATCGCTTTGGCCAAAAATTTAAAGCGCAATCTCATGCTGATTCAAAATTGATTATAAAATTTATTCAGAGCTTAAATGAGCGTTTTCAATAAGTGGATCAATGGGATAATTAAGTAATGAAAAGTTAATGATTATCGCTCTTAATATCCAAGTTATTAATTACACATTCATTATTTTCTAGTTTCAAAATGACTTATATTTAATCCTATTTTCATAGATAATGAAGCTTATTTGGATAATCACCGTGTTGTCCCATTTATACAAAACTGCCAACCACCTTATTTGAATTTAATCACCGTCAAAGCGTTAACTGGTTCGAAGGTGCGTTCACGGCACGGTTTGCTCAAGCGGAAAAGAGTTGTGCATGGACATTCATAGCGTTAGAGACAATTGCAGAATTGATAGATGAAAAAGAAAAAGAGAGGAAACAGAAGCGGACTCGTCAGGCACGCGTGAATGCCCATCGTACTGGTCTTAATTAGCGGCGAGCTTCTACGTTATTCCACTGTCAATTAAATTTAATGATTGCCGCGAGTTATTGTGTTTTCACTGTGCGTCTGACTCAGGGAAGAAACGTATACGCAGTTAAAGAGGCGACCTCCTTAACCCGTATATGTGCATTTATTTGCGACTTCGCTCATTCGCCACGCGTACTCTCTTCATTCGAAGGCTATTCCGATTGATTATCGATTGAAAACGAAGAAACTTTAAAAAAATCTAATCTGACATTCGCGCACTAACATTTCATCTTGACGCATTCTTGGGACTCCCACTTCTGGAAACTGACCTGTGACATTATTCTTTTTACACCGGAAGTTAGAAATTTTTCACGATTGAAAGTTTTCTTTCTCTTTCTATCTTTTCTCTTTACTTTACCAAGGTAAGGTGCTAAAAGCGTTCACTTCGTGAGGCGAGTGCTCTTCATCTTCGAAGCTTTCGGTTGAGAAATTCCGGTAATTTCACGTGGCCCGCTGCTTAACTGGATTTCCTCGTCGCGAGGAGTCGTAAGTCAAAGTGCAACGCCTTTTAATTCGCGCTTGCGAGGGAAACTATACGCTTCTCAACTGACTACTATAAAGACGGAACCGAATTAATAAGCGCGTATAAAAATTACTGAACCGGCATGAATAAAATAGACGGCGCCGCGACATCCAAAAATAGAAACGACCGACCAATCCTGCGTTACTCTCCATCCACGTTCATTCCGAAATGAGCGAGTTAATCTCCTTAATAATTACCAGCTGTCAAGACAGCAGGAAGATTGTCATGGCAGTACTAAACGCAGCTCGATTCGAGCCGCGTAGTACCCCCGAATGAATTCATAACGAATTTCATCTTGGATAATCGTGGGGCCGAGCGAACGGGAAATCTCGGACGAGCTCTTGTCTGAATAGCCCGAATCAGTCGAGAATACTCGGCGATTTGACGGGGCTTCCGGGGGAGAGGCGATGTGCCAGGCGAGCGGAGGAGAATGGAAGGAGAAGAAAAGAGACGAAACTGTCGAGCAACTGCTCCAACGGACAGTAGATGCGGATTTTAAATGCAACTTGTTGCGAGTTTGCATTGCAAGTTCCGGGCGTCGTCCAGTGTCGAGACGGCCGCGGCCGCGCGCGACAGAGCAACGCTCTTAGAAGGAAGTTGCCGACACGTATACATGCCTCGCCGATCGATCGTCGTACAGAGATATAGATATAGGTGGATAGATGCACAGAGATGACGCACGGATTGCACAACGGTAGCTGCTAATGAGCATGGAGATCGAACAGGATGTTACTGTTTATCGAGCGAGGCTGACCCGCCTAACTTCGAAATAGTGATTTGTGTTTATAATTGGGATGTATCTTGCGATGATTCCGTTTATCCGTGCCAGTTATACCGTCCGTTTATTCGAATCGTATGTGCAACCTCTATCGGAAATCAACCGCTTTTCTTCAGTATCTCAGCAAGCATTCGAGTATTCAATTTGGAGTTACTTTACTGAAGCAGCACATGTTTGATCTTACGTATTTGATCTTACAGTTCAGCATCGTCGGGCAGTCTGGAGATTAATGGAAATATAATTTCCGTGTCCTACATACGACATTCGATACCGAAAACTAAGATTGACTAGATTTGGCCTACTGTAATATCGTTTTCTTTCTTTTTTTTTTTTTTTTCAAACTTGTAGATAGAGATTGGTGCACACGATTTTCAATACATGTACGTACATTCACTTTTCTTCACGGCCTGTATCATCGATCGGAGGTACTGAGTTGTAGAAGCATGTTGGAACGCCGAAACGAAAAGTTCAGCTAAACACGATTACGAAGTTTACTACGCGGCACACAATATCGATAGAGAGCCGCGAGCGAAGCGAGAAATATTGTTCCATGTCGTGGTTTGCGGCATAGTACGATACTTTCACACGCGATTTATCTCGGGACCGCGACAGCCTCGCCACCCATGTTCGTAAATGATTCCAAGTTTTAGAGTTCGAAAGGTCTGCTGGAACTCGCAATTGTAGGGCCGGTATGGTTTATTTATTTGGTAAAACTCCTCGCATTCGCCTTGTTGGTTTTTTCCCCTCCGAAACCCATGTGCGCAGAGAGCAGCGCGAAACACAACCCCACAAGCAACGGCCCGTGTGTGGCCTATGAGAATCGATTTGTCAGCGAATATTCCCCTTCGAATACATCCGAATAAGGGGCGGCGTGGCCTACCCATTCCTAACTTATTCACACCGTGGTACTTTTTATTGTATCTATATCGACTCTGCCTTCACGAAGAAATTCTTCCGACGGCAGTATTACGATATGAATAAACAAAGAGGATTTTATCGTCTAAGACTATCCTTCTCGCCATCACGCGATGAAAGTTAAGACACCCAGTCTGAAGAGAAAATATTTATTTGATACTGTAAATATTTCTCTGGATAAGATTGGATGTTTCTTTTCAACTCTTGAGCGTTAATTTTGAATAACATATCATTCAATTCTTGCTTACAAAAATAATAGTTAATTTCCTTTCGCTAAAAAGCAATGCTTCATCTAAATTTAAGGCTTTTCAACGCAACGCAGTTTTATGTACATTTTTAACAATCTGTTGAGAATTCACTTAATAGTTCCGGTACTAAGATTTCATTTTGTTAGTCAAATTAATCCTTCTGTCAATGCATGAGTACCAATATCGAAATTTAAACAAGAATTTTTATATTTTTGTGTGAATTTCGTTATGACGCTTTAAAAACTCCCTTCGAACAATAAAGAACAGTTTTGCACAGATTTTGTTGCACTTTTACATTTTTGGCATAAACTTTAGGAAACACCGAGGGGGTAACCACTAGCTGAAATATTGTCCCACAGATTACATGATTTCATATGATTTCATCTGATCACAAATAATTTTTTTCACTACATATGAAGTAATTTGGTAAAATATACGATTTTATTTAATATTATATAATGATTTCTCGTAGTTACATATGTAATTATCGAATTATACATAGAGATTTCATATGAATTTTATAATGATTTCGAGGACTCTGTCCCACGATTACATTAAGTGGTTACCCCCTCGGGAAACACGGCAGTGAAAAGCAAAAAATTATGCATTGACAGAAGATTTAACGATACGCGATATTTGTTCGAATCTGTTGAATTTTAATGCTAATACTTAAAAAAATATAAGCAATAAAACGTAAGCAGTAAGCAAATCAATACATTTTTTATTTGCTACTGCTTATGTTATTGCCTTACGTTCTCTACTGTAATTGGCCGATTCTCTCACACATATATTATTTATGTATTAGGACTGCAACACACAGTGCAAGCGTCCAATTATAATAATTTTTGTTCAAGTATAAAAATTTTTTTTACCAATTTTTCGTTATGATACCTCAAAAACTTCTTCAGTTTTTGAGGCGTTATAAGTTTCTGTATAGTCAATTAGAGATGAACATTTTTGACAATTCTTGGCTATGATTGACTAATTCTTACTTTTTGTACGTCTAATTCTTACTTACTGTACGTCTTACGGTTACGAAAAATATGTAGGACAGTCCTTACTGTACTTAAGCTTTTTTTTGTGTGCCATAACCTTTATGCCCTGAATGTTTCGCATGCCTGATTTTGCCGATCGTTAATTTCACTCACGTACGATTTCTAGCTGCGATATGGGAATAGTTGACGGTATCATTGCGTCACCAATTCAATCGTTTCGCTCTCGTAGTTATCCATAACTACCATCTGCGCGACACTGTCCTCGTTCTCGAATGCGAAATTCTAGCCTCGCCGTGCACTCTGCTCTTATTGCCTTTTTTTCCTATAAAAAAGCTCTCGCTTTCCACTGCTCGTCCCATCGATATGCATCGGCGTAAACTCAATAAAATCGCTTGATCTCTCACACAAAATCAAAACCAATGTGACGCGCGCGCCCCATTTCTGCTTTCGCTCTTTTTATTATAATTGATCGATCATCAATTCTACCAATTCATGCGATCGACAATGAACAGGATGCTTGCTCTTTATTGTTCTATCGTTTTGCTCGATTATAAGCGATGACATGACTTCACAATCCATCCCTCGTGTTACCCAAAGTTCTTGATCTCAATTTAAATGCGGCTTTCCACAATTTTGCCGGAAACGGGAGGAGACGAGCTTCCGCTTCGATAATCGTGTCTGGATTCAGCGTAGCATTCATCGAGCGGATATTCCCTCGTTTGTATCCTTACGACTTAATAAATTTCAATGCTTTCGCGCGAGCGAGCAACCTCGATGTGTGTATGTGTATATGTGTATGTGCGTGTGTATTCCCAATGTATGTGAAATATTCCTCCAATATTTCATCAGTTTTGCTTTGAAGACTATTCGAAAAAGACCGCGCAAGAGTTGAATAGTTACAGAAAGAAAATAGGAAAAAATTCATCACGTTTTACTATCGTATTAAACACGTTTTCTTTATCAAAAATACGAATCTTGCAAATGCACGAAAAGGATGATTTTGCTGAAGTATATAAAAATTTAGATACAGATCTGAAAATAATTTTGTTGGATTACGAAAATAATTATAAACAATAATAAACGATTTATTAGGACCGGTATAATGTGAACACAACAATAAGTAAGAAACAATGCCTATCGGTTGAAGCTGGATCTTGAATGCTTTAAATAATTTTATGTGAATTTATATACCACCTCTGTCAAAATAATTAAGTAGGACGCTCAAACTGGTTGCTTAAAATGTCAAATCTTTTTGCAGCATTACTCATCTTACTTGACATTTCTACATAATTATTTTCAAATTTGCGTTTAACTAAATTTTTAAATACTTCAGCAAAATCTTCTTTCTGTGTAACCGATCCATGTTTGTGGTTGATAATCAATCGAATAATTGAGCCGGCGGAGAATGAGCGATAGGTTGTCGATCAAGTTAAGTAAGCTATATGGATTATATTCCTAATTTGCATAATTCTCTAGATAAAGGAAAATTTGCGTTACGCGTGCAGGTTACGATAGACATCCTCTAATCAACTGAAAATTGGCAAAACCGCATTTATTTCCAATCACATGCACTGATTTATATTATGAGTTAATTTAAGCATACTGCATTGTAATTCCATGATTCCACATAATTCTGTACATATATTACATAACAGTATAGGATGAATATATTAACTTGAATTGCGAATGTATACTATTCGCGATCGAGATTCCGATCGGTTGAAATTTTGCGAAACCACATTTATTTTATATCGGTACCACCGCTATGATTGCTATCATTCTCTCTATGGAATACAGAGAGATTTGCCGATTGCGTGTATAATGCGATAGCGATGTATGATGTACTCGTTAACTCGTACTATTGGCGATCGTGCTTCTGACCGATATCGAAATTTTAGCGTGACCGCGATTTATTTTGGAATGCACGGGTATGTTAATTCGCATTGCTAGGACGATTTGATGGTCGCATTGGTTGCGCTGCCGCGGTATTTGGAGCCTACCTTCGCGGCTCTATCCGGGTTAAGAGCGGCTCGCCGCAATTCCGGGGACAGCATCGAAATTCTTCCGGCCGGCTGGTTTCATCGCGCGATCGAGTAACCGAAAACGCGAAAGCGCGGTTTATAGACCGGACGGCCGGTGAAATTAAAATTAGAGGCAGTGACGCTTTTGGTCGCCCGCAATTTTTGTTTTTTCCGACAGTTTTTCCATTCGCGTGCACGCGTTCGCCCCACGGACGTGATCGGGACAGATGAAATCAGTGCCTGTACTCGACACTACGCGACTTTAATTCGCCTGTGCGGCACCGTCCTCGAGAAAAAGACATCGTCCTTTGTACGCGCGTACGCGCGTAAGTCAATCTGAAGATATGTGTAGCCAAACGTGTGTACTCCAGCTTGGATTAATCCCCATTTCCTTGCTGACCGCAAATTGCACTGGCGTGAAACGTCGGAAACTAAAGTTCCGAAGATTTAACGTCTCGAGTTCCAGAGTTAACTGCACATTTTTCAGTCGCACGGCCGCGTTTTTTGCATACCGCGTATCCGTCGCTCGAGGTGAAGAATACTTTCCTTTTTCTTCTACCTCGAGCACACACGTCGATTTACAAAACGCGCAACAACTTTGTAAATCGCGCCGCGACGCGCGTGATACCGTCGACCGGGTGAAAGTTCGCGTCGCGGATGGCCGATGCCGACTACGAAAGCTCGACCGCGCGTCGTTTTACCTCCGTGCGGCGGTTTGTAGCACCTGAGCGCTTGCGCGCCTCGTGCCCGACAGGTGCAACTGCATGCGCCGAGCCGCGTAGTCGGCGACGATCGTCGACGAGCGCCGAGGCGCCCAGCGTTGAATAGCGATTTATGCGTGATCATTACCCCTGTTTCTACTTGTTATTATATTATTATTGTTATTATCATTATTATTACTTTGAGACGCGTTGCATCGCTGAACATTGTACTCTCTGATCGCGAAATTGGCACGTATACAGTTGGTGAGACCAGCCTTTATAGTCATACCTTTGTAAGCATTTCCTCGAAAATGTACGTAATAAAAAAACATTTTGTATTTGCAAAACTGATCCATTTAAATCCTTGTTAAAACTTTGTGTTGAATTTTTAATATATCCTAGTGTTAATTTAATATAACGTGATTATATTATTTTAATATTTTGTATTAAATTGATATTCAACGTTTCTTAGTATCAAAATAACACATTTTATAAGAAAAGAGACAAACATAAAAATGTTTTTTAAAAGATGGATTCTAAGATAAATGAATAAAAAAAATTTTTATTTGACATATCATAGATGTTAATTTTACTGAAAAAATGCATTCACAGTTTGCTTGCAAATTGCCAGTGTTATATATTATATTTTTGTGTTAATTTTTTGACATAATGTTTGTTATTTTCCAATATATTTATTTTGTGCTAAATTAACATAAAGCGTAACCATAAAAAGCATCTATTTTTGATCTTGGAATTTGGAACTGTATGCATTAAATTGTGTACCAAATAATACCTTATAATGAGACATCAATCACAAAAATTTGTCAAATTGAGCCGACCAAATAATTTTTATAAAATACTGTTTTCGTGATTCATATTGGGATGCTGATTGAAAGTTTCAATTCATTTATAACAAATAAAAATAATTAATCACCAATCACATATTGCGACCAACTCTAATAACCGAGTACTCATCCTCATAAAAGTGAAAAAATTTTTAATTTTCGTCCCTCTTACTGGACCAGCCATTTTTTCTAAAGAAACTTTTTTTAAATAAATCTGACTTCAGATTTATAATCAGTGACCTAAAAAATCTCTTTAAGGTATTTCTCATAGAATTAAAACATTTTTTAAATATATGGTTCACTATATTAAATCAGCCATTTTGAATTTTGAAAATCTAACTTCATATTATTGGTTGTCAATAGCCAACAAAAATATCGAGTACTAAGTTTTAAATTATCAGACTCTGACAAAAATGCGTGCTTCAAAGAGTAGGGCTGACGCTTTAATGGACTTTGATTTTCCATCTCTTAAATCCAATTTTCAAGCTTAACTTAAACATTTTTTTATGTCTGATCACAAGATATCATTTGTGCATACAATTCAGTTCTAAAATCGGGACATCAAAAATGAGTAAAAAAACCATCAGTTTTGCGATCACTTTTTCAACTTTATATATTATACACATGTTAGAAGAAGTTTCATCAATTACAATAATCGATAAAGATGAATATCTCATTAATCATAGCCGATACTAAAAATTCCTTTTGAGGACTGAAAGTTTTAAAAACGTATTTCATTTTAATTGCAATAAAACTTGTCTAACATGTCACATTATAATATGACAAAGTATCTGAAAATAGCCTTTTTTACAATTTTAACTATCAATTTTTCAAAACTGCGACGTATAAACAATTTGGAAACTGGATTCGTTTTCAGTGTCCAAAAAACTACAGAAAATGACTAAATTCGTTTTAATGTTCTTTTTTTGTCGAACAGTGTTATCAGTATATTGTTACGAAAATATATGAAAATATTTATTTTATAGCTGAGCTAAGTTGCTAATTAGGTAAATGATGGCTAAATATCTCTAATTATTTATCGTAACGATTAATATTTTATGATGAAAAGACCACTCTGCTCGTTCTAAAATATGTATTATAGATTGGCTCGAATAAAGACGCATTTCTTAAAAAATTATTATCGAATTTATGCAATTAAGATATAGATAGATTTAATAATACTGTCTTCAAACTTAAGATTAAATGAAAAGATATTAAAATAACACGGTCAAAAGAAAGCAGACTTTAAAAGAAAAATATAAGAAAATTGTGTGTACACTGCGATTACTATTGATATTATGCGTTTAAGTAGAGAAGTACGAAATTCCATCCTGAATTCCCGGAATTGGCGTCTGTGCTTTGTGCATATTTCAAGAAATATTATACCATTCCAGATGCAAGATACGATACCGTTAAAAAAATCTGTTTAAAATTTAGATTAGTCGTTATTCTGTTCGTTTCTCAGATCTAGATTTTTATGTTTAATTGCGGTTTGAGAGTCTCGCGACGTGCATACATTCCAGAGAAAATTTATAGAATGTCTGAAGCCTCGAAAGAGAATTACGAGCAGACATTATACACATTATACATAGAAGTACAAATGAATTATCTTGCATCGATAAATCATGAAAGATTAAGAATAGCGACGAAGATGTCGAGGATTGTTATCCGCGCCTATCTACGCGAACGTGTCGTGACACTAGGTTTCTCGATGATTATGGGGTGTCTAAAAATGAGGGCACTCGTACACTATCAGAACGCTGGAAGAATGTTACTTTGGTATTTATCGACAAATATTATTTCTTCTCGCTTTGCGATATATATTTCCTGCGGGTAATTTACGTCGCTTTTTGGCCGCCGATTTTCGGATCGTAAACCATCTTCGGAACAATTGCGTTCGCGTACTTTTAAACCCGTATTCTTGTTCCTGTTAAGATCGATACTCGCCTGGCGAATCACGAGCGAGAAGACCAGCTCGTGCTATACCAAAGTTTGCGAAGACGAAGGCTTCGCAGAACGCGCGTCCACGACACGGATAATTCTATTGTTGCTTTGGCGAACGTGCAACTTGTACGTGACCCAGAAGTCACGTAAATCCAGTTTCGCGCTGGGACTCTCGCGCGCGGTATTATTCGTGTTCGACTAATTGTCCGAACAATCGCGATCGACCGAGCGCGCGATTCAATTGCGCACCGATTCGCTGATTTGTTTGCGCTATTTAAATGCGTTAACGACTAGTCGTTTAATAAACAGTATGACCGGATGAAGAAATAATTACCTCCCTTTTTCTCTTTGTTTTTTTTTCCTCCCTTTTTATTTAATAAATATTTATCTAATTATTCTTTAAAGGCTCCACCATGGAAACGACACATTGGTATGTAACACACCCAACCCAATTCGATTGCTTATTATAAAAATATTTTTTACAATATGTTCATAAAAACGAATATTGTAAAAAATACTTTTTTGAATCGAAACACCAGTCATTTTAAGGACCGATACCAAGCAAATATATATATACAATATATATATATTTATTAATAAACATGGCATACACAGGAAGAATTTTGTTGAAATAGCTATCTAAAAATTTAATTACACAAATTTGAAAATAATTTTATTGGACATCAAAATAATTGTGTAGGAATTATGTATAATATACAATGCTGCAAAAAAGTTTTATATTCTAATAATTAGTGTTCTATATAATCATTTTGAGCCAACAAAATTTATTTTCAGATCTAACTAACTAGTTAAAAAACTAGTAAAAAATTTTTAGGAACTTCAGTAAAACCATTCTTTCCGTATACTCGTATAGCTAACCCAATTTGTTTCATTATAACTTTCATAAAAATGAACCTATTGTAAAAATTTTTTTTCAATCGAAACCTTAGACGTTAAGGAAGATAACAGTACAAAGCAAATGTACTTTCTAAAATTTTTAGAATGAATCTCACTTTAAAGAGTGAAATGTCACACTTAAAGATTGAAAATTGAGCCACTCTTTTTCAAACCTGACTCAATTTTCACAATTTAGAATGAAATTTCATTCCAAAGGATTTAGAGAGTACCTATGTATCTTTATTAATCAAAAAGTTGTAAGTAATGGAAAAAGCATTGAAAAAGTTATGCCATATATAACATGGATAAAAAAGTTATGCCATAAAAAGCGTTACCAATCGATAAATATTAAAAACTGAAATAAATAATAAAAAATATAATTATAATTTATTATTATATAATCCGAAAGATAAAATATTTGATTAGAATATTATGTAATCGCGAAGCTTGCATCAACAGACCCGTTCACTTGCCAGCCGCAACAGAAGGCGGTTAGTTTCCATACAGATCCGGTCTTGGGCTGGCAAGGAACCGCAAGAGGTTGAAACTAATTTTACCCTGTCTCTCTCTCCTCGCGGCCGGTATCCGCTAGAGAGCACGTTCGCTTCACTTTGCTGGCGCGAAAGAACGATACCCGGCGACGGCGGGCAGCGAGAAAATATTGCGGTAGAAACTGCGTAATGCACCGTGCATATCCGGAGCAACCCTCATATTTGCGTACGACGGGATGATAATCTCTTTTCATTTGCGTTCGGGGGCGTGTGCGGTCGTTTCTCCTGGAATTCGCCCCGCGATCTTCTTTCCGGTCGACTTCGCCCCGGGGCCGCAAACCGAAATTGATATAACGGGGGAGCGTTCCGCGCGTTATAGCAACGGGTAACGGTAACCGTTAAGCGTTCACGCCTGCGATACGCTTCATCTCGGTGAAGCCAACGAACGGCGCGCATACTCGAGATGAAACGAAATTCCGAGGAAGACGGGATCAAAGGGCAGGTGCCTTCGCATCGTTTCGTCTCCTCTGTTACTCGATATTACGCCGCGGGGTGTTTCGGCGAAATCAAGACGCTGGGTTAATGCTAAAGCAAAACGGATGTATAATCCTTTCTTTGTAAATCTCTACATTACCCATCCGCATTTTTCATTATGAAAGCTGTGTGCATAATTTGGCTATTCGGTTACATTATTATCTCTAAAGTCCTCTAATGATTAATTAGAATAGATAAACTCCTGAGAGAGAAACGTACTCTTTATTATAATTTTAATAAATGCAACGCATACAATGAATTACTCGCTTAGAAAAAATATAATTTATGACGTAAACCCGCGTACGAAAGATCGCTGTTGGTATTAGGTATCTACATTTTATCTTAATCTTATTTTTATCGTTAACATCTCCACTCCACAAAGTGCTCGATGCTAAGAGAGATAAATAAGACAACAAATTACTCGTTGCAAGATAAACGCTATCTCTTTCGTACGAAACGATCGCATTTTATAGGAATCCGTTTCCGCTTACTAAGCTCTCCTTTGTAATACTTATTCCACCGCACAAGCGCAGACTCGTGCTCGGTCGTTCTTCTTTAGTCGGCAGTTCGGTATAATCGGGAACGTTTTACTTTGACAGCTTATAGAAACCAAATCAAATAATTTATAAATCACGCTGTGGTCGCACGGTTATTAACATAGAAATATGTAATCGGTTTACGTGACACCCAAGACGAGAGAAGAACCAATTAAATCTTTGAATTGTGCGTTGGAAAATCGGCATTCATGACTGAATACCATTGCATCTGTTTTTAACGCAAGAAAATCGATAGGAAAACAAAAGTAATTACTTCGCAATTGTCTAATATTTTCCGATAATTCGTAAATTTATGGCAAACATTTTACGACTTGGCAGAAATAAATGGCAAAAATAATGAATTAAGATAAAAAAGATATCGTCATTATTATTATTATTATCGTGATGTTTTTACTATTGAAAATATCTATAAAAAATGTAATGTTTCATTTTATTTCATTATAATATACCACGAAATAACTAACGCTAAAAGCGAAATTTAACCATAAAACTGTTTCGCATTCTGACGAGAAAACAGGTAATGAACAAAAAATAAGCGCGGGAAATGTATAAAAACTCTGCATCTAAAAATAATTCAGTCAATCTAAAAAATATATTCAATGTCATTCAGTGTATTATTTGAAGAGGACGGATAAGAGAAATAATAAAATAATATATCAATTTTTTCTTTGTTCTATATCTTCGATTAATTAACCTTTAGAGGACGAGATCTATTTTTAAAATTTTATAGCTTTTTTCCTGAGTAAGATTTGTTATAATTCATTATTATATTATATTTCTTGTTTCAAAATATGATACTTTTCCAGCGCCATTATGTCGTTTTCCCGTTTCTAGAACGGTAAACAACCGTTTAATTATACGTGAAGTCAATATAATTTTCGCTAAAACTTTGTTCGATGATGCGAGAACGACTACTAGTCGACGAGTAGATAGTAGTAGCAGTATGTGATGAACAGACAACTTTCAGAGATTTTCCCATACAATGGACCGACTCGTCGGCTGCCTGCGTACCGACCCGTATCACTTAACCCAGGAATAAATAGGAGCAGGCCTTCCGTATGAAGATGGTATTGACCATCTTTTTTCCAGTTTGTCAACCCTTCACGGATTATCCCCGTTCTAGATGCACTTCGTCGCTCCACCTCGTCGCCTCCAAAACAACCCGGTTTCAGATTCAAGCGACGGAAGTCAGCCACCACCAGGGATGGCAAACGGAACGGAGCGACAAGACGGCGGAACGAGACAGACGGAGACACCGTAGATCCTACGACCTTTCCCGGCTACGGAGTTAATATTTATCGAGGCTGTCTGTAATTTTCTCCAGACTCCTCGAGACTACCGCGAACCGCCGACAAGACGCAACGCAACGCGACCCGACCCGACCCGATCCGACCCGACCCGGCAGTGATGAAGGAAAAATAATTAAAATGGTCGGAACACCGGAGTTAGTGTGCATTTAGTTATTGGTATATATTGTCGCAAGTTGGTGTGCAGATGTTCTTTTCTCGGCATTAACTTGCAATGTCGATGTACTACCATAGGATGATCCAGAATTCTGTTTTCCATTTTGGAATAACACAATCAAGTTCCGTAAAAAGATACATTTATCACTTTTTTAATTAGTTAAATTCGATATGATAGATAAGTGTGATTTAATTTGCGTAATAGGAGAAGAAGCTTGGAGATGTAATATGAGATGCATTGTATATTTCGCAAACATAGTTTTATTCAAATTATTCTTGGTAGCGATAATAAACAGGAAGCATCTTTTTTGCAATACGAGACACATTTTTGCACGAAATCACACATGTTGGGTTATGATTTCTAGGTCGCCGACTGCAAAACGTATGTCGTTGCTATGAGAATAACGCGCTTTGCTGATATAGAACGTATCTCCATATGATGCACGGGCAAACTACATATTTCTTTACGTGGCAGCTCGATCTACCAGTTTTATGTTTTCTTCCGTAAAAACAGCTCGCTCCCTTTCGCGCAAGAGAAAGTTCGAGAAACGAGCTGTCGTCGGTAACCAGACCAGGATCCACTTTTTATTGCGATATATCTTTAAAAGGAAAAAAAACTATATGTATGAAAATAAACGTAACAGGCATCTCTGTGTTTTTTAATCTTCTAGTAATGATTAATTGATGTGCTTATAGGAAGCAGGCAGAAAGTGATTTTTAAGATTCAAAATATTACACAAAATTTTTATTACTTATATTAATTAACAAAATAATTAAAAATATAAAATTCAAACTTTTGACAAACTGCTGATTTTTTTTATAGAAATTTAATATTAGAAATTTAATTACTTTATTTTAAATATAACAGCATAAATTATTTTTAATATTAAAAGCGTTATTGTGTGTTTAATGCTTTTATAATACTATATACGCAAAATAAATAATTTCCAGTATTAAATTGGTTAATATTAAATTGGATTTCTGTAAAATACCGCTTATAATTTTTTGCCAAACGATATGAATCAATGAACTTCTACGAATTTTGTGAATTGGTACGAAGTTGTTGCAGAGAAATTGATCAGTCGCTATTAACAAGTTATAATCACGTTTCTTGCTCACGCAAAGTGAAATTAGAAGCGCAGGCATAATTAGACGTAATGTTGTGCGTGATTTACGATATCACGCGTGTGGTATCGAACATCTCTAGCACCGATTAATTGGTCCAACAGTGAACGCATCGCACAGAGTTAATTTATAAAGGCACCGATCGCTCGACGAAATTCGTCAACAAGTGGTCGATACCGTAGACCATCGGCCAAGATAATTGCAAGAGGCGATCTGCGTATGTTGCGCATCTGCGCAACTGCGTGCGCTTGTACAGACTAAAGATACATTTATTCTATCACTAATCTCAACAAACAATCGATCTCGGCAATCGAAAGATGCAAACATCGATTCCTACACTGAAAAAAATGCATGTAATTTTATATGGAAATTATTATACATGTATATTACTGGAAAATTATCTAAATTACATAAATATGCTTGAAAATTTACTGAAAATTGTAAATTTCCAATCATATTTAGGTAATTTTCCAGTCATGAACATGTAATTTCCATGTAAAATTACATGCATTTTTTTCAGTGTATGCGAGATTGCGATATAAATAAGTAAGCATCGAAATCACAAAATTAAAAATCTAGAAGCAAAATTAATAAGTGGTTTAATCGTTTCTGAGCATGGAAAAATAAAATCGTTTATTGAAAAAGTAAATAGAAAGTCTTTTAAATTTTTGTTCGAAAGAAGATGTAAGATCTTCACTGAGAATGTTAAATATTATTAAATTTTGCAAATTGTTTATATTACAGATATTGCATCCCCTAAGGAGATTAAGGCAATAAATTTTAAAAACGGTAATATTGTGTTTGCGTTGCAATCAGCGTACTATAATATTATAAAGCTTTTCAGTAATAATCTTATAATCCTTGCGGAGATATACGGTATACTTCCAAGCGAAGATTGGAATGGTAGTAAATGGAGAATAATTCGTAAGGTGAATATTTACTGTAACTTATATTTATATAGCGCCGATCCACCGCGGCTTTTTGCCACGAGCAGCGAGAACAGCACAGAAAATAAGCGAGAAATGCAAAGACGACAGTGTCGTAGTCCTTCGGGAGGACCAAAAATGCACTTTTTATCGAGTTGGCGCATCTGGCATGCACTACGAAGAGGACGAAGTCCGTGCATACATATTTCCCAGCACGTTTCCGTCGGATATTCCAATGTACACGCACGTACTTTCTTCTTGAGCCTGGCTATCCGGTAAAACCATGCAAGGTCGATCAAGACTGCATATTCATGAAAGTTCGGAAAGACGATCTATATTTTTTATTTTTTTGAAAGAGATATTTCAAAGCAGGTAGATAGATAAGGATGATACGCATCGCCTCGCGCATTCGATAGCCACATAAAATTTTCGAGGAGCGATACTTTTGAAATGGGCATTTTCTCAGGTTTCGTCGCGTGATCCTCTATTTCGCATACAAATAAAATGTTTTCCAAGCATGTATATTTTCCGGACGCTTAAATTACGCATGAAACGCTGGTTTCTTGGCGACGTAGTTCCTCGATTCGTTTCAGAAAGTCATCTCTTTAGAAAATGTTTTTACGATCTTCATCTTGAATCCAAAAGATATATCTTGCTCGACGAGACCCTCTCTGTTTCGGGATTAAACGAGAGAACCAATCTATATACATATAGAAATATAAATAAAAAATCAAACATAAATGCACATTTCAAACTATTTATAAAATTTTATTATTTCTTTCAGTAATTGTCTACTTTAATGTAAAAATTGTTTATAAGAAAAATTCATTTTTTACGATAACGTGCATTTTCTTTACTTTTAAATTTTTCAGAGAAAGAAAGAGACAGAAGGAGAATAAGGAGAGTATCTGAATTTTTAAATTTTAAAGTTTTAAAATATTTAGACTCAGAAGTCCGCCGCAAATATAGTACCGTACAAATATGTCTCGGGAGGCATTCTCGCTGATTACATCCCTCTTCCTTGGGAAACGTAGCGGAAATTATGAATTTGTACGTCATGGAGGAAATGTTGTAATTAGGAATATTTTTGAAGTAACCGGTGGATGGAGAAAATAAATAAAGCTTCTTCCGCCCTTCTCGTAGCTTGCATACAACCGAGGACCACGCCGCTATGAAATTAAGTGCGGTCCATGGCAGCGGTACACCTTCCGGCAGTTTAGTCACCGAGAAAAGAGCGTGCAAGAGGAAGGTAGGATGGAGGAAGACTGGAAGCGCGACTTTGTTCCCTCGATAAGCGGATTCTCCGATTCGCCGGGCGTTTTTGCGAATTTCACTCGACCCTTCTTCTCCTCTCTCTCTCTCTCTCTCTCTCTCTCTCTCTCTCTCTCTCTCTCTCTCGCTCTCTCTGCTATTGTGACACAGTGCGCGGTGCACGAAAAGCCGAGCAATTTAGTGAACGATGTACTTAAAATCTCCGACAATGTCTTCTCTTTGCTTTATGGTTCTCTGGTGTTAGCCAATTTTTTGAACGATAAATTTCGTACTTAATGGCAACGTTTATCGCAGTCCTTCTTTACGCCCGAGAGTTTCCACATCAAATCGTAAATTAAACCAGAAAATTTGCTGGTTACATTATTCGAGATTGAGAGAGAAGTTTACATGGTGGAATGGCAATGCAACGAAAGCCAACGAGAGAAGCGAGAGGTCGAAAGAGTATGGAGATAAGTCAGGCGGTGAGTTTCTACCGAGTCTATATACAACACAACGGAAATCCTCGTTTCTACTCGTCTATGATATGCTCGCGCGTGAGTAAACTTACGATCCAAAGGTCTCTTCACAACCGGGCTAGAGTTAGTCTTTGCAAACGTGAAGCGTTCTCCAATGCAATGAAAATATAAAGAGACAGAAAGTCGAGTACTTTAAAGTACAGTCTAATAGAGTTCAACAAGGCAGCGTCGCGAAGTTGTGTTAAAAAGTCGAATAGACCAGCAGTAGACCGAGAAGGATAAGGAGCGAAAGATGTAGTAAAGATGGAGGAAGAACGAGTGGACCACGAGGGGAGGCGCAGTCGGTCGTCTTGCAAACTTTCACCGCTCCATCCATAAATTCTGGTAATCGTGCACCCCTAAGGTACTCCGCAAGTGTAATAGTGGAAGCGCAGTCGAAACGCAGCCGATGTATCTTACGGGCGTTCATTAACGAACTTGCGCAAATTATGCGCGCGAAATTCTCGCTCGCATCGTTCGCTCGCGTTATCTTTGGACTTATCACGATACAGCTACAGGGCAGAGAAGGGCACGAGACCCGTTGTGACGTGACCCTAATGTATCGTTGCGCGGCGCTCCCTTAATGGCTTATATACGGCGCGTTCCACCGACGCGAGCAACACACTTGGATACTACGAGTCTTTAATCAATTATGCAAATGATTTGCGGACGACCACTGTATATCCGTCTTCCCCTTTCCTGTCCTCTCCGACACGCCAGGACGCGCAATCTAGATTTCCCTTCTCTTTGTTCCCCCCAGTCTTGTCCTGCGCGAAGCGTCACTCTTCGCAGAGATGCTTCCTGCTGCCCTTTCCTCTCTCGCATTTTTTTTCCCTCATCTTCTAACAGCGCCGACCCAGTTGGCACGGTTGTTTATTAAAACTTCCAAATTAACCGGCTTTAATCGCATTTATTTTACGCTTTTTGTTACCTCGGTATATTATTTATTACAGCGACCAATCCCTGCAACCTCTTTCCGGTCTCTAATCCTCTCGCACAAATCGCGTCCACCTAAAACCCCACCTCCCGCTCTTCACTCTCGATGGTACGCTTTCATCCGCTTCTCTTTCATACTCTCGCCATTCCACATCCTCCTTTTTTCCGAGCCGTGCCGTTTACACCATCCGCCGAGTATCGTTCAACCCCTCGTAACGTAGTTTTGGCCTTTGCACGAGTACCCTTTTACCCTTCTGCCTGACGGCTCATCCGCGTCTCATTCCCTCATCACTCGTCGTTCTCTATTCTCCCGTGTTTCTCCCTCCATCCCTCTCTATCTCTTGTCCTAACGCGCATTTGTTTACCATTCCTCGCGTCTCTTCCGCTTTCTCATGCTCAGCCAGCGAATTACGTTTCGCACCTTCCTCGCGGAAGTTCAAATACGGGATTACCAAGGCGGTCAGCTACCAAGCGCGGACTTATGAAAAATGAAAATGGCGTGGAAATGCGAGTAGAGATGAGATCTCAACCAGAAAAACAGACTCAATCAACGTTAAGAAAAAATTGCGAAAAGAACTATGTAATAATATTCCTTCGGCATTTAATACTTACTGAGTATACACGCAAGATAAAATTAGTAATTACAATCTGTAGTAATTTATAATAATTAAAGAAACAGACAGAATTAGAATAGCAATAATTTATACAATAACATATCAAGCGATGATTTAATCCTGCTGGTTTGAGTCTATTTGACTCAAAATGTAATTTATTTTCTTAATATTTTATTTTAAAACTTTTTTCTTTGATATTTGATGACATTGTTTGTTAATGTAAGATCTTTTTTCAGTAAAAGGTTTTTATTTTTTACTTATTAGAATCTTTTAATCATATTGATTCAAACAATATGATCGTTCATAATAGGATGAGCATAATAGATTATTTGTTTCAAAAAATTTATTATATTATAGACGCGATTATAAATCGATTGCACTTTTCCAATACAGTGCAATTGAAGTGTAGATAATTGTATTGTTTGTCATTCCTGTCGACCCTAAAAAATAACCGATTAATTGTTTGAATAATAGATTATTAATCATCCATCCCTAATCATACAGTAAAGAACAAGGTTAAACTAGCAGAGTTAAATAATAGTAACCTGGAAAAAGGATAATATGCAAGAAACTTTGAAAATAAAGGGTTGCATGAGGTTTCGAGGTTCAACACGTGTGCCTGTATGCGCGACACAGTTTCGGGAACTCCGACGTTGTCGTAAGCACTCGCGAGACTCGTATCCCAGGACAAACTGGATGAGAGGAACTGCACGAAACGCGTCCAGACTAAGATCTAACGGGGAACGTGTGCCGTGTAAAGTCTACACACGTGCATGCCTCGGCGCTGGCATCTTTGCCTCAAGATGTACTAAATCGCGTGCCATTCAGGTATTTCCATCCGCATAACACACGACGAATCGCATTGTTATCGTCGTGAAGAAAGAATTCAAACTGGCAATAATTTACCGAGTCGAATTGTTCACTTAATGCCGAAACAGTTCGTTCGACGGGATCGTCTCGAATTTATCTGCGTTAACTTTTAACCACAATTCTTTTTCACGAATTTGCAATAAATTTTTCCTTTACACTCTTAATCCTGTATCGCGTATAAGTACTATCAAATTTAATGCAAAAGGTTTGAAGTGAGAATGACATTTCGAATTACACACTAATTGAAGATATTTTCCGAGAAAAACATTTATATAGTATAAAATGTTTTTCTCGAAATATTAACACGAGATAAAAAATACAAAAGATAAAATGAACATATATATAAAGTGAACTTGAGGTACTTTTCTTTTGGAGGTACAAAGCTCTTCATATGTGCTATTAACATTTCAAATAAAGGATCATCGAGAGCAACAAAGTTATTCAACTGACAGAGTGAGATATAACTTTCGGAACGATAAAACGGGTCAAGCATCGGTAAATAGAGTTCTCACAATTTTTTCGAGGTACTACTTATATTCCTTGTAATTTACGTAAGATTTATATGTATTTCAACGCATACCGCCGATTTTTTGCGATACGAGGTTAAGAGTGTACCCTAAATTCGATAAGATCTTCGTGAATTTTGCCAGTCGACTGAAAACTAGCGCGTTACTGCGAACAATTCCGGAATAATCGTTAACGAACTTCGATGGCAGTTCGACGATGAATCGGGAGTCGGCTGACCAAGATCCGCTACTAGGTACACCCCCGTCGGAAGTCGGTCGGCGCGTCGCTGCACCGGGACTTCCTATCGAATTAGAGAAAAGTGTTCTCACGGCGTCTTGCACACCCCGTCGCAAGGACAAACTTCTCCGTTAATCTCCTGGAAACCCCTACGGGGCTCGATTTATCGAGGATACTCGATACGCGGAAGCTTTCTCGTCTCTCGATTTATTCCGGTCCCCTCCGGGCCTCGTCGCGCCCCCGATTCTTGGCAACTTTCCGCCTATCAGGACCACGCTTTTTCCTATTATACTTGGCTCAGGCGTTTTACAATGAGGCACTTGTCCATTCGAGAAGACATTGCGACGAGTCTCTACTTGCGGAATACATCGATCATGGCCCGTACCGCACACTTTATCTGAAAAACATCCTGGAAGAAATGTCCTTAGGATGTTCAGAGGACATATAGATGTCTCCTAGACATTTTAGGATGTCCCTTGGAAGTTTGTGCTATATAGGGACTGTCTTGTTTTGAGATTTTAGACGACGTAACTTGGAACGCAACTTGAAATGTAATCCGAGAATTAATTATCGTACACAAAATGACTAAAACTTTAGGAATTTGGGGAAAATCTACTATAATACTTAATAAGATTATTTTCAACTGAACTAATGCTGTTAATACGTAATTTTTTTGTATCTTTTAATCTACTCTAAAATTTTAATGTAATTTTTTAAGAAACAACTTTTCATTAAATAAAATTTTATGAAATATTCTTTTCCACACATATAATATATAAAAGAATTATTATTACCTTTTCATACTATGAAAAGATTTAAATAACGTTTTATCACAATGGCAAAGTCAATGTACAAAGAATTGAAAAACATTTTGTGGTCACAGTGTAATACTTTTAAAGTCCGGCGCATACATTTACATTTTTTCTGTGGTCGCTGTGGGAAAGAGCTCGAGAAATCCGCGGTGGCTTAACTCGAACATATCTCACAGAATCAGCGGATGCGATAAACGGGACACGAGAACGCGAGTCGAAGGAAATTTCCAATTTGTTAATAGTGCTATTCTTTTTCGTTCCGCCGGCTTGCACCGGTCATCTCGGGTATTAAAAGATAAAAATGGAATCGGGAGAATAGCGGTCCCGGTAGTGGTCGAGAAACGAGTGTTAAGCTCCGCATGGAAAATGGCTCGAACCCGGGACCTCTCGTACTCAACTCATTAGCGTTGAATTATTCGAATAATATTTCTTTGTCCGGTAGAGAAATCAATGCGTTTGCCGGAGCGATGCATAATTCATGCCGTAGTATCAGACAGATCGAAGATTAATAGGCCTGATCGGACGCTTTCTAATCGAGCATTTACCGTTTCTTCACTCTCTATCCCTCTTGCTTCTCCTTACTTCTTCCTGTGACGTTACTTCGGTTCTTTAAAAGAAATCGATAAGCTATATGCTCATTACAGAGCTTTTAAATTATTCAGAGTATCATTCGAACGTTGTTTCTGGTATATATGTTTTAGTGAAATTATTATTGCCTAATTCCAGCAGGATTAATCGTCGAGAAAGGTTTCCATAATTTATGTTTGTCGTTTTTATCAGCAATATCCCATTTATTCTGGTATATACTAGTTCATTTAATATGTTTATGTTGTATGGCGTAGACAAAACTCGCAATCTAATGGCCCGACTTTCAGACATCGCTGCCTTGGTAACGCTCCTTTCATTCTACATCCACAAAAAATTGATTGCAGAGCAGGAATTTAATTATTCTCTCTGGGTACACGGTTTGTGCCGGCTGAGTTCGCATCAGAGGAAATATTTAACCTCTTCAGTTTAAATAAAAGTCTTGTAGTGAACTGCAAATTAACGATGAGATGGTTCGAACAATGCCTTGACCCTTTCGCTTTTTTAACTCTCTCTAGGGTGAAATGAATAGATACAAATAGAAGAAAATAGAGTCGGAAATCCAATAATTGTAAAATCAAAACTCGATTTCGAAGATTAGAGATGTATTGCTTCGCAAAAGAATTTCTGCTATTTGAAAAAAGAAAATTAAAAATTTCCTAAAGAATTAAATTTGTTTACAATTGTATTCTCGTTAATTCCTGACAAAATACTTTTCTAAAGAATTAAATTTGTTTGTAATTGTATTCTCGTTAATTCCTGATAAAATATTTATTTCATGTTTTAAACTGAGCTTTTATAACTAATTAAAATAAAAATTCTGTCATGTATGAGAAGATTAATACACAGTTGGAAAAAATATATTGAATTTAACATAAATCGCATGTCCCAAACGGTCCACTCAAATTTTTGAATTAATTTTACACAAGATGAATGTGTTAGAAGGTAACGCAAATATTACGTAAAAGAATAAATGAAGAAAGATAACATCGACACAGCTTGTAAACAAACCGTGGGAACATATTTTTTTTTCAGAAAATTAACATTTATGATACGTTAAATTAATACATATTTCATTCATTTATCTTAAAATTTAAAACATTATTTTTGTTACTTGTTCACTTACTCATAAATTGTGTCATTTTACACTAAGAAACATTGAATATCAATTTCACAAAAAATCTTTAAATAACATAATCACATTATATTAAATTAACACTCGAATATGTTAAAAAATTCAACACAAACTGTTAACACAAACGTGAGTGGATCATTTCCGACACAAATACACAAATTTTTTTACTGTGTATAGATAGTACAAGATTTTGAAAGTAAATAAATTTATCATATGTAAAGAAAACACAGACGTTGGTTACGATCGGTATTGAGATTTAATCGGAGCGAGCACGTACCGAAGGATAATTCAACGGCTCGTCCCCGGAAGTTAAGTGACGTGACGTAGAAGCTAAGCACGGTTGGGGAAAAAAACAGTCGGCGGCTGGATTTTAAAAAGAACAAGAGCGATTGAACGGGGTGAGCTGTAACGCGGTTAGCTGCAGTCACGAGTCGACCGAACTTCGATGGCACGGGCTAAGAATATATTTCAATTGAAATCGTTAAAAAGTAGTACGGCAAAATAATACGAAGGGAGAAGAAGAGAAAGGAACTTGATCGTGAGGTGTAGCACGAATATCCGACGTCGAAAGAAGCGGCGTGGAAAGCGCAATTTATCCTCAATGTTATTCTCGAAACGTTCATTAATCCTATTTCGATTTAGAATATTTTCAAACGCATTTATTTTCATTATATGTAGTTTGTATAATTATACTACTTAACAAATTTCGCGAAAATTAAACGATCTGAATATGTAGATGATGCAAAATTGATATTTCCTTTAATATAAATATTCCCATATAATGCTTTTAAGATATTTCTTAAAAGCTATTATTAAGAATATTCATATCAAGGAAAATATCAATTTTGCATTACCTACAAATGTAGATCGTTTAATTTTCGCGAAATTTCTTAAATAGTATATGCATGTTTTAATTTTATATATTCAATATTTAAATTTCTCATAACAAAACTTTCTCACTGCTCAGTGCTTTATGTGCATATCTGGGTTAATTAAAAATCGGTTAAGTATTTTTTTCTTTATATTATCTTATTGCTTTTTATTCCTTAGCTTGCATCTGATGGCTATCCGAAGTTTCGTACAGTTGGCTATTCTATATCATAGTCAATAAAGGATAGCATACATTTAGACTCCTCATACATATTAAAGTCTATGTTTACATCAATGCACTGGCGAACTCTGCGCTAACAGCCGGCAACTTTCCCGAGATACATTATTGTATCTACTACTCACTCAGTAAAAACACTACTATGTTACCTCGCACTTTTCAATAGTCACTCCTAATTGAGTGAGAATCTAATGCTTTAATTAATATTCTGAATGATCTAAATGATATCATAAATACAAAATAACAAATTCAAATTAGATCTTCTTAAAAATTTGTTGGACTACGTTTTTAAAAATAATTGTCATTTACGACAATATATATTCTCCAAATTTGAATTAGTGGATAAATTACTGTGTGAATCAAATAATCAGTGGCAATACTTAACACACATTTAAAATTAGTGACATACTTGGCACTGGAAAGGAAATTTGAGCATTATTTAATAGTATTATAATAAAATACCGATATTCGTTAATTTCAATCTTCCAATATCATGTACATTGAATTTATACATTAAAACAAGGTTAGTTAGATTAAATAATAAAGATTAACTAGGTTAGAGAGACTTCACGTTTCATTCACTGATTACCACTGGCATATTTATTAGAATTGATGTCAGTGATTATCCACTGATTTAGATTTAAAGAGTAATTGAATTTTACAGAATTCTTTAATACCATAAAAAATAAACGAGAAATTCTTACATATTTATGTGTACATTAATTCAATAGATTTGAATTCTTTATCGCGGTTAATGTAGTACTGATATTTTTGTGCTCAAATAAAAGTAGAAGCAAAAATATTGAATGAGGACTGATTGGGTCATTCTCGATAAAAGCGAATACATGTTACATATGTAATAAGAAAGAACGAATCGACCGACTGACCTTTGCCGAAATATTCGGTATCTATTTTGTGGACCGTCATGTGCGATTCAGTATCGATTCAACAACATTTTTAATTTTTCCGAAAGCGCGTGGTACCCTACAGCGTGTCACGTGGTTCCGAGTCTCCAAATGTTACCTATACATCATGGTATGTTCGAGCACCCGGTTATATCAATTTTGCACTGGTGCGCGCGTCCGCTGTGCCGTCGTGAAAACCACCGACGCCCTTACAAATTGCCATCGCTGGTGCTAACTAAACGTGCACCCGTCCCCGGCTCAACGAGAAACGGCGACCTATTAATATCACGAGAATAGTCACTGGATCGCCGATGCTCTCATTGCCACTCATACGTTTTCCCAACACGAACTGATTGTAGTCCATAAAAAAACGTGTTAAACGCTGATAAAAATTCAACCATTTGCCGTGTTCTTTCAATTTTCACAAATCACCAATTAATTCTCATGGTAATCGCACTAAATTTTGAACATTAAAATAGTTTTCCTATCGCTGATAATTATCTCTGAAATATCAGTGGTTAATTCTAATGATATTCATGGGAAAACATACTTTGCCTATTTACCTAATTGATTTAATGACTATTATCGCACGTTTGTTAAAATCCATTATAAATTTACAATTCGGCATAGAATGTAACTAATAATTTAACGAGTTATTATATATACATATTATAATATATACATGAATAATATATATATATATATTATCATACAGGATAATTATTAGAATTGTGTTAAAAGTAAATTTCTTTATTTACCTCTTCCATTTCAATGATTGTTTTTCTGATTAGGAACCGGCATTTGAAACTCGTTAATTTCATTTGAGCGTATATCAGTTTACGAGTGTCAACATCGAATTAATCATCAAAACGGAAGAGGAAAAATATCTTTCATGCAATACAATTTTAATGGTCATCCTATGCATATGTGTATATACACATTGGAGCATTTAAAATTATACATATAATTACATATTTTCGAAAAGCAACTATGTGTTTTTTACACCAATTAATCATCTCATCATGCTGTATATAAAAATATTAAAGTATATTCATCAAAAAATTAATAGTTTACGAGATATTTTATATTTTATATCAAAATATGCAAGAATACTGTATAATATATCTCGTCAGCTATTAATTTTTCAATATTATTTCTACCTTAACATTTTTGTATGTAGAATAGTTAAGGAAATCATTATGTAAAAAAAAAATCACATTACATATTTAAAAAAGTGGAGGCGATCTCCATGTGACCTTGAAAAATCGATTTTTTTAAATTGATTTTATCATTTACTCCTTTGAAATCATACAACTTTTGTCTAAATATATTTTTGATTTGACGCATAATTTTTAAAGGATAATAGTTTTTAATGCTCCACTCTGTATATGCAAACAGATTTTTCGAATGCTTTCGAAATACAACTAAAATTATAAATAAAATTATTTTAATGTGTCCCAATTTTTGTTACAAATTATAGAACTTAAAGTGAATTAAAATAATAAATCGACGGTAACATCGAGAAAGAGAGAGAAAGAGAGAGAGAGAGAGCATCTTCCTGCTCTCAAGAAGAAAGCGGCAATCGAACACTTAACTCTCCGACTGTAATTCAAGTATGTTTTTTTTTGTAAAAAAGTGAAATTTCACTCTCAAATTTCTTTGAATTAAAGAAGAGTCTCTGGTTCTCTTATTGTTAAATTATACAGTTTGAAACAAATTTCCACTTTTTTTTCTCATTTTTGCTCGAATTTCAATTTTTATTAAATAAAATTTTTAATATTTAAGACCCAGATTACAGACAGAGAGGAAGTAAAAATATGATTGCAAATAAAGAGTTAATCAGTTTATAAATGTGCACCGGATCACAAGCGTACAACGCTGCCTTCCAAAGTTTCAAGGTCGGTTGATAGGTGTTGTAAGCAATTCGTATAAGCCAGATGTAGTATTAAGAGGGGTCGGTAGAGTAAATTAATGATTTCTGCCAGTGGAGTTCGATAGCACAGGGGCGAGATGTATCGCGCGATATCACGCGAACGGAGCGCGTGTACACCTCAACCAATACCGGCGCGGCAACGTTATTTCCGGCACAACACAACGCGTTGCGTTCACCACACCACAAATTCGTATTATATATCGTCTCTCGCATTAGGTTGGTCGAAGGTGTGCCAAGTAGTCTGCACATACAGCAATTCCAAAGAGGGATGGTGAAAGAGGGATAGGAAGGTGAAAGACGGGCCCGCGGGGATCAGGTGAGAGAAACAGAAAAGGTGCGCGAGAATAAGAGGGCATATAATAGCGAGTATTATGGGCACTTAGTCACTTTTGTGCCGTGGCCGCCATTGTGCTAAGACAAAAGATGGAGAATCCCTTGGAGCGATTCAACTGTCCCGTACAAACTAGTCGCCAGCATAGCACGAGCTCGGCTGCTCGGTGCGGCCTGGTGCCGCGCGATGCAACGCAACGCGACGCGACGCGACGCGACGTGACGCTCGAACAAGCATGATGCTTGGAGCAAAATTAAGCCCTGGTTCGCTTCGGTGCTGGCGAGGTATGTTCACCTTCGTCCCGCACTCATAGAAATTGCGAATTGCAGCGAACACATCGCGAACATACGTATTCGTACGGCTATGCGAGAGCCTTCCTTCCTTCCTTCCTTCCTTCCCGGGCAAACCCAGACGCACATTGTGCGAGTTCCCCTTTTGTTACCGCGTTGTTCCATTTCGAGCTTAAACAGAACGCACTTGCATGCGCGGCTATCGCTGTTGCCTCTTGTAATTCTCGTATTTTACGTTCTCTTTGATATTCTTCTCGAGAATATAAAAGCCGCTTCGAGTTTTGAATGGTTTCTTTTCTATTTTGAACAAATACTGATGGATCTATTTTTTTGGGAATTATAATATATCGCTTGTTTGCGATAAAAAGTGATACAAGATACAATTTTATCTAAAAAATTAGTATTTTTGAAATAATGAGAGAAAATTAATTCAAAAGACGTATAGTTTCATTGGAAAAACGATACCATTTGTAATTCTCTCAATTTATCATTAGAAAACAGCAGTCCTTTTTCAAGATTTGATTTTCAAGATTTATAGAAGAGATATTTTTTGAGATTTAGATACCTACCGTGAAAGAATATTGTCGAAAGAATATTGCTGAAATAGAAAAATTAGTTGGAATTATGTCATTGTTTCTTAAAAGGTTCCTTAAAACATTGTTTCAATATTTAGGATTTATAAATGTCCGAGAAGTTACTAATTTTAAGATGACTCACTTTTCTATCAAATAAGCGATATGTATGATTTACTAATTTAATTTACTTTCTAGGGACGAAGTATCAAATTTACAATGTTTATTTTAAAATTGAATTCTCTCGAGGTAAATTCAGAATTTGTGCAAGTTATATTTAAGAATTGAAGATGGAAATATACATCGAACACTAAAATATATATAGTGCTTCTACCCAAAAGACAATACTTCGCTATGTATTAATATATGTATATTAATAGAACATATCACACATATCAATGTGTATATCGATAGATTTTTTACTTACAAGACATTTTTTAGCAAAATTAGTAAAAAAATTGATTTTGAAGGACAAGAGGATATCCTTCCTACACGGAAAGAACGGTTTTGTTGAAGGATGTAAAAATTTAGTTAGATATAGACCGAAAATAATTGTTAGACCATTAAAATAATTATGTAGGACGCTCAAAATGGTTGCTAGAATGTCAAAACATTTTTCAGTATTATTCGTTATGTTTGAAATTCTTACATAATTATTTTGATAATTCAATAAAATTATTTTCAGATCTGTATCCAGCTAAATTTTGAAATACTCAAACAAAACCTTTTTTTCCGTGTAGAGAGTCAATAAATTTTTTAACGTGTCCGTTTTCTTTTCTCTTGTCATACGCATAATTAAGACATAGTTTACGCTTTTTAATAATTTGACTTTCTTCGAATGGTCGCTCCAGATATCTTTTCACTGCTTTTATAATATGACTCTACTTTATATTTGACTACATTAATTTTTTTCATTAACTAAGATATTTATACATTTTATAATTTATTAGTCTAATTCAGAATAATTGTTTTTATTACTATCTTTCTATATATATTTTAGTAATTTAATGACTATTAAGTTACTTTTTAATATTAAATATTTAATAAATCTCAACGATAATAGGAAGATATTTTACAAGACGCTTATATTCGGCGCTTTTATGAATCTTATTTATTGGACATGACCTAGATTGCATTTTTATTGAACAACTCTTAAGATAGGATTTATTAATTTGTTAACGAATATTATAATTTCTAATTTTTATATTATAATATTTATTTTGTCAACATTGAGAATGACCTGATATTGGTCGAAACGTATGTTTTATATTATTGTTTATTTATTTATGTAAGTCAAAATTTATATTAAATAATTTGTTTTAGGCTCGCAGCCCTTCTTTGTTATATTATTTAATTTATTGAGCCTTTTTATTTAATTTTAATAAATTTTTTCATAATTCATAAAATTTTATAATGAAAATGTAAGAGTAAATAGCCGTGATCGACACGCGAGTACTATAATCCAAGTAAGGTAGCTGCGGAATACCTAATAACTGATGTGTGAAATGTATGTATTAGTGAATTGCTTTGGTCGCGAAACTTGTCGAAGTAACGCAATTTCAACTGTCGTCCATGCGGTTTGCCAATCCAAAATGCGTTTCAGGAAAGCGTGGAAGACGAGATTAGCTTCGTGAACGAAACGCAATCATGATTTCCGTTTTGGCCAAACTCTCTCTTTATTGTATCCACACAGTTCTTCAATTTTGTTCCCGTGAAACAGTATCGAACAATAAGAGAGGGACGTGTCGAATAGGGAAAAAGGTCAAAGGCTTATATAAAAAGTATTCAAGTCTTTCATCTCAAACATCAAAAGGTAATTCCCGAAATTATGGAGATTTTTCCGAAGAATTCCACGAAATTGACGTTATCCTACTAGAGAGGACCAGGACTCTTTGTAATACTGGAACGTTACTGACAAAGGAGGGAATAGGTTGAAAGTACAAATGAAACGTTACCTCAACTGCCATACGTACACATACTTGGTATATGTCTCGCCTAAGTCGTTGGCTCCGGTTTCCGCCTTTGCGTTTCCTCAGGGAAGTTCTCGCGCGCGCGTTCGGTTCTCGTATTCCCTACTCCTATAGATAAGCAAACGATTTTCACCTTGTGGTACACGTATTTCTGATAAACGAATATTTAAATATTTCTCGAGGATTTATAGGATGATTTATGATAATAATCTTGCAATAATCTCGCTTTTTAATTAACAAATCATGCAAAATTATAAATACTAATTGCAACAAATGTAACGTCCATTACATTGCACACACTTTCTAAAAGTGAATCAGTATGTTATTACTGAAAAACAGTAAATCTTATTAATTATAATTATTATGTTCTCAAAACAAAGAATTATTTTCTTTTGAATAAATTTAATGCTTGTAACGAACTTATGATAGAAATTTGCGAATATATTTTGAAATACTTGAAACAAGTAATTATTACTCTTGCGTACAGTATGTATTTTTCTGCGTCCACACTGTAAGACTTCTTTAAATTTATAAACTTAAGGTAAGTAGTTAAATACGAGAAAATACGCGCCATCGTAAGAGGATTAGAAATTGCTAAAGCCTATACAGGTGAAATCGAATAACGTCTGCTTTCACAGCCCGATAGCAGTGCACAGTTTCTAGATCGATTGTTCTAACAAACAGGTGGATTCTGAGGAAATAACGTGTAGCAAATGGATATGCGATGATCAGAATTACATATAATGAGCGATGCCGATGTTAACGCGTTAATCATGTTCGCGGTGCAACGGGCCGCGACTGTATCACGTACAGAGGCACTGACCAAGATTATCCATTTCCACTATCCATTTTATTCGGCATCATCCGGCTCGCTGCTCCGAGCCGACCGAGTCAAAGTCGCACGATCAAATCGATCTGCGCCGACTGCGCGCTTCGTTTCTAGTTGTCGGATCTGTCGCTTTGAGTACGTTTACGCTTACAGTTACATCGACCCCAATGAGCGTCAGGATCGAACGGCGCGGCGCTGCGCGACCGTTTGTATTTCTGTCCGATCATACGTGCCTGAAGAAAGAGAGACACTAACAGGATATTTGTGAGACTACCAAAAGAATATATAATGAATACAACTGAAAAAAGCCACCAAATGTTGAGTGAAATAATTTCAATCAAATGTTCAAATAGTATAACCAAACATAATTTTATCTTTGTAAATATTACCATTGATAATACCATTTGATATTACCAATACTTATCTACTAAATATTTATAAAGATAAAATTATATTCAGTTATATCACCTGAAAATTGATGTTGAAATTATTTTACTCAGCTTTTGGCAACTATGACCTGATTCTTTCTACAGTTTAATAAGTGAAAATGAATCAATAAATAAATAATACAAATAAACGAAAGGGTTATTTAGTCAAAGTAGATTGTGTTTAGTAATATTTCTGTTAATAGGTTTTAGATCGGAAACGATTCTATCGAATACATTTTTCGTTTAGGCCGTTTAAGGCAAACTTAAAAAATTGATCTCGAAATTTTAGATGAAAGGTGAAGATGAAACTCTTCAGTAATTATACGAAAAATTGGGTCTCGGTAAAATAAGTTAGTTTTCATATAATGTAGCTTATAATGTGATAAATAAAAGATGTTCTAGATACAAGGGTTAATAATGAATAGCTTTTAAAGCTATTCTGTATCAAAGGTACTCTGTGAGCACAAGTTTTATACTTTTGATAAATTAATACACTTGCAGATAACTGAAAAACTATCCATCATCGATGTTTGTACCATCTTTTGTTCACCACATTATAAGCTTCATTATATGTAAAAACCAACTCATTTCACCGGAATTCAACTTTCCGTATAATTAGTGTGGGATACTTTTAAATAGATTTTTCAGTTTTATAAATTGTGCACCAATTACGTTCAAAAAGTAGACGAAATATGTCAGTTTCTACAAATTATATAATGCAAGTTGTGTTTTTCGTAATACGATACAATTTATTATAAAAACTCTTCCTTTTATTTTGCATTATTTGTTATATTTTTCTGAATTATGTTTACAAGATAATTTCACCATTTTTCCTTCACAAATCAAATTATGCTGTAAATTTACATAGATACAGGTACATTATAGGTAATCTCACAGAAACGTTCGCGATGCCTTCGCTGTGTAGATGTATAATGTATGCGTTTCTCTTTCTCTGTCATGTCATTAATTACACTAATCAAAACGGTGTATTTCGTCTCACAATGCCGTGCAACACAACACACTTATTTCGATGATACTACGCCTTTGGAAATTGCAGTTTCTAATCGACAGGCGTCTACTCACCGCGTGCAATCAGCCGTAATCACTCGTGTACACGGCGTCAACTTCCTGTACAAGCGGCCGCAAAAATTTTCGCCTACTATGACGTATTGAAAGCATCGCTCTTTGCAGTTTTCTTCCATTTCGATAATGGCTTCTTTGCAATCAGTCACCGCCAGCTTTTTGTATTCGCCACGCTCGCGTAACGGGCCAACTTTCGCGGACTGAAGAGCGAGGATACAGTTTTCTTTTTGTAGCGCGAGATACCGAAAGAATGCAAGTGCATTCAACGCGCGGAGAGATATCCTGCGAGGCACATAATGCGCTTTATTGTCTGCGATGATACTACTACTATATATATATATGCGGTTCTTTTCCTCCCTCCTCTTTCTACGTAAAAATAATCGCGGAATAAAAGCGCATAATGACCCGTCGCCACTACCGTTGCCGTCACCAAAACCAGGAAGAAAACGAAAGAAAGACAGCGAATTTCGTTAAAGCACTCTATCATTCTGGCGAGTAAAAAAAAATTCATTATTTTGTACTTCGTCGTTAAATTAAGAAAATTAGCCACTCGTTCAGATACTCTTTATACGAATCCGCTTCAAACACGTTTGTCCCTTTCCAAAGTCAATCGATAGCACATCATAATTCTGCCTCGTAAAAACGATTCTTTGATTAAATGCGACGCTGAATTGATCACGCGTAACGACGCGAGAGCTTTCGCGTCGTGACTGACTTTGATGAGACAATTTGAATAATAGCGATGGCTCTTGACTTGGGAAAAAGTGTCAACTTCCAATCTCATCGCATCGAGATTCCTCTCGACTGGTTTCTCGAGATTGAACTGTCGTCGGGAAAACGAGGACCTCCTACGGGGTTATCCTAACTCGTATTCACTCATTTCGGTAAATTGCCATTGCGAGAATAACAAGAAGTCGTCGACGCCGACCGCACAATTAGCGTTAATCCTCGTTAATCCGCATCGCTTCAATTTGCATTCCTTTGTTCGTCCTTCCTACAGCTTGACTGCGTAAATGCTATCGGGTGATATATCATATTATACAATCATATATATGGATAGAGTTCATATATCTGGGATAAGAATCAATGCGCCGTATAGCGAAACAACAGTGACGTTAAGAAATAAAAGGTCGAAGGTAAGCGAGATAATATAGTAGTTTATCCCGCGAATCTGGCCATTAATACTTCAGTTTCATATATTTACGGCACCAATCAATACCCTATTTCTATCCCACTCCGTGCCGGAAGTGACCCAGATAGACGAAGACCAGGCAACAGTTTAAGGTCTCGTATGTGCTGCAACGGGAATACGTGACAAGTTTTGCTACTTAAGTCCGACGTAACGACACACGACGTAATGAAATGGAGGCACTTTGCAGCAGTGCCTATTGTTAACGGTTATACTCCTCTAAAATCCTCTTATTTTTAGTAGCTGTACTTTGTACCGTTTTACGGGCTACAATATTCTAATAATAAAAACTTAAACATATTTTTCTATATTTGATATTTGATTTAGCTTTTTATTCTGAAGTTTTTTTCATTTTTTTGAAAATTGAACGAAAGCAACATTGACGACATTCAATAGACCAAATGCCGCCAATGTGGCTTATCGAACCGCCGGAACAGAAAAATACGTACAGCGTAGTATGGTATACCACCTAAAAAGACGGGTTGCAGTTTTGTCCAATCAAGTGGTCCTATTGGCACACGTCGTTGGCTCGTAACCAAAGCCATGATCGATCTCTATTTGTATCTGCCGGCAATCGGATATTGGCCGATGAACATACGAAAAAGAGGAAGGCGTCGACCAAGGCAGCAAAATGGTAGATGTAAGCAAGAGATATCGCGGCGGGTGTGGTAATGTTTTACCATGACCGTAAATAATATTTGAAATCGATGTTATATCTGCGGCTTTACAGAAGTTCAATATACTTTTATTTTAATCACGACATGCTATTGACAACGTGGACCAAAGTATCGACAATGGACATCTGAAATCGGGAAATGACAAATCG
Organism: Mycetomoellerius zeteki; assembly: GCF_001594055.1. Taxonomy (NCBI): domain Eukaryota; kingdom Metazoa; phylum Arthropoda; class Insecta; order Hymenoptera; family Formicidae; genus Mycetomoellerius; species Mycetomoellerius zeteki. Next base: position 940,448 of record NW_017257416.1, on the reverse strand, counting down.
CGAAAGTACATGTGAAAGTGCGAGGAATACAATACACGTATGAAAGGCGAAGTAGAGGCGCAAACTGCAACGCGAACCACCGTCTCACTGCGTCGTTCGTCGCCGCTCATTGTTGCCATAATCTGGCCGGGCTAGGCCCATTGTTTGTCATCCAATCTTTCCGCTGAATTTCCATCACGGACAATGGTGGCGGTGCTTTATAAGTCGCGCGAATTACATGGGCGAACGCTGCTCGTAAATATAGCCGGTGAATCGTGAAAAAGCCCGCCATGCTCGCTCTCTTTGCGATGTCGAGCGATGCTTCACATTCTCTCGGCTTTACTCTACTCGTCAACGAATGAGGAAACGCGCACCTATTTTATTCCTTTTCTGATTTGCGTTAAATTTGTATTTATTATTGGAAATTAAATGAGTAGAAAGAAAAATAATACTAATTTAAAAACGACTTTATGTAAAAGTAGATTAATAATACAACTGGGATATGAAAAGAAATTAGAATACAATTTACTATCATACTTTTATCTTGTTGATGATTACCAGAGAGAGAAAAAAATAAGAAGGAAGATATATATATATATATATATAAATATCCATATTAACTTATAACTATTATACATTAACATAATAAATTTCTCCATACATAAGTAAACAAAAATAATTTTTCTTATTCTAATGTAGCTAAACAATAATATCTATATAAGCTTAACTCACAATCAATCTAATTGCACGATCCTCCGCGCTCTTACACTAACATCCCTCTATAGCTTTTCGTATAAAAGAGAAAGAGAGATTCCAATTTCACTCTGTTCTCTAGTCCCTTTCGTGTGTTTTTGATGATGGAATTCTTCCTTCCGTTTCAAAAATCATCTTTATCGAGATAGCCAACAAAAAATTGAGAATTCATGCGAGACAGCCGGAGCGGATTCATCGATAACTGCCAGTAGGTGGATAACAGCTACGAGTATCCACGCGAGAGAAGAGTCCACGAGAGTCACAGCCCCGCTCGTAAATCAACGGAATTTCGCAACCGTTCCGGGACAATTTTATGATTTAATCCAGTGGATGCGTGAAGGCTGCGGTCGCGAACGGGCGAACGAGGACAGTGGTGAAAACGCGAGGCCCGTCGCTTGCACGGCCGTATATCGGGTGCACTCCTCGAGATGAATTTCCCGCGTGCAGCGCCGACATAGTAACCGCGAGAGTGAAAAACCTCTGTGGCTGACTACGAGAGCTCGCGGTGTAACGGGGAAACGCACCCGTGCTTGTTCTCGAATTTTCCCATCGGTCGCGCTGCATTCTGCGGCCACGGTCCGTCGGTACCACTGACTATATATCGCGATAAGGTGTAATAAAACCTCGATTAGGATCTACGTTGGAAATTTAATTAACTCGAGGCGAATGGCCACGCGCTTCTGTAAATTGCATTTTATTATATTGGAAATCGATTTTTTTTTTTTTAAATTAACGTTTCGCTATTTAACACCTTCCGTTTCATCAGAGGCGAATATTTGATATACGATGTAATATTATCTATATATTGGAGGATAAGCATGCTGATTCATTAATGAGCCGACTTAGCTTTGCGGGAGGTCTCTCGCACGGAAATTAATTTAGTTCGTCTCTCAACCGCAGCAGAGATTATACATTATTATCACAATGTATAATGCGTTACATTTTTGCTCAACTGTCGCGTGCTCGCGAGGATATTCCAATGCCAACGCCGTATAAAATGACGAATCGAATAACCGCGATTACCTTGAATAGAGATTACAATACATTAAGAGAAAGGACGTCTCGATTTGCTAAGAGAAAGAGAAAGAAGGAAGGAGAAAGATCGTGCAACGAGGATCGGTCGCGTGACGGACGAGCTTCGGGCCAGAGCGAAAGGTTTCTCGCATTCGGTAAATCGCAAATCAAATTAAGCTCTCAGCCGGCACGCTATCCTCGATCCGAAATGTCGTGGACGTATAAAAGAGAGCGATAACGACGTGGCCGGACAAGTGAGTTTGCGGAACGTGCGCCCATCCCCTTCGCACCGCGTCTCACTTCAATCTAGGAACCTCTCACAGCTATTACATACGGCTTTAAAGTGTACATCTCGTCCGGGGAGATTCCTCGTCGTCTGTGCCCAGCGCCGACAAGTCAGTCAGATTGCAAGAGAAAGGAGAGAAATTGTTCCCACCTATCGGTAGCGTCCGTCCGATCGTTCGTGTTCACAAGTTAACTTGGAAAACTAGCTGGCAAACTTCAGCGGGGGGTGGTTGCATCAAACGGTGCATCGAGCGGTGCACTTGTCAGCCCGCGACTCGACTTACGTCGGAGGATGTTGATGCATAACGGTAGTGGTATCGTGGCTGGGCCATTGGCTTTCGCCAGCAGAGTCGGGTAGGTGTGGCTCTATATACCCTATTTCTCCTTATAATCATCCGACATTGTGTGGCGGCTGCGAAGAGCCGCTGATAATATTCGCGGCACGAGGGAGAATATGAAAGCCGAGTGAGTGCGAGCGAGAGGCACCAAAGTTCTCAGCAAGCCCATGTACACAACGCTCGCAACATACAGGTAGATGCAGCGTTTCATTCGCGAATAAGATCGCGATGCGATAAGGAAGGGCTTAGGGAGCTCTTACGGCCGGAGAATAGACAGGCTATCAAATCATGCGCGCATTATGGAGCTACGCCGCTACCTAGATCCTTCGATAAGCCGGAAGGACTAATAATCACTCGACATCCCAATTAGCGCACGGCCGGATTTAATCCATCAATGGTACATGCGAATGGATCTCATTGCCATTAATGTTCGCCGCACGTAAAAGCGCGTCATTTTCCGCGCGATGAATGAGAATCTTTTTCTCCAAATAACCGCCGGTGGTGATGGTGTAACAACGAAAATAACAATGCTACCGATAATAACGTATAACATCGGTTGCACGCAGATAAGGTTTCGCGATATTATTTGCCTGGTACAAGTCTCGGTTATACGAGATTAATGTATAATGTTTTCTCTCGTCGATAGCGGGTCGAAATTTTTCGTGATATTATACCCTTTCGACCGTATTGGCGATTTTATCATCGAACGAATTTGCCGAGCGTAAATGGATCACGTTCACGTTGCATCGCATCGCGATCGATGTAGCGAATTTGCGGGTCGTCTTACTCGGGAAAGTCGCAATTCTTATCGTCGACGCGAAAGCTATTTGTCCTACAACCTTTACATTTGCGATGTCGTGACGGAGTAATAATGCCGGTCACGAAGGAAGCGACAGAAATTACCCTCCTAAGTCTTATGGAAATTCTCTGCTGCCCGTTTAATCTGTAGATAGTGATTTAGGATTTTGTTTTATCGCGTTTTGATCAAATTAAAGAAAAATTATAATTTTGCACGATTCTTACATAAATATTATAATTATGTTTCTTATCTTAAAGCAATTTTCCAAGTATTCTTAACTTTTGACATATTTCATAAGATTCAAAATTTTTACCTTATAAAGCATTTTGCAAAATATTTTTTTAGTATTCAACATTAATCATCACGATAATTAAACACTGGATTAAAATTCTGAGAGAATCAAATCCGCTGAATTTAAACTGCGAAAAATATAAGCTTCTATTATTTAATTTATGGAAGCTTTATTCGTCGCAGTTAGAGTTTCGAAAATTTCAATAACTTCGTGTGATCAAATATTAACTAGCCGGTGTATTTTTAAATAACAGAGACGTACAGCCACTGCAAGAACATTTCCTAGGATGGAACTTCCCCGCCGAGCACGCGGACCTAGTGCACCCGCATTGGCGTGTATTCCTCGCACCCGGAAGACTATGGCACGTCGCCCTCGCGCTCATTTACCTTTTGCTCCTGATGCTGTCCCTCCTCGGAAATGGCATCGTTATTTGGATTTTTAGCACGTAAGTTTGTGTCATTTAAGAAAATTTCGTAAGACAGCTTAAAGATTAATACAGCAAAGAGAGCCTAATTAAATACTGAAAATTGCAAAATAAGCAATGTAGCTTAAAAAAATTCAACTATATATATGTGATATATTAAACATGCAATGTATTTTTATAAAATGCGCATTTTTAAAATATATGCATTTTAAGAATTATTTATTAATTTTGTCTAATCTCTCTCTTTTAATGATTGTGAATTGTACATAATCTTATTAACGCTTAACACAAAATTTTTAATCTTCTTAATTTTTTAAATCATTTCTAATTTATGTTATTAATACTGCAAATACTCATATCATTTTATCAAAGAAGAGAAAAGAGGATAAACTATATAAATAAACTTTATTTTGCGCAACCTTATTCCATTTATATCAAACACATCAAGACTTTTGTTTCTATTCTTGTTTTTATTTTTGCTAAATTTATAGACTGTATTTTTCTTCAACTTTTTTCTTAATTTTTATTATTATAGTTTACTACTATGGGTCAGTTTCACCAATGCCAATTACTTAATCGACTAGTCAATTCCATTAAACAGCAAATGCGATTAGTCAGTTAAACGTCGATTAAGTAAATGGCGTTGATGAAACCGACCCTATCTCTTGTAAAAAATGGGTGTATGTAGACATATAAATATCCCCCCAGGATGCTCGTAAGATCGACAAAATGGTGGTGCTGTCGCCATCTTTATACGTGAGACTGAATCGCTTTGGCACAGTCTTTGCGACGTACGATAAAAATATTATCACATTCTACTCTTTATTTTTCCTTTAAAAAAAAATCTTTTTTAAAATTAATCAATGTTTCCCGTAATGAATATTTGTTTTGATATATTAATGTTTAGGTCAAAATCACTGAGGACACCATCGAATATATTTATCTTGAATTTGGCTGTGTTCGACCTACTGATGGCAACGGAGATGCCTATGCTGATCATAAACAGCTTCCTGGAACGAACGATTGGTTGGGAGACCGGATGCGATGTATATGCTTTGCTCGGTGCGATTTCCGGGATGGGACAAGCGATTACCAACGCAGCGATCGCTTTCGATCGATACAGGTTGGCGCGCGCGATTTGGCTTTGACGGTTTTTATTGATTACTATTGAACCAATTTAATTGCATTTTTATTGAATCCATTATTGAACAATTACAAAGCGGTTACACGCTCGTTAAAATTTAACGACTGCAGTGCATTGTCAAAACGACTATGTCAATGACAACGATAACAGACTTATAGGAAGACAAGAAATTTTAAGATCTAATAAACGTTTCTCGGTACTTACCACTAGTCAATTTAATCAATAACAACGGCAGGATTGTAACTGTTTTATTATACGTCTTGCTTTACAGAACAATTAGCTGTCCGATTGACGGTAGACTGAATGGAAAACAAGCTACGGTACTAGCTCTATTCACATGGTTTTGGGCGCTGCCATTTTCGATATTGCCTATGACGGGATTGTGGGGTCGATATGTGGCAGGTAAACAGGTTCCTTCTATCGCTTTTATTGTTAGAAAAGTAATAAGTTTCAATAAAGAGAGAAAGAGAGAGAGGGGGGAGGGAGGGAGAGAGAGAGAAAGTACTATAGATTTAATAAAGTAAAGTAATAAGATTTTATTATATTAAAGTAATAAGATTTCATTTTCGTATTTAAGCTCCATATTCTAATTTTCTGCGATTAACTTACATTTTCATCTCGCGAACAATTTGCATTGCCGTTTGAGATTTTTTAAATTAAGAGACAAGATATAAGGTATTTTGGGATTTTTGGAGTAATTTTATTATCTGATTTCCTAGTAAAGAAATTAAGCATATAAGTATAGACTTTTATTAAATATTAAATACTATGTGATTTTTAGAGGGTTTCCTCACGACATGTAGCTTCGATTATCTAACGGATGACGAGGACACGAGGACATTCGTGATAACGATATTCTTCTGGGCGTATGTTCTTCCTATGCTGCTGATTATATACTTTTATTCGCAATTGTTGAAATCTATTCGCTCTCACGAGAAAATGCTCCGCGAGCAAGTAAGTAGAAATTTCGCGTTTCAATGCAGTAACAAATCGATCTTCAGCTTCGATATAGCGCGATGAAATAAATTGCGGAGAATTGATTTTGGCGCATTATATGTTCATAGGCTAAAAAAATGAACGTCAAGTCGCTCGTATCAAACCAGGACAAAGAGAGGAGTGTTGAGATGAGAATTGCAAAAGCTGCATTTACGATATTTTTCCTCTTTGTGCTTGCATGGACACCGTATGCAGTTGTCGCTTTAACTGGAGCCTATGGAAATCGGTAACAAGATCGAAAATATTTTTCGATTCGAAAAGTTTTCTACTTTCATCTTCAATTCATTTTATATATATTCCAGCCAAACGCTTACTCCGCTGTCGACTATGTTACCAGCCATATTCGCCAAGACGGTGTCGTGCATCGATCCATGGATATATGCAATCAACCATCCTAGGTAACGCGTATTCGTTCTACCATTTTGTCATTTCTAATAAAATTTTATTTACAATTGGAAAATTTGCGTTAAATTTAACGTATTTTAACGTTTAAATTCAATGCAAATTTCATGTATTTTTCAAACGCTGGATGCAAATTTTTATGTTAATTTAATAAGATGCACATGTTAAGAAATAACACAAAATATAAAATATTGTGTAAAAAATTAACTAAAAAATGTAACACTCACATAATTTATAAATAATTTTGGATAATTTATTTTTTGTAAAATTAACATTTACAATATGTTTAATTAATATATTTTATTAATTTATCTTAAAATTTAAAATACATGGTTTTATTACTTGTTCACTTACTAATAATAATTGTATTATTTTAACATTAAGAAATGTTAAATATTAATTTAATATGAAATATTTAAATGACACAGTCACATTACGTTAAATTAACACTCCGATATATTAAAAATTCAAGATATATAATTTTAACGAGGTTAGTTTTGACATAAATACAAAATGTTTTTTTTATCTGGAGACACGGTAGTGTCTCTCGGCGCTAATTATGTAAAATACAGCGCAATCATTATAATTTAGATAATCTTCGATAAGATCAAAAGATAATTCCGGGATAAGTAATTGTAGTTTTCCGATTAAGTAAAAGAGAAAAATGTGTGTGTACAGGTATCGACAAGAACTGGAAAAGCGCTGCAAATGGATGGGAATTCGAGAAAAAGTGGCCGAGGATACCGTATCGGCGCAAACGGAGAAAGTGAACGCGGAAGAAACGTAATCTTATTGTTGATTAACTAATGACTGTTATCGAGAGGATATCGATCGATTGCACTGCATTCCTACCACAAATGCAGCTTCGACCAGTCGCCTAGATTTTTTAAAATACATCTCATTAAAAATATTGATGTGAACGGAAACCCCCTTCTATGATAAGAGACCAAAATAACTTCTATATGAATTCTATGTGAATAAGAAAAGACTTCTTTAGTTTGTGTATATCAAGCTATTATTACACAAATACAAGCAACAGAGCAAATATGAAACTAACATTTTTTTCATTCTCCTCTCAACCATTGCACAATAGATACAACCTCAACGCAATTAAAAGTTTTTCTTAATTATTTACATGTTATATCATGCTTTCTGTAGTTTATCAGAGATGGCAGAATACGGAAGCCCGTACCGTGCTGCCATCCCCGTAACTAGCCTGTTTTTATTGATCTTGGATTAAAAATTTTGAAGCAATTTTGGTGCTAATTGTTGTATTTCTTCCGTTTTATTAATAGTGAAAAATGGTTGCAATTAGGAGCAATAACCACTAAATGTATATGTAAAATTTTATTAAAATTAAAATACGGAGCTTTCAAAATAGAGGTACCAAATTATATCTTTGAGTATTATCGTTGTATATAAGACATTTATTATAATTATCTCATTCTCACATTTCTGTAATATTTCTTAATTTGAATTAAGATAATTGAGACTAAGTACAATATTTTGACTTTTATATAAAGTTTTCATTTTCCCAAATTGGATTCGATATAAGAGGAAAGTTATAAATAGAACAGTTGGATATACGACTCTTCTTCCAACATAAAGATCAAGTTAAGGATCACGAATCAGTCGTTTGAGGTGGTGTAGATTTTCTATCCATCCACGGCAGAAGAGCGACTTATCTATCAGGTGAATAGAGTGGATAGAGATCTCTTTCTGTCCACCGAGAGTGGAGAAACATTGTCTTATCTCGGAACGAGGTCACGTGCCACCCGGAGCGCGGAAGAAGCCTAGATAGAAAAGAAAGTCGGTGAGAAAAGAGCGAGAACGGGAAAAGAGTAGAACGGAGGAAAAAAGGCGAACACAGCTCGAAGACAGCTCCGAAGAATACCACAGCACGTTCGCGTTTATGTGTTATCTTTTAGTCTAGGAAAAATATTGTCCTACAAATCAACTCCTGCTGAGAAATTGCTCACTCGTAAGGAGACCGAGGCTTCTGCTAGTCATTGATCGTCCAACTTTTATTTCGCAATCGAATTAGTGCCCCATGATAAGCTGATACCGAACGTAAAAACAGATTGCGACCTCCTCGCATGCGGTAATTCCAATACCGTTCTACAAATTTTATACTCGCCTGGTATAAAGATTCGCGCATAATACGCGCTTTCTTTTATGCGCTAATATCACTGACAAGACGTATTCTTTTTTATGAGACAGCCTTTGGGCGTGCTTGTTACAGAAGAATTGAGAGGATCTCCTTACTCTCTCGTTATCTTGATCCCCTTGACTCGTCTCGCATATTTCCTTCTTCTACGGGAGGAAGAGTAATACGTTATATGAGTAGCGTCCGCAGAAAATCTCGATGGCGATCCACATGTGTCATGAAACATATTTCTGGAATATATTTCTCGAAAAATCAGTGTCGTATATCTGTTATCTCGTATATGCTTCAAAGTTTTTTCAGAGTTATCTTCAGAGTATTTTAGAATATTTAAACTCTTCTCCGCGCGGTAATATTGATTAATTACATTGTCCGACAAAAAGTCTTTTTTTTCTTTCCGAAGTGCCATAGTATAATACATACCCCGAATATTTTTTCATTGAATACGATGTCATTAGCAAAATTTGCATAGCACATCAGGATTTTGAGTAAATGGACAAAATTTGAAATAAAATAGACAAAAAACAATATTTTCTGTCACTTTCAACATTTTTTACGGCAAAACGAATATACTTAATTATTTCTAAATAAAGTCTACGGCATTTAAACGTATAAGTCAGCAGCTTTTAAATGAATTTTAGTCATTTATAATCATATGATTTATTTTCATTAAGTTATGGCTATTTGAATTTTAGATTTTCTGTATAATTAGCAGTTCTCAACAAAAAAATCACTTTCTCTTTGAAGTTTCATATTACATATTCCAAAGATTTTTTCGAGCTGAATATGACGACGAAACCGCCGCGCTGTCGGAATTTGTGCAACACATCAGAATTTTTGGTAAATTAGGATGAAATAGACCAAGAATCGTTCAATTTACTAAAAATTCTGATGTGCTATGTAAATTCTGTCAACCACATTCTGTTTAACGCGGAAAAATCTTTGGAATGTGTAACATTTCAGAGAGAATTTGAATATTGAGCAATATTATCTTATTTAATTTATAAGTAAGATTTATTTATTTATTTTTAACAATAATAATATAAAAACAGCACACGTTTCACGAAAAATCAACTAAAATTTATAAATCGCTTTTCGACATTATCACAGATAAGATAGATACGATAGACATTTATTTAATGTCGTTGAAAACTGTCGGCGTTAATCATGAAGGATATCGCGGAAAATAATCACCATAAAAGTTGGCCGTCTAAACATTCAACTTTAAGAACACCATGAGAATACCGGCGAATAAGCTTGGTTGATCTTGGATACTGCGCAACGTATTTTTTCTCGCGATTGTCTGAGAGACGATCGCAGAAGGAACAAAGGTAATGAATAACGCGCGACAGCGTGCTAACTTACTGTCTAACTTTCTTGCGAGTAAGAAACATTGCTCCATGAATACGCGAAGCGACTCGGTCTCGTGAAATATGTACAACTACCGAAGCGCAACGAGGAACTTTGAAATCTGACGGACGAAGCCTAGAAAGAATCGCGTTCTCCTTCGAGAAGAACATTGTGCCAAAGTAATATTTTTATTCGCCAAAGAGCGCGCTGCTGCTGTACTTGTTCCAAGACTTTGACTGCGGGCTTCTGCGGAAGATTAAGGCAAGATAATACTGACTTTTTGCAATACCGTTATTTTCCCATTTGTCATTTTCGAAATTCTGTCGAATTTTCATATATATATTCCACAAAATAATTAGGACGAGTAGTCTCGAGGTCGGGTTAACGCAAAAAGGTGCTAATTGGATGTAGGACGATTTCAACTAATCCCAGTCAATCGGCGCGTTGTCGATAATTGTTTCCATCGCCGGGTATCCTAATCCATCAGGGAAGACAAGGTGATTACGTGCCCGACGCGTTCACCGACGGTCGAGAAAGTTTAGTCCAGTCCATGAAACGGCAGTGAATCGTGAACTGCGCGGCGCGGATCATTGGGCAGTAGGCGGACTTCACAGACAACCCGGGTAGTTTGGTTAATATGCAGTTAGTACGTCATTTGTTTCTCACTGCCAGGAGGGCTAATCTCTGACGTCACGGCAACCCCCCCGGATCTCCGGTTGTTATCGTGATGGTGGGTAACCTACGCTATAAACCAGCGTACGTGGTCGATTCTTCGAAGATCCTCTGAAGCTAGGGACTGCCTCGTTTTCATCATGATGAAAGTAAATCGCGCGGCACGTCGACTATAGCAAAATACTAAAAATGTTAGGACGAGTTTATTTGCGTAGAAAGTGAAGTTCAATGTCAGGAAAAACTACCGGAGCATTAACGCAGTTAGGGGAAAAGTTTGCGAAAAGTCTTGGCGAATACACAAAACGCGACTTCTATTATTCTCTTGCCTGTCACTGTGGCTTTTTACGAAAGCGCGTTTGTCGTCGTCACTGGCAGGTCTACTGGGAAATATATATGCGGGCCATTGAATGACAGGATTTCCAATCAGTAGAAATCCCATCGTACGACAAGACGACCCTCGGCAACTGGCGGCAACCACCCCACGATTTTCGGAGCGTTCCTTTTTCGTTCTCGACGCTTTCGACTTACGTACAATCAAAGTTTTCCGCGCCAAGTCTGCACGAGAACGACAACGGCGCGAAGACAGCGACGGCGCCGACGAGCGCGGAGAAGAATGAGAAGAGTGGTAGGAAAAAGGTGGAGCCAAACCAAGGGGGAAGACGAGGAGATAGTGGCGAGAAAGAACGTTATAGCTGTAGAGTTCGGCAGGACGGGGACTCAAGAATCGAGAAAATCTTTGATTAGATGTTCGCGTCAAAGGAACTCGACGCTCGCCGAGAATCGAGGAAAAGGAGAAGAAAGAAGTGAAGGAGAAAGGTGGCCATCGCGTTGCACCGCGGCTCGATCTGGAAGGCGAATTAAAAATAGTCTCCGACTACACGAACGTCGTGAAATCGATTCTGTCTATTGCTGTGGCGAGTAAGAGAGCGGAAGAAGAAAGAAGCGAGAGGACCGCGCCTTTCGAAAGCGGAATGGAATCATCTAACTCCCGTTCAAGATACGTCCCGTTCCGTCCTATTTCCTGAGGTCGCGCCGAGCGACGGCCAGTTATGGATGTTGAAAATTCAATTACGCGGGATTTATGGCTGCCGGCGCTGGGCATATTTATTATCGCACTATCCCCTTCTGTAACTTCCGTTATCCTCTGTGCGCTCCCATCCGCCATCGCCCCACCAATGACGTCCGTTTCCCATGACATCGATGATTAAATAGAAATTCATCCGCTACATCGAATAATCGATGGTCGATTTTCGTTACACCAGCGAAAAAGACATTGTAATTTTTGATATCATTCTCTTACTTTAAAGTGACACATATAACAAAAAATTAAGTTTTTCAGAAAAGGAAGAAAATTATTTTTTAATTTAATCCTCCAAATATCCGATTTTTAATTATTTTTTAATTTAATTCTCTATATCGGAATTTTTTTCGTGGCTAAAAAAATTTAAACTTATATGTAAAAATTTTTGTTTTTAGAAATTAAATAAATCAACAAGATATCGATATGTTCATAGTCACCGGCCATATATAAAGGGTTAACTGAGAAAGTTATTTGATCGAATAAATATAGATAAAAAAGAAATAGTTTTAAAAATATGATCAAGTGTTTTTTAGTTTTCTTTAGTTGAGGATTTTGATATTTCATACAATTATATAATAAATTCAGAATAATTCATTAAAAGTGACATAACTCGAGATATCACCAACAATTTGTATTTATCTTAATCAACTAAAATGACTAAATTTAAAATAAAACAATTTCTTCTTCAAACTCCGATTACCAAAATTCTAAATGTTTTAACTCTAAATATTCTCTGTAAACTCTCCAAATAAGATCTTTTCATTTACAAATACAACAAAATTCAAAATATGTAGAAGATATTATGATTTATAAAAAATCTTAAGAAACCGACATAAGTGCTATTTGGCGGTAAAATTTATTTTTGATGAGTGATAGAGCAGTCTTTACCTAATTCATTCATAGTAATAACAATTACATTTTCTTAGTTGTGTCACTTTGAAAGAAGAAAACGATATAATAGACTTTGTACTTTAATGATAATATCGCTTCCTTACTTCAAAAATGATACAACTCAAAAAATGTGATTTTCATTTACCATGAATGGGTTAAGTAAACACATTATTCTATCAATCATCAAAAGAGAACTTAATTTCATAAAAAAACGACAAAATTGTCACAATTCAAAAAGAATTTTTTAAGAATTCTGAAACAAAAATGACAAAAGTGATATTTAATTATGTTAACATTATATATTTTTATGATAGATAATATTTAATTAGTCAATAATTTTCTGTTCAAGTTAAAAAATAATATTTTCCCTTTTTCTAAAAAACTAAATTTTTTGAATGTGTCATTTTTAAAGTAAGAGAACGATACTACGTACATATGTCTAGGAAGAAAGATTTGAAATGCCGATGTGTGTCTGAATGAAAATTTATTATTTCAAGAATTCAAACATTTGAGCTAGAAATGGAATTTGATTTAATTGTAATTGTATCTTTTAGACTACATATATGATACTGCGATTACCTGAATAATAATTACGTCAGTATATTCACCGTATACCTCCCCGGAATGAACATGAGCGAGGTTGACACTATGAAGGGCAAATGCACAACGATGGCATTATTAAATATACGTACGTAGCACCTAATGACGTGACAATATACATATTATTATTAATTTGTACATAATTAATGGATACCGTATTTCGATTCCGATCGCGACGTAAACCGCTCGCCGCAGCGGTTTCATATGGTCGGAGCTTTTAGGCAAAAACGATATATATGCCTCCACCGGATACAAATGGAATAAATTTGCTTAATCGCGGTGCTCATTAGCGCCCGAACTTTAGTCTATGCGCAGCGCTATCGTGTTACTCACCGTGGAATTACGTTCTCTTTTATACACGCTGTTGCGGCTTATCGATTGCGTATCTTTAGTTTAAAATTATGAGACCATTATTTCGGATCGTGATAATGAAAAAGTATACGACTATAAATGCGCTTTATAGTCAGCCATCGTGCTTTGAAAGTTGTCTGTGAAATAAGTTTATAACTTTTTCTTCTCGTGGACGTACTTTCATTCCTATATATATATATATATATATATATCGAACTACATATGAAGATTGAGGTGCACCGATGGCCTGAGTTAATTAATTCTGGACTAGCGATTCGTTGCCTCTCCCAGATCACACACTTATAACGCCGACGGTGAAAGAAAATTTAACTCAAATTTACTGTTATAAGCGACGTTGAGAGAGAGAGAGAGAGAGAGAGAGAGAGAGAGAGAGAGAGAGAGAGAGAATTGATACAAATTCTTAGAATTAAGAACTGCAGTTCTTCAGATATTTTTTAAATTCAGATATTCTATATGTTTTGTAATATATAAATATCAATGTCTTTTCTTTAATTTTCGAGCAAGAATTATATATCAAAAATTGGTACTATATACATTGAAAGGAAAGTGTGTGATATTTATGACTACAATTGCATAGTAAAATAATTATTAAGGACTACATTTTTACAGTTATTCTTACTATATTATTAGTAGTAATAATTACATTTATAATTCTAAAAAGATATATATAGTTAGGATCCCAGAAATGATTATTTTTTCTCTATCAGTGCAAATTGTAGAATCTAGATAATATATAAATATGTATCGTACAGAACTATTGTACACACATAATTACTTATACAGAAAAGTATTAACTGTTAATGTGCAATTGTCACTGTGAATTAGAATTTCCCCAAGCGGAAGATATTATTAGCATAGTGCGCCACACCCCTCACAACACTACTCATTAATATCATGATGCAATGTGAAGATGTAACATAACAAACGTATCGCCGTCGACACGCTCACCAACGTGGACTCTAGCGGTGCATATCGACTCTATCAGCTCGATTACACCGTCTGGTTGGATACTATGGTAAACTACTGACTGGGACAATCTGCATTGCGTGGTTCACGCACACGGTACATCCACGGCGACCAAGCCTACATTCCGTCCGATGGCGCACTCGCACGCCGTACTGCGCCGCTATTACAAACGTAAGGGACTGCTATCGACCATGTTTCACCTGTCATATTGGCCCGATATGCGCAGAACTACGGGAACCTAACCGACGACCGTACGCTGATACGAATTACTTCGGCTTCCGGTAACGCGTGGCCGCAATTAATTTCTACGCGGATCCGAGGTTTCCACGATATAATTGCCAGAGTAAACGTAATCGCCACAGATTGTTTGTCATATCGCATTTTCCGCTTTCCGCCGTTGTGTCTATCTAGTACAATGATTTTTTATGCGATATACTATACGTACGTATAGTTTTGGCGAATGGGATTCGTGCACGTTTTAGAAGGGACGATAGATATATTTATTCGCTGCAATTGAAAAAAATTTCATTTAATTGCAAATCTGCAGCTACGAATAATATAGAAAAAGTGTTATGCTTACATATTGTTTGCACTGCCCTTCCATGATCTGGTATATTATTTCGCCATATACGTTAGAAACACCTGGGAGCCTTGTGAACCGAACGTAGATTCGATTTTTAGCTGTTTTTTATGCGATGGTACACGGAATTCTTCTGTTTGTATTTTTCTCGCGTATAGATTTAGCAACCAAAAATTTACTAGCAAAATAACTGCTCTAAAAAACATTTATGCAGGACGTATACCTGGCGATCATCACACAATATTTTCACTATACATATTCTAAAGAACAATTAGAGTGAAAAATCTCCTAATAATCGAGTGTTAAAATCAATGATACTTATGAATTATAGATGATCAAAATTACATAAAACGGTATCGCCGTTAAAAATGGAATTTTTGAGCTCAAATCCATAACTGCGCATATACAGAGATACTAAAATGTGTTTATTATTGATTTTCACACTTGAGATGATATTGATTTTCACTGCTTGGCTGATTCTATTTTTTAGCTTTTTATTTGTATTACACATCATTCGTTGCGAATATTAATTAAGCGCGCTGATAAATCGTTACTTGCTCATAGAGAATCACGTTGTATATCCCTTGATATTTGCTGTAACCACAACGGATACAAGGCGTGGCTTACATCACTCTAGTGCCGCGTGAATGACAGTGCGTTAATTAAAAAAGCATTTATGTGTTTATAAATTAATTTCTTATTTTATTTTGCTGCAAACATTTGCAATCTAAGAGGAATGAAGGAGGTTGACATTAATACATAAAAGTGTGATTTTAATGCAGAAAAAAGATTGTAATTTTTTTTCATAAATCATAAAAATCAGACTCAATTATGAGTTAGTAATAAGCTCATTTATTGTTAAAATATGATTGTGCGAAATATGATTGTTCCTGACATAACATATTCTATTACATTTTTCATTATATATTCATTATATATTACACATACACATATTATATATTCAGAAAAATGTTATTTTTTACACAGGCTACTCTGTTCTTATCGGATATGCGATTATATACCTTGATTAAATTTAATCTTGAATTTTTATCAATACTTTTAAATTTAGTTTTAAACCAAAACTTTGTTCAGTGAAAATAAACCAACTTATAAAGCCCTTCCGGTACGTCAATTTTAATCAATACATAGTCTTTTTTTAAATATGCATTTTTTTATTAGTTTTATTATTTTTCGTGTGAAAGTTGTATTTTATGTAATATGATACAAAATTACAAAATATATAAGAATATAAAAA
Organism: Mycetomoellerius zeteki; assembly: GCF_001594055.1. Lineage (NCBI taxonomy): Eukaryota > Metazoa > Arthropoda > Insecta > Hymenoptera > Formicidae > Mycetomoellerius > Mycetomoellerius zeteki. The sequence goes on along the minus strand of NW_017257416.1, from coordinate 924,091 downwards.
AATATAACACAAAATATACATAATATACAGGGTGTTTCCAAATTAAATGGCAAAACTTCGGGAGCGTGTAGAGGAGTAAAAAACTAAGAAAAAAAGTCCTATAGACATATGCTCGTTTTTGCTCCGTTTCAGAGAAATCGAAAAAAAATGTTTACATTTCTTGCCATATCTAGCACCGACATATTTGATTACATTTTCCACTTTCTGTTATGAATTTGTCAGTCGCTCTTTGAAAGCCTTTAACAGTAGATGAATTTTGTCTTTTGCAATATGCCGCGTACGTATTCTAATAGTGAATATGCTGATATGGTTTTTGTATACGGTTTCTGCAACGGTAATGCTTTAAAGGCGGTGCGAGAATATGCACGACGATTTCCAAACAGAAGAGTGCCAAACCGAAGAGTGTTTATGTTGACATTTAATAGATTGCGAGAGACTGGAACATTTTCAATTCGACAAGAAAACAACCGATTTCAAGCAGCGTTACGAAGAGATTTGCAGGCAGGGAATCGTATTTTACAACATTTTGACAATCATCCTGAGACCAGCGTTCGGAATGCGTCGGCTGTATTGGGAGTGTCACCACAAACAATTTGGCGAACTGTAAAAGGAGATAATCGCTATCCCTACCACATTCAAAAAGTGCAAAATTTATTACCTCAAGATCATTGGAACAGATTGAACTTTTGTAACTGGTACCTTCAGACATGCCACAATGATATTTTATTTCCATCTAAAATAATGTGGTCAGATGAGGCAACATTTACCAGAGGTGGAATAATTAATCAAAGGAATTATGGGCTCATCAAAATCCCAGGTCTGTTAGAGAATACAAATTTCAGCAAGAGTTTTCTGTTAATGTCTGGCTTGGAATTTGGAACGACGTTTTAGTGGGACCGTTTTTTTTACCTGCAAGATTAAATGGGGACCGTTTTCTAAATTTCTTGGAGAATGAATTTTCTGACTATTTAGAAAACATCCCATTACAACAACGTACTGAAATGTGGTTTCAATTAGATGGATGCCCTGCTCATTACAGCAGAGTCGCTAGAACCTGGTTAGATAGAAAATTCCCACAACGATGGATTGGACGTGGAGGAGCAGTACATTGGGCAACTCGTTCGCCCGACTTAACGCCATTAGATTTCTATGCATGGGGTACTCTGAAGCAAGAAGTTTATTCTTCGCCTATTCAATCAGAGCAACATTTGAGAAATCGTATCGTAGCTGCAGCGAACAGAATATCGCAAGAACAGTGCCTGGCTGCTACAAGAGCCGTGTTTGACAGATGCAATGCTTGTATTGCTGCAAGAGGTGCACATTTCGAACAAAATCTTCATTAAAAAGTTTATAAATAAAATAATTAAAATAATAAATTAAATATATTTTTTTCTTTTTTCGTGATTTCCTGCGAAACAAAGCAAAAAGGAGCATATGTCTATAGGACTTTTTTTCTTAGTTTTTTACTCCTCTACACGCTCCCGAAGTTTTGCCATTTAATTTGGAAACACCCTGTATAATATATTATATGATCTGCTTTTATATGATCTGCTTTTATATCTGCTATTATATAAATTGCTTATGCATTCAGAATATTTTACTAACACGGAATTAAACGAAACCGTTTGAAATTTAATAACAGAATCCAAATAACTTTACATTAAACATATAGTTATGTAGTTAAAAAGCGATAACTAATTTACAATATTATAAAACTTGTAAAATAACGCGAGCAAAAAGTTATTAATAAATTTCGATTATAGGTATATCTTTTAATCATAGAAATACTACAATCATTGGAATATTTTACAGAATACTTTTGAAGAAAATATCATGTAAGTAAAAAGATATAGGTATAATAATGTGCTTCGAGAGAGAGAGAGAGAGAGAGAGAGATACAAATTAACTTTTTTAACAAGATAAATTCAATTGCACTAACGAATACGGCGAATAAATCGATTGACAATACTTACAATGTCCGATTACGATATGCGTAATTTACTTGGCATCCATTGCAACACGAATGCTTTATAATTATCACTACTCTACGCGATAATAAATATAATTTTCTTGATTGCGTACATAATCTGTACATAAATTTAATAATACATACATCGTATAAACCGAATAATCGATTACGCATATGAAACCCAATATACGTACTTTCTACTTTCTAAGTTATGTCGAGCTTACAAGCATTAAAAAATATAAATATTCGTTTTGTTGCGAATAATTATATTATCGCCACACTCAATAAAGAGTAATTGACTCGATTAGATTAAAATTCTTATACCAAGTAGCACATCTATTAGAATCCGATACAACATCAGACAATCATCAGATTAGAGAGCATTATAATTTATAATTATTTTTATACGTGGCTTAAAATTAATCCATGAAAGAATATTAAGTGACCCATCGAACAAAAATTTCGTTGCATAAAGGAACAAGTCGCAGATCTTCTGCAAATTATTGCCAATAATAATTAGTACTTTCGTTTTTATACTAAAAACAAAAATAAGAGGAACAACCTCCAGAGGCTTTGATCTTGATATATGTCAAGATCATGATCCTGGAAAACGTTTAAAAGGTTTTAACCATCAATCAAACACCTTAGATATAAATGCTAATGCCAGCGATACTGTAACATTCTGATATTCAAGCTTTATAACTCAAAAAATACTTAATGAAAGAATATTTTGTTATAGTGCTCTCGAAGAGAAGCTTTTTGTTATAGTGCTTTCGAGAAAAGCTCTCGAGATAAATTGCAAGAGTATACAATAAAAAATTGGGGTTTCCATTTAAAAAAATCAATATGACCTTGACGTGATCTTGTCGACGTCACCTAAAGTCAAACTGATAAGACTAATGAATAGATTTTTTAAACCCTAAAGCTATTATCGGAACATATTTTTAATTGGACCTTATCTTACAAAGATAAAAGGGATATACGAATTTGGGACACCTTGTCACGTATACGTAAAAATTTTCACTTTTCACATTTCCGTAAAAAGTGAAAATTTTTAAGGAAAAAGTTGAGCCCATTCTATAATTGCGTAAGCATAACCGTAAGTGATTGTAGTCATAAGAATTGATCCATCACAGTTCTGAAATTTGACAGTAGTTGGTCAATTCTTATAACTGCCACCACTTACAACTACGTTTATGCACTTGTAGAATAAACTTTACATAATTAATGACGTATAGCCGGGAATGTAATACCGCCTACTGTGATTAAGTTCACGCGATTGTAGATTTCGATTGGATGAATCGAGCGAGAAATGCGACCGAACGAATCACCAATGTACATATGTACATATGTACACCATACGCCGAATTTACTCTATACGGTTGGAAAACATCGAATAGTGTGATTGACGACTGAGTTTAAATAACTGACCGCGTTGCGAAGACTGCTTAACTTCTCAGCCGTCCTTCTCGTTCCCGAGATATTTTATTACGACCGAAGACTCCAAGAATGGTAGCGGCGAGTTCGTATGATACAATACAGTTTAAACTTATAATTTAATTGGAATCGATCGATAAAATTTCTCTGCTTATACCCGTAATTAATTTGGCATTTGATAGAATAAAGTTTTAACTTTAAGAATTTGTTTTTTGAATTTTGATAAGCAATAATTTTTAATGGAATTAAATATGAGCAATCAAAGTCATTATCTCTTCTAGGCCTCCTCCTCCTTCTCCTTCTTTCAAACTTCAAATTATTAACTTTGTAAAGCTCAACGTAATATTTTCTGGGTTATTTTTTGAAATATTTGAATAAACGATTTGATTAAAAAAAGTGAATAATATTTTCTTATATGATATATAAAATTCGATTACGTTCATGCTTTATTTTATCTCGCGTTATAATCTGAAAATATATTTCGCAAATTACATTTCAAAATCGGCAAGAAATTGGAAGCAAGATAAATTCGTTCAAATGATTCACATATACTTCCAAGCAATATATATGAATTGTTTATAAAACGATTATAACACGTATTGTCGTATTGGAAAAGTTAATAACTCTCTTCTCTTGACGCTCGAGTTTAAATTTCGATAATGAATAAATTAAACGAAATATCTTTTTCGGTATAGTTACTGCTTCATTACACATAAAAATCTGTAGTTATAAAATTTCTTGAATACAAGATTTAATAATCACTAACTGACAATGAGATAATTTCGTTTTTAAGGATGAACGTTACACCACATGAAGCTGCTCGCGCTACTTGTTTGCTTGAATGTCGAGAATGGCGATCTACGTACATACATTAATACATACACGTAACACCCGCAGTGAAAAAAAAATCAAATATCAAAACCACGTACCAGTCAATTGCCACCACAAAATATTTAACTCTTTATGAAATATTCGCATCTTATATTCAATTTCTGATATTTGAAATCAATTTCGATGATGAACTATCATAACATAAAATTAAAATTGAACATTTATTATGTAACATCGAATAACTCATTTCATCAGAAATATATTCTATATATCCGAATTTAAATATTATTATTAATATTTAATATTGTTTATTATTATGATATGCTAAATTTTGTCCGAGAAAAGTAAAATAATGTAATCTTTACTAATTGATAGAATTTTTCTTGCCGGTTTTTATAAATCAAGAAAAATGGACACATCATAAAAAGTAACAACATATATTTTCTTCGTATTTGTTAAAATGACATAATTTCTCGTTTCTCTCAAAACAAAGAAATTTGAAGGTAAAAACAATGGGATTATATTTCTCATTTTTTCTTTTATAAAACTAATTAATTAAAATTATACCATTTCACTTTCAGAATATATAAGTTTTGTGGAAAGACAATAAATACAAATAATATAGTTTGCATTTCTCAATAACAAAACGAAAAAAAGGGGAAAAATATATAAAAAATATATTATTAGGTAATTTTTCTAATTGTGTGTAACTTAAAAACTATTGCGACTTTAACATTTTCCGTATTAGAATTTTTTATTCGATTTAATCTCTAAAATAGCCATTAGAACTTTATATAAAACTGATTTGATTGACTGAAGAACGAGTTTAGTACAAGAAAATCGATATGTGGAATTAAAATTGGTTTAGGTAGTAAAAAATATTAAAAAGAGTTTGAATCATGTACGAAGATCTTTAAATACCTTAATACAAAATCTAATTTTATTTTTATTTATTTTTCATGTAATTTATGTACAGATGATGAAGTTTAAATTTTTGAAACTAAATATCATTTTTCTTTCAATATCAATTATTTTGTGCTTTAGAACACGTTAAACTATTATGATTTGAAATTAAATTTTTTAAATTGATGCATAAACAAAAGAAACACACACACACTTGTTTGATTTCTTATATCTATCTAAAATATATAGAAAACTTCAAAAAAGAATTTAAATACATCATAAAGATATTAAAACTAAATTCACTTATTTATATAAAATATAAGTCACATACGTTTTCGATTTTCAAGTATAAATTAAAATATCACAAATTTTAATTATACTTATATGTATACTGTATATTTTTTATTTAAACAATAATACAGGGCATAAATAAATTCTGTAGTGTTATTAGTAAAGCTGGCAATTGGAAACTTACTCGATTTTCCACCTAAATTAAAGTAATACAAATAGTAGTATCAGAAATAATATATTGATTTGGTCTCTGCATTGTTCGAATTAATATAAATCAGTTATTTTTCATACAATAAATATTTAATAAAACGATTATGTAGTTATTTGCTCATAAATTTTTTTTATTTTTGTAAAGTTTAATGTAAAAGTCTCTACTTTCTGAAAAAAAAACTTTTAGAGTGAATTGTTACTTTGAAGAGTGAAATTACACTCTTGTGAATTTTTAGTGCAACATTTTTTCGTATCTACCATAGTTTTCGAGAAGTCTTGATATATTATTATATTTATAATGGGACACCCTGTGTATATATATATATATATATATATGTATAATAAGTCACTTATCGATTGTCGTTGCTTGTTATTTTCTATTATAAGTTTTTCTCTTGTAGATTCTTTCGTTGTGCTCATACATACTCACGAAATTGATTACAATTTCACACACATACACACACACGAACTAATCGCTACCCCAATGCGCACTTTATTATGTCACAGAAAATGTTAGAATAACACGAGGGAATTTAAATCCGCTTATTATGAGATTTCATAAATCAACGTAATTCGAGCAACGAATCTCCAACGGACGAAAGCTAGCCGATGTACGAATTCGCGTGGTTGACAAATATTAAAACACGATGTTTAATTATGACCACACAGTTATTAATTATTTAATGCATAAATTTATGCATAAATCGAATGTATATATATATGTGGATTTTCTATGTATATGCTCCGCAGGCGCTTAAATTCAAATATCAAATGATAAGTCATAAGATATTAATTATATCCCGTGTATATTATACTTACTGAATCAGTAGCAATGTTGAAATACTTTGATAAAAAGATATAGTTCCCTGATCGTCGTTAATGGTGCAAATTGTCTCTTATTTGAGAAAATGTATGCGTTCCACGTTTTTTTTAGATCATATCGTACCCATGGTTGTCATTTCTTCGATTTTCGGCCAAAAACTCCAGTTTAAAATCTCTTAATTGTCCTTAAATTTTGATGATCTTTTTTTAAATGAGAAAATAACGTTAGTCTTTCGTTATTATATACACGTTTCCATTTTTCTCCAATTTTGAAAAGAAATCTTCGACAGGAGGATTAAATCTGATAATCTCTCTCTCTTTTTTTCAAAGAGTTAAAGAGATCACTACTAGATAGTAACTGCGTTTAGCAGAGAAAGCTAATCAGAGAACACTCAGTGATTCTTTAATATAATTGGTTCTTGCTTTTAGGTCATCGCCAGATTTAATTGTAAATGTAGGAATCAATTATATTAAAGAATCATTGAGTGCTCCCTAGTTAGGTTTCTCTGCTGAACGTAGTTAGTAACAATTTCAAAATTTCATCTGTAGTAATCAATCTCTAGTGAAACAATAATTGAAAGGTGATCCATATCGTGATTGCGTTTCGAGTTGTAATGCAACTCGAAACGGAGCTTTGGCTCGAGTCGTGCTTGCTGCTATGCTGTCTCGAACGTTCATGCAAATGTAAACAAAATAACCATCTGCACACTGTCCAATTGTTGTGAACAGCACGTTGTATAGTCGCAAAAAGACGCCAAGAGTTTGTGCTCACCAGTTCGTCATCACCGCGTAAAGGCCAATGGCACATAGAAAATCAAGCAGTAGGTAAGACAAAACAGCAAATCGATCGGTTACAATCGAGTTTTATAAGTTACATTTTCTGATAATCTTCAATTTTGATTGGCCGATTCGCTTATCACTTGTATCTTATCGCTTACGTTTCTCTGCGTGTTTCATGACCCTAATATTTTTCCCGTCACAAAATTAATGAATATATTTAATATTTTCCACGATAAATACGTTACTTCCATAATTACGAGAATTAATTATTAAACACTCGATATATCACCTCTTAAAAACATTGCCAACGGAAGATTAAAAAATAATACGATGAAGAAGCGCACACATTGCCTACCAATTCGAATAGCCACTGAATGATAGCGTGATAACTTTTTCGATCTGAGCGGATTTGCATCGGAATGGATTGGATTGACACTAGAACCGCGGATCTAAATTGATCTAATCGCCGTTCAACGTAAATCTGGCTTTTTATCAGGGTTGTCACCATAAAAGTAAAATTACTTGTAATTAATTATGATTATTTATGAAAGTCAAAAATCTAAAGCTCCATGTGCAAATTCAAATTAACTGGAAAAGAAAAATTATCAGATGTCAGAAATGGCACAGCCGCAGTTCTAGTGTAGGTAACGACGTTGTATGTTCTACTATTGGTAATAGTAGATCACATAAACCCGCTCGGCTGTTTACTCACAATGCTGCGCTGTTACGCCTTTGTTATTATTGGGCACCGCAAACGCATGCTGCTTATGTTAATATTTTTGCGCGGAGAGTCGGACGAGCAGATAACCGCACTCTTGTCGCTCCGTATCTAGTCGCATTATCTTTGACAACGTGGTCGCGAAAAATACGGGAAAATATCTAACGCTATAAAATTCATGTCACGCAGGTCACGCTACACATTGCGGATTGAATTGGGATAACCAACTGCGATTCACTGAGCCAAGCAGATTGAAGTAATTAATGATTCAAATTGTGAATTTTAGAATAGGCGATCCTTTAATTTTGTGATACGTAGTATAGATCTAATCCAAATCAGCGATGCGTAGAATGACATGGACGTCCGGCATACAAATTTTTGTCGTAAGATTGCGTTCAGATAGATCAAGCGTCAAACAGCGAGCAGCAATCAGCGATATTTTTTGCGTCATTGAAATATTGACTCGTTGATTGATTTACTACTCGTTGCTTGACTCCTGCAGTCTAAACACACCCTAAGACGTAATAATTAATGAATGAGTGTATAAAATAATTCAATTGTAGAGAATTGTAGAGATCTATGAATGCTTTATGATGGCCGAATTATTCTCATTGGCTAATATTTACGTTACAATTTTACGCTAACATTAATCTTAAAATCTATCCAGATAAACTTGCGTAGCCACATAAATGTATGCATAAAGAAAATTATCGCATTTCTATCATAAGAACGTACGCAAAATTTATGATCTATGTTAGCGTAAAACTGTAATGTAAAGCCTTAAACACACAAAGCAAAGGCAATAGGAAATAGGGAATAAGAGACGTCAACCTATTAGAAACCATGTATACTGAAATGCATGGTTTCTGATACGTTGAAATCTATTATTCTCTGTTTCTATTGTCTGTGCTTTTCATTGTGTTTAAGGCTTAAGAATTAGCCAATAAGCATATAGAACGATTCAACTAATCATAAAGCATTCATAGGGCAGAATTCATAGACGTTGCTCAAGTTTGAAGATGGTCTTAAGCTAAAGCTTTAAGGAGTCATAGACCAATCAGAGAGTCGTATTTAGCATCTTAAAATATTACTTGAGATTATCTTGAAATTAAGAACAAGACTATGAATATCGGCCATAGAGTCAGCGTTCTATGCATGCTATAGATGCACAATTGATTAATTTTTCTGCGAATATGCATCTCTGCAAGTTTGTTTAAATAAATCTAAATAAATCTTTACGATTACCGCTATGGAAATTTGTGTGATCTGATAAGCTTAAATTTATACGTGTTAGGATCATGGTACATAGAAAAACTTAAGCAGGAAAACGTAAATTAAGGAAATCAACATGTTGGATTTGTTACTGCTTATGTTAGAGAATGGTTCACTTACACACTGTTGCAATTGCTCACTGCCAATCACAGCGACTTCTGCATAGGAAGTTTTTTTTTTCTAGTGCTGTGATTGACTTGTGTGCAATTGATATACCCCTTATACTATGGCCTTACGGTTTCTACTATGATTAATCAATTTACTTACTGCTTACTTTTTACCGCTTAATTTTTTTTGGGTGCCATGACTTATTCTTGTCTCAATAAGTCAATCTTATTTAAATCGAAGAAGAAGAATAGAGAATGTTTGTGGCACTTTTACAACTGTGTTAATTCGTACTTTAAACGAACTATATCGTATATATGGAAGTTGTGTTCAAAAATTCTGTTTTTATTGAACAACACATTTTTATAGTTTATTTATTTTATTTGTTATTATTTTTATTGTATTATAAAATTTAAAATTTAAAAAATAACAAAAATCTAAATTTTTTAAATAAGTAATACTTTAAATATTCAAAATAACTTATGCAAAGTTTCATTGTGATTCATTGATTAATTACAAAGATATAGAATAAATAAATATTTTATTTATTTACTGGACAGTTAATTCAAATGCATTGCAATATAACTTCACATAAATAATCTTGAATCCATGTCTAATGTACTTATATTAAAAAGTTGAGATTTTTGTCATTCATTTTATAATAGATTTCCATACATTTTTATTAGAGCATAAATTAAAAAAGTATTATTATTTCTTAAAATAACTTATGATCCAAATAATAAACCGTTATCAAATTTGTCATATTATTTTTAAATGATTTAAAATAATCTGTAACTTTTCCATAATATAATTATTAAGTTGAAATGTCATCCATACATCCTTAATATTATTTTAGTTTTATACTGCATAACGTTTAGATAAGATTGTACATCAAGAGTATTTTAGTCTCATCAGAAATGCTTTCTGCGAAAGTAAAGTTAATCTACATTAGTGGAAACAGATAATAAGAACATATCCTTCGTGCTACGGATCGTTCAGGCACGTATAAAATTTATACGTCTATAAATTTGTAATGCACGAGATAAAGAATCAAATTACTGAACTGACGAAAAGGCACGATATATTAATTTCTAATGCATCTTTCGCGCAATATCGAGTTTTAATTATATATTCTCAATTAATCTCTTTTCGAAATTAAATTCATGAGCTTGAGTCGTGTCACGTCGTACGAACGAACTCGCCCCTGCCTCTTGCCGTTTTTGGAGTCTTCGGTCAGTAGCGAAATGTCGCGGGAGCGGAAAGGATCGGTAGAGAGATGAGCGGTTGTCGCGACGCGTTCAGTCAAAGTTAAATTCGGTCGTAATTAACTACACGGGACGCTTGTCGACCGCACAGCGTAAATTCGGCATATAACGTATATATACGTATGTACATCGGTGATTCGTTCGGGCGCGTTTCTGGCTCAATTCATTCGATCGAAATCTGTCGCGCGAATCTAATCGCAGTCGACGGTATTACATTCCTGGCTATATTCGTCGTCAGTCGTAATTTACTCGCGTTACAAGTTACAAGGCGAGATTAGCAATCGCATAAACTGCGAGCGTATATCGTATCCATTATAAACGCGGAGTATCATTACGCCGCGCCGCGCGAAGTTGGCCGCGATACCTTCGGCTTCGCCCGGCGCGAAATTAGCAACATTGGCAACAGCAAAACATCGACCGTTCGTCCGTATTGCGTAGATCGTGACGTCATGAGGTCGTTGCGGACGTCGCGTCGGTTACAGTTTCGCGCGCGTCGCTGTTCTCGCATATTATTTCGATGCATGAAGAAGCGTGGGATTCACGTCGGGAGTGTCGTTCGAAGTGCCGGGCGATCGTGTTCCACCGATTAATACATACGCGAGTGTTGTGCTGTGCTGTGATACAATGTGCAACGAAGGAAACATCTGAACAAAGGAGTCTGAGAGGAGGAGGAGGAGGCCTGGGAGGCATCGGGCAATGGCGGAACATCCGTGGAGTAAGTTTTATTCGTCATCTTTTACTCGAAGATTTAATCATTAATCTCCGCAACGGTTATAAAAATACATTTCGTGAGTTGTTCCGTGAAGATAGATTCAGGACAAGAGTGAACGATGAATTCGAGCTTGTTCGTGTTCGTGATATATCGTCCAGTTCGACATAAATTTGTTCAAATAAAAGAAAGAATTGTATTTTCGAATCGAAGCAGATCATAGTGCTTAATAATATTCGTATGTAAATTTAGAGATTTAGACGAAAGGAATATTTTTATTAAGATTTTGGGTGGGGTATGGTATTTTAAATAATTATCGGAAACGGTTATGGAAGAGTATAGGACGGTTATGGATCTCTCACCTGTATATAGGTGAGAGATTATAGAATATTACCGAGATATCTTGTACAGTTTGCGTTGCATTATGGAAACGATCGTCAACATATTGTCACTGGTCATTAGTATTTATTGCACTGGCGTAAAAGTTGCAATTCAGGTTTGCAGACAGGGTTGAGCATGTATTTGAAATACTTTTATTTAAAACATAGCATTTGCAAGTGTATTTTATATTTCGTATTTCAGCGGAGTACATAAAAGTATTTATAGTTTTAAAAAAGCCGCTTTTTTCAAATTGTATTTTCAAAAATTAAAATTATTCTCTTTTCGGAAAAAAGTAAATATAGCAGATCTTACGAACACATAAATTTTTCCAATGAATTTTTTTATCATTGGGAAAGGAACCGAGAAAATTCGCGGAAAAATTGGAAAAAACGGTTTTTTCCGAAATTTTAAAATTATAAAAGTATTACGTGTTTTGTATTTAAAGTCGAAAGATTGAAAGTTTTTTATATTTTATATATATGATAATATAATTTATATATATATGTATATATAGTCAATGTGAATAAGTTCTCCTTACTGGGCTAGTGCTACATGCTTATCATATTTAGGCCAAGTGAATCTGTAAAATTCTTAACTACAAATTAAAAAATGTAAGTCACTTTTAAAATTACATCTACACTGACGTTACATAAAATTCAAAAAGTAAAAACTTACATTAAGTCAGATATAGAATGATTACCGATTAACATGCTTGATAAAATCTAGTGAATACGTTGTCTAGCTGCTGTTGAGATATGAATCGATCGACATTTGACATGTTTCTGAGAGATGATCAAATTATGTCTTTGAACAAAATATAATATATTTTTAAAAATTATTTATTTTCATAATGAAAATTCTGAGAGAGATCAGGATTTTGTAAATAATTCCAAGTATATACCAAATCTTCACGAGTTCAATCCATGTTTATAAATATGGATCATCTCCGACGTCAATCTTTTATTTAATTCTTTCTTCTCTCTCTCTCTCTCTCTTTCTCTCTCGTCTAAAATTTTAACACGTTTTCAGTCAAACTCGTGTGAAGCGTAAAGTTTATGTTTTGTGATCTCTGAATTTGACCACTCCGATTTATATGATTTTTCACTTATTAAGTTTTTAAGATTTTTGCGAATTCACTTGACCTAAATATAATGAGCATATAACCAAGTAATTTGTACACATATCAATTCATCTTGTAAAGTGTTGGCTTTTATAGATACTTAATTTGCTTTCTTTAGAGTCTAATTTGCATTCATTGATTTTGAACATAATTCAAATTTATAATTATTTGAATTGTTTATATAGATATAAGTTTTTTTATTTGTCCAAAGTTTGTAAATTTATTTTAGAAGAGAAAAGAGAAAAATTTTTCTATAAAATTTCTTTTTAAAATATGAACAAAATATTCAAAGCATGTAATTATTTTTGAGATATTAATTACTTTGAACGCTGTTATAATTTGAATATATTTGCATTTTACAGATTTATGTTGCAACTCCGCCGCTACGCGTCAATGTATTGGTAAGTACGAAATTATTGAAATACATATATTTGTCTCTTCATCTAACTTGTGCATAGGAGAACTATAAAATATATAAAAGGTATACATACGATATAGATGGTGTATTTATTTTTTACTAAATATTTTACATTAAATTAATAAAAATAAAAAGAGAGATTTACGATCAAACATTGCCATAGTTTACGTTGAATTACAATAACGAAATTCAAAATGATAAGGAAATTACTAGAAGGAGAGGAAGATTGCACTTGATAATATACGCGATAAAAAGAATGTAATTAGAGTTCCTACGCACAAGTTCCTATGCACAAAACAAGTCTCAGCACAAAAGTCGTCTTCGCGTGCACGGTCAAACTGCTGTGACAGTAAAAATCGCGAAAAAAAATATTGCAAGAGGTATGATGTTTGGATAGAGGCTCGGCAAAGCACCGTAAAAGTTCACGATAGGAAAGATAAAAGATAAAACTGCGTCGTAACAGTGCGCAAACTAGCAGTGCGAACGAACTTTCGAAGATAAACTGCCTGATCCGCTGACGACTCTCAAAAACTTGCCTCGCAGCGTGTCTGTAACGGTTACTTTTCTGTAACGTAAACGCATAGCCATCGAACAGTCGATTTAGTTCAGAATGACATACAAATATTTACCTTGCAGAGTTCTGTCTTGCGATTGCACTGATATATATCTACAGAATTAAAAGAATTTTGTTTGTTTTTTTAAACGGGTTAAAACGTGTTTTTCTCTCTCTGTGAGTTGTAATAAACTTGGTAACAAGTCGAATTGTGTAGGTAAAATAATTAAATCTTATTTGATGCGAGCATATCTTTTAAAAATTATTTAACAGAAATTTATATTATTATTTATTACAATTTTAATTATCGTTGTAGATTATAATCTAAAACGATAATTAAAATTGTAATAATATAAATTTCTGTTAAATAATTTTTATAGAAAGTAGCACATGAATGTCAAGAATTGTAACATCGCAGTATTTTTGTATGTTAATCTGCATTTACAATCTGATTGTGAGTCTTTTTCACGAGTGAAATTTTACTCTCAAATTTCTCTGAAATAAACAAGAATCCAGTTTTTTTTCCTAAGACATTTTGTTGACAAATTATTTGGCATGATAATGAAATAGAGATGTTGAAAAATAACCTGGAATTTTTCCATATATTTTTTGAAAGTTTAAAACAGTAAAAAAAAACTTGGCTTCAACGGAGGAAGTAAAAATATGATTGCAGACAGAGAACTAAAATTGGCAAAAATTATTTCTTGATGAGTTTATAATTAGCTGTAATAAAATTATTCATTTTATGCTCAATTTTATGATTGAAAAATATCACACTGACTCTGCCGTCACTTTTTTGATCAGAAAAACAGTTCCGCTTGTAATGAGTTATTAATATCGATATGTCGGAGTACATCAAAATACACACTGGAATGCATGGCATTCATTATTGATCGTATTTTTTTAATGAAGTAATAAAATTAACGAATAAATGATAAATCCTACTTTTAAGCTTGCTTCTTAGAAAGAGTATTCCATTCGAATATAATGAACGTTCCGCGTTATATTTATCGTCGTTTTAAATGCGTGCTTATCGGAAACGCAGCAAATTTTCATTGCATGAACTCCGCGCATCGATCCACCCCATCCTTCTTAAAACTGTCTTAATCCTCCGTTAAACGTGGAGTAATAAACTCCATGGCGGTTCATAAGGTGGACTTTATGCTCTTTTTATTTCGCCTAGCGCAATGTATAAATTAATGTTTACAGTAAATATCATTCTTATCGGTATGTTTCGCCACCTTGTTAACTCATATTGATTTTTCTAACTCGCATTTTGATAAATAGCGTCATCCCGTAAATGGTTCAAAAATGTTCGCCGCACGTGTCTCTCTCTCTCGCTAAATCCATATAATTTAGATACTCTCCGAGATTCGCCTCCCTCCCCTCCATGCTATTATACGATGTTTGCGAACTATACCAGTCGCTTCCACTTTCCGTCGACCCTTATTCCGGCTATTAATCTCTCCTAGGCAGTTCTGTGGAAACCCAATGCACCAAAACACGTCACCGAAAAAGTATACAATCGCAAGTTGTGCATAATGCCTCGTGCATTCTCGTCGTACATTTAATACCAGAACGACTAAACTGTTGATCCACGCTATAATGGTTGCATTTAATGTTAACACAGGAGAAGAATTACACAGTCATGTGTGGGGCTAGATATATAATGTATGAAATAATAAATGTATGGAAAACAACGGAATAATGCGACATTTCGTGACTTTCATTTTTACGCTGCAGTCACTTAAATTGCTTCATAATCTGAAGTAATACCGTGTGCGACGTAGCGTACGTTTTATATTTAAAATAATTAGTATATCTGAAAGTAACGGTTCGTAGTAAAGATGTCCGCGTTGAAGAAATAGAATTAAAACTTGAACGTGTTCTACAAGCCGGTGCGCGCCGAGTTCGAATAAAAAAGTAAGGCGAGCGAGAGTTAAACGGGGGTTATATCGGACGGAATTAATTGAAGCACTTTAGAAGACTCTATCGTGTAGCAGTTTACATAAGAATGTTGCGCAACAAATGTTTCTTCAACGTAATAACATACCTAGTATTCTGAAGAAGCTTTATGCGCAGTCAGTATAAAAGATATAATACAATTCTTGGTATTCGTGTTGTTTTCGATAAAAATTGTTTAAGAGAATCTCTAAAAAGCTTCGGAATATCAGATAGTTGATGTATCATAAGAATACTCAGCGTTCAGATCAACGAAACGTTTCGCCAAATGGAGAAACTTTTTATCGCGAACAAGTTTTTATCTTCGTAATATTGAAAAACTATTAAAAGCGTACTGCTTTTATTATAAAGTACAATTGTTAAATGTGAGATTTGATCTATCACTGACATTTAAATTAAATGGAGATTTATCGACCAGTTGTTAGAATACTTGATACGTCTTAGGGCCAGTTGTTCCATCTTCGGATAAATTATGTGATAATTTATCTAATGGATAAACAAAAGAGTAAAAGAGTATGAGAGATTAAAGCCGTCGGCACACGATGTTTTCTTGCTGAATTGCTAGCTAGAATAAATTCTTGCTACCGTATTGACTACGATGTTGACACTGTTAGTACCGCAGCCAATACGATGGCAAGATTCTAATCCAGCTAGGAATTCAGCAGGTAAACAAGCATCGTTAGCCTTAAGCGTCGGCTTAAGAGAATGAGCTGAAGTTTATCGAAAGATGAAACAACCCAGCCTTAGTCTATTCTACGGAATAGACTATTATACTTTTTTTATTTATATTCAAATTCATGTCAATAAATCGTCGAGTCATCCATCGTACGATCGATTTTCCTATCTGCGAGTTCCTAAATGCGAGAAAATGTCTTGCCAGTCACGTGTTCCGGCGATCGATATTTAATAGCGGCTGTCACGGTTAGGAATTCGATCGTAAAACTTTCATCTCAATGGCGCTGAACTCGCAAACTACGTTGAAGATCTTATCGTGTGACTGCTGCAGGAGTGAGTATATATTTAGCAAGCGCGACGTAAAAAGAGTTTGTCGGCGATTCTCGTCGATCTATATCCTATTTTGTGACTACCTCGAGAGTGAATTAACTAACGTAAAATTTTCATTTAAATTTTAAACACACATACATTTGTATTAACAAGAAGAAAGGTAGAATACGCTAAATCAGCTATTTTCATCGATCTCTGTTATCGATAGTGCGTTACAAATGCTTCAATAGCTGTAGTCATGGAAGCTAAGGTCTAAAGCAAACATGATCAACGGCTCTCGGAGTGATACAGTGCACGGATTGTTCCCTGTGTACAGACACCTATTATCGTACGAAAGCAACAGACGTTAGACGGAGATAGATTAATTCGAATCTGTATTAATTAAGATTGGCTACAACTTGTTTACAGTTTACTAAACGAAATAAAGCGATAGCAATATCACTTATCATGCAATAACTTCATATTTATTTATAATAATTAAATTGATGAAACATTAATATTAATAATGAATAACAAAAACCGAACTCTCAGAAAGACAAAAAATGTTATTCTACTATCAATTACTGCTGAAAAATTGTTTTCATTATTTACATTATTTCAGTTTTTTTTATAACGATATTGATTTTTTTTCCGTAATATTTCGAAAAAATTATTAACCTTTTAAAACAGTCATGTACAAAATTTATTAATTAAACTGTTTTATTAATTTGTTTTGTCATTTTCAAGAATTTCTGAAAAGAATTTTTATTAAAATGCTTGTTGAATGTGGGAAATGATTTCTCCGTATTTCTATCTAATATTTTATTAATTTATTCAAGAAAATATAAGAAAAGTACTTTACGTATTTTTAATAAAAATAACATGAAAATGATATAAAATGTGACATCACTAAATAAAAATATGTAAGAAAATAGGAAACAATTTATGATATACATATAATAATCGATTATATATCAAGAGAAAATATTTACTTTATGAGAACATTCTGCAATACAAGCTTTCCAAATCGGCCGTTTTACGTGAAACGACATAATAAAAGCTCGCTACGGCACTAAAAGCTGCGAGGACAGACGCAGATTGAAATACGAGACGCCTCGGGACTAATCCGAAGCCGGTTAAGGGAATCGCGAGGGCACATCCGCGACAGATGCTCCCGCAAGCGCGAGAGTACAATACGTTCAGTCAGCACTTGCAAGCAAGCATGCGTGTCTCCCGCGCGACAGCTAGAGCGGTATACGACAAAGCGTATAGAAATGGAGCCGGTTGGAAAGAGTATACACTTTTGTATCGCAATATCTAGCAAAATTTGCGCGTTAAATTTATTCGAATTTAAGCCGAGTTAAATATGGGATAAATGAAAATGCGAATGTAGGAAATAGAAGAGATACGTGCAAAGACGAATTTGAGAGGACAAAGAAGAGGAAAAAGATGAAACGAAAAAGGGATATAAGAGGGGAGGAAGAAGGGGGAGGGAGAAAGAGAGATTTTGTCCGTCCAATGCAACTCGCACGAAGAGCAATACGAGCAATACGAAGAGCAGTAGCTAAGAGGGATGCAAACGTCATGCTCGAGGCTGAAATACTAAAGTGAGCTTAAATGCGTTGCCATAGGGACCGGGGGTCGGGAATCAGCGGGGTAAGTAGATAGGTAAAGGACACGAGGTTGGAAGACGGGGCGCGCACAAGTATGCCATGTATATGACGACGACGACAACGACGAGATTCCCGTTGTACGCGCCGTCGCATCTCCTTCCATTTCTTTCTTTTCTTCTCCGCTTCGCTATTTCATTCGGCCGAGGGATCTCCGTGGGTATCCTTTTCTCTCCCCCGCAGCATCCAGCGCGCCACTTAACTGTCCGGAAGTAAGTGCAATCGAGATTTTCATGGATTCACGCGCGAAATTGAAACCCACCCCTTCCCGTGAGATCAACCGCGAATGCAGAGGTGCATTCTCACAAATCCAGAGTGTCAGGCATCTCCTCCCTCGTCTTCGGCCGGAACGGATGCTCTTATACTTTTTTACGAAGTACGAAAGAGGAACGGCGAGAATGGCTGGGGATAGTTGTAGGAAAGTTCCCTTGGAAAGTGGATTCGCGTATGGTCGCGGAGCAACGGCTGTGAGAAACGGAACGTACTTCGTCGTACGTCGTTATTTGGTCGGGTTATATGAATTTAAATTTATCCAAAGTGTCGCGCACGCGAATAAATTACCGAGCGAGAAGCAGAGCGTCCATTATAGCTTCTCTCCTGACGAGGAATGAAATGAATGGTGGGAGCTCGCGAGGTCGCCATGATTACGGACTGCCTTGAAAAATTTTCTGCTAGACGCAACCGGGGGAGGCAGGAAATGTAGACGATTCGAAGAGAATATTTTATCGGAAAGAAAGACTCGCATTGGGGAAAGAATCGGGGTAGAAGATATTGGTAGGAACGATCCGCACGGGCTTTACAAAGCCTTTTATAAACGAGTTCATGTAAAAGAGTGAGAGATATGGGAAAAAGAAAACGGGAGTTTCGCCGAATTTCGGTACGCCCTAAATACGTCCAATACGTAACATTTTCATTTGTACGCAGGTATGGCACATGTAAGAGTCTTCTCGTATATCTCGCAGGTGAATTTCCGCAACGGATGCATCGGCGCGAAAGAACTCTTGGAAATCTTTAGTAAATCCGTTGATATCGAAGCAGGAACATCCTCGCGACATCAAACTCCAATAAATTCTTTTTATTCTCGCGCGATATCGAGACGTCAAAATATCATTCGCGGCACATTTTGTTACAACCGTATTGGACTTTATTTCATTTAAACGCACAAAATGAATCGCTTTTCTTGTCACTGTAACTTTTAGGGTTAGAAATATAGTTTCAAAAGGATCGGAAAAAAATCAAATTTTTCCAATTTTTCCGCGAATTTTTTCGGTTTTTTTCCCAAGGATAGAAAAATTCATTTTGGAAAAATTCACGCGTGCTCGTAAAACCTACCACGTTTGCTTCTCGGTTCTTTCCGTAAAGAAAATAATTGCACAGAAATTTTGAAATTGTATAAAAGATTGAGGTCGCATAATTTATTCAATAAAACATACAAAACATACACTATCGCCATTAATGTAAGAATTAAAAAGATAGAGTCCAAACATCATGTTTATATGATAATACTAGAAAATAATTTGGATTTAAATTGAATTCGTAACAAAATATTTGAAAAAAAAATAAACTACAAAGAGACACTTCAAGAGTTCATTAGATCGGAGTGTGGCAAACTAGAGTTAAAAATCTGTCTACTTAAGCTTTGCCATGTATTAAAGGAAGGTTAGATTAGGTTTCACTATAAAAATAGAAGCCAAAAAATATTAATAAAAATAATGTTACATAATTTCATAGATCGCATTAATTTTATAAAGGAATTTAGAAGTTACTTATTATATCTTTTACATAGCAAAAACAGCAATTTTTCCAAAAAACCAATTTTTCCAGCAATTTGAAAAAAAACAGTTTTTTAAAATCATAGTTAGAAAGTTATTGACGTAGATACGAAAGAGAAAGATAAATTTGAGAAGAGAAACTTGGTACACACATTGTGTGTCAAAGTTTTTTATCGTTCATTCTAAAAGTCTTTCGAAATGAAAGGTTACGTATTTACTAAGTGGGTGCTAATTCTTTCTTGCTTCGCTCGTTTTCTTATCCAAAAACTCCCGTTTATAAATAGACATGAAAATCACGTCGATTCAAAAAATACAACCGCGCGCGATGTGACGCGAATGAACGTGAGCACAAAGTGATAAACAAGCGAGTGCAATTCTTGTACCATATTCTACTACACTCGCGTTTCTCAATTTCTGCAAAGTAAAATGTAATAGTATAGAAACAGAGGATATTTATTCCTGTCTCGAGCCGACGACTCGAACACGGGCATCTCGCGGCCGTTTATTATTTGCAACGTAAGCCATCGCACGTCCGTAACAATACTTCGTAAGTCCGTAATTTGCATCTCGTTCCGGATGTATTCCGTGTCGTCTGCTACGTATCAGCTCCGGGAAACCATGCCGTCATTAAACGAGTTTTCCCCGCGTGCGTTTCCCTCTTCCGTTCATGCGACGCCTTTCCGCCTGTCCGGGCTTTCCTGGACGTTTTTCTTTGTGTTTGCTTCGGGCGGCTTGTCGGCCCCGGGAAAGATAAAAATTTTCCGTATTCTCGCCACGATCAACTTGGTCAGAATTACGAAGGACACAACAAACCGACGAAGGTGACATCGCAACCGCAACACCGCGAAATAAAAGCCGCGACGAGGAATACTTTATTAAATCCGGACCCGTCTGTCGTGAATGAAAAGAGCAGAGATCCTCTGTGAAAGCAAGACCATAAAAGGACGAGGTCGACGGCAAATCGTCCTTCTCGTTACTTAGAACGCGGGTTGATGACCGCAGAATGGAAGGAGCAGGCGAAGGTGAGAAGCTCGGCATCATGGTTACTTCGTTAACCCTTTGCGCATAGTCCAGCTTCGCTACATTCAGGCATGCCGTAACGAAATTTAGCGCGGTCGTCGAGGGTGGAAATAGTCGCAGGTGTAGAGACACGGCATAGACGTAGTCATAGACATACGAAATTTATTTAAACTGGTGAAGTTGTGTTTTAGTCATTGATGTAAGAAATCTATTAAGTGACATTTACAATGAAATTTTAAGGCGTAAAATTTTAACTTTGAGCCTTAACTCGTAAGAAATTGATTCATCAAGAAATCACAGTCGAATGTGAGGAGATTAATCGACTATGATTGGTCAATTTTTTAAGCTTAAGGCTTAGGATGAGAGCACAGAGTTTTGCATAACGCATGATACATGAAAAAAATGAACCAATCAAAGTCCTTCCTATCTTTCCACAAAATAAAAGGCTTCGATTGATTGATTTTGTTATGCGTTGTTCAAGATCTGTGTTCCTGCCCTTAAAGCTTAAGTTTCACGCTTAAAATATCATTATAGACATATCTTTAAACTGATGAAGATATTTTTTAAATTATTTTTCTTGTAATTGTTTCTATCCTCAAAATGATTTGTTCAATGACTGATATACTATAGGAATATATATTGTATATAAAGGCATATATATTGTATATAAAGAATTTTATTCCCGTTGTTATAAATTAAATTAACATGCATTCCACGCGACTTATGCGGAACAAAAGTCAAATCAGGGTTATTAAACAAAAGACGCAAGATTTTCAACGTGCTGGTCGTTTTGAAGCGTCCTCGGGTACGCTTCAAGAAAGAGAGTCTCGTTGTCGAGGGTGTAAGCCTGCTGAAAGGGTGGCTAGTGAGGAAGAGAAAGAGAGGAAAAGAGAGGGAAGGGGAGCTTTGCGAGCTTTTATCGCGTCATCCGGTCGGCCGGTGCGGCGACGGTGACTTGCCTCGACCGCCTTTTTTTCGAGTGTACTTCAGCGCATATTTTCACGTTTTCAACACCGTTGCGCGTAACTTCTGTTCCTTCTCTCGGCACTCCGTCCTTCGCCACCCTTTTCGATCCGTCACATCGCCTCCCTGCTCGCTCTTTCACTCTGTCGACAGCGGGTTGCAAGAGCAAGCGTCGAGGCCTTCGCAACGAGGGACAGAGGGTGCACGATCGCGACTGCCGTAGGGAAACCGGGGGAACCAGACCAGCTGCAATACCGCGATACACAAACTTATTGGCGAAACTCGCGAAACTTGCGCGAGGCTTTTGGAATTCCAAGATGGCGCGTATATCCGCATAGCAGATTAACCTGAGAATACCTTTGGTAGATCGAAAGACGAGGGCAAGATGGAGAGAAGGAGAAAAAGGGAGAGAAAGGATGCTTGAAGATGCTACAGACGAAAAAGAAAATGCTGACAAAAATTCATAACACGCGGTATAATCTCAGTATTGTGCAATATTGTGCTCGCAATATTATAATAGCAAATACGATTATGGTAAAAAATATTCTTTGCTGTTCCAAATGTTAAAAATAATATAATAGCATGTGTAGGAATTATCTTAAAAAAAGAGAACAAAGAAGAATTCGGAAAATTGTACATCAATTTCCGTTTCCTGCTTACAGGAAGTATTTTATAAATTTAATATCCAGTATTTTTCTATGCTACCTGCGGGAAAATTTAATTTTAATTTTATAAATAATTATGGTAAATAGACAACTAATTAGTTTAATCTTTCTCTCTCTATTTCTCTTTCTCTATCGTAATCGTACTGCATGAGAAGCGACTGTGCTGGAGGAAAGCAACGGATTTCCTCGCTGAAATTCGTTCGGAGAGTTGTTCCACTCGTAAATGGCGTTGCTTAATTAGGTCGACCGTGTGACAATTCGGTGCAATGGGATTCGAGCTCGACAACGATAATGGATGGTATTAATTATAAATGTCGTACCATCATAAATATTCACAAAACAAGCAAGTATTTTTGTATTTTCCAACCGGTCATCTCGTATAAAATACAAATTAAACACTACTTTATTATTAATACTTTGACGTTGCAGAATAAACTTACGACAATTACGCAGATTGAATTGTGTTATAATCAAATTTTCAAAGAAAATTAGTATTTTTCTTTGTCTGTTTACGTACGATTTCAATTTCACTTTATATTACATTTGAAATCAATTACGCGCAAATTGATTTACACAATTTTTTTTTTATTAAGTTTTAGTCGTTACCTTTTGCTGCTCAGTAATCGATCGATTTCCTTGATGAAGAAATTGCAAATTTGAGATTCACAGCGTTTAACTCTTCGTTCCGCGCTCTATTCGAGGTCTCTTTGAAAAAACGGTGATAAAGAAGCCGCTCAGTTCGCAACTTCGTAGCTGCGAGCTACTTGTTACGAACACTCCTTTATGAGAGACGATGAAGAGGGGAGAAAGGACGATGGACGGTGCAGGAACGAGATAGAGAAAAAGGAAAAGTCTTGAGGCAGAGACGTATAGCGTACTGACGATCGTAAATTCGTCGCGGATCGAAAACTACCGGAGAAAAAAGTGAACGATGTATTCCAGCATCGTGGATATTCGCATTTCCTTAACTGATCGTTGTAACAGCCGACAATGCAGTAGAGTACAAATCGACATGTAAATCGATCTTTTTATTCGCAGCGGCCGTTAAACGAGTGCTGTAAGCGACGGCTTTGCTAATACGGTGACAAAGAGAAAAGCGGGGACACGTAGCATTATTACTAAATACAAATGCGTCGGAATAATGATTGTTTCTCTTTGACGGTGTCAAACTTGCAAAAACAATTATTTTCTGTGTGATATTAGAGAACGCAAATTATATTTATTTTAATTGAAATTAAAATATCGAATTATTTAATGGCAATATTTCATTATTCATTCATACGGAATGACGATAAAATCTTGCGAAACAATTGCGACATTTTTCCGAGAAACAGTTAATGTATTAAAACAGGTAATGTTACGAAGGCTTCTATTTAATCGGACAGCACGAACGAACGTAATATCGAACCGTTAAGTTGATTGCGCCGATTCCGGACCATAACGACCTTATCCTGTCTGAGGATCGTGAAAAGCTCCTTGACTCGTTGATGACCGTATATGTCACTCTCCGGCCTGTGTTCGTATATGTCACTCTCCAGCCTGTGATACGTCAAGCGGGAGGGCGACGTAACCGCTAGAAAATAGGAAGTCGTTTTCTTTCTCGGCGGGACTCGTCGCCCGCCGTTTGTTGATCTTGTCTTTAACCCTCTCACTGCGTATCTTCAGCGAAATGCTAGGAATCCTTTCGGAGCTACGAGTTGCGATTATGGAGTCGACGGAAATGGATTTGCTAGGCCCAGATGAAAAGCTGCCGGCAAAGTGATCGAGCTTTCTCGTGATCTTGCAGGTCGAGTTTCCTTCCCACTGAGAGATCTCGCGGGGCTTGACGGATTTCGGAAAATGCGTTCTGTCACTTATTTCATACGCTATATATTATACGCTGTGCATAAAGCGCTACACTGCGAATATGTAATTTTGCAGACGCAATTGTACGTTATGTATGTAGATACGGTTAATTGCGGTCTCTAGATAAACTGCTGGAAGATGCATGGTTACTTTCAACAGAGAACTTGAAAGAATTAAGCAGTCGTTAGCGAAGGTAGGGTAGACGATTAACTGCTTTTAGCACGAGATACAAACTATGTTTTCACCGTGTTTTTCTCAGCGTGCTATTTTCAGTTTCTCCTGGCGTATAAAATGTATAATAAAGGCGTTCGATGGACATTCAACTTTGTGCAATATTCTCTTGAGATGAGAGGCTCCTCTCTTCTACTTTGATAGAAAAACGAATAAAATTTTCCGGCATGTTAATGAGTTCGTTCACCGTCGGCGTTTTAATTTAATATTAGCTGTTTTCTCTCGATTTTTGTACTAGCGTCGTTTTTCTGCGCTCTACAGCTTAATTCTGTTTCCTCAAATACGACGATGATAATCTGAAGGCGTGTAGAAATTTAATCGCGCGGTCCTCGCGGACATTGGGTAATTGCTGTGCTGGCTTTTTATACGAGATAAATGCGATTGAAAGATTTCTCTTTCGTGAAACCGCCGTTATATTCTCGAGTTAAATCTTTAATCAAAGTCGCAAAGACGGCGGCTTCGTCTTCTTTTCCGCTGAAGCCCATATTCACGAAGGGGGATTCAAAGCTTCGTTCCTCCGAAGCTTTTGGTGAGCTCGAAGGAAATGGGTTTGCTAACCCACGCCGGCAAGACGTCTACGGCGACTGAATACAAGCTTCGTACGTATTATATAGATATATATATACGAAATGATCGAGTTCCTTTGCGGCTTCTGGGATTCCTTTCTCCAGACGGGTGTCGAGTTCACCCGTCCATCCGGCGCTTCAGAAACTTTCCCCGCATCATTCACGATTGAGGACAAGGAAAGTTCGTTTTGCCATGAGAAAGCGTGCCAAAAAGTCCGCGACACGCGTCGCGACGTTGAAGTTTAATCCGTGATCGACAGCCCGCAACGAACAGCTTTTCTCTCAGTATTGTTCTCGCGCACGTATTATAGAGATATGTCATTTTCCTGCAA
This sequence comes from Mycetomoellerius zeteki, assembly GCF_001594055.1. Classification (NCBI taxonomy): domain Eukaryota; kingdom Metazoa; phylum Arthropoda; class Insecta; order Hymenoptera; family Formicidae; genus Mycetomoellerius; species Mycetomoellerius zeteki. The sequence continues at coordinate 898,297 of NW_017257416.1, read as the reverse complement.
TGAAATTTTCACGTTTGCAATATCAGTTTATCCTCTTTATTATGTACTACTGTTAGAGAATACATAAACACCTATCGTAAATATGATATTATTATCTCAATCTTTGTTATATTGTTCGGTATAAATTGTCTATTGAAAATAAGAATTTAATGCTAATTTATGTAAAATACATTTAGAAACATTTGTAAAATACATTATCAAAATACATTTATCATTACGGGTATTGATAAGTGCGAATTATATTATTTAAAAATTTTTGCATTGTATACCGATGCAATACTATATAATATTTTATAATCAGACTATTTTATAATATTATAGTTGGTTTTATAACCGATTATTTTATAACCGAAAATTAATTAACATGATATGATAAAATTTTTTTCAGCATAACGTTTTGTGCAGATTTATATCATACATACACATAGATATTTTTATTATATTATACATTGAAGACACTTTTGCAGCATGTTCATTACAACTTATATGAGAAATTTAGAAGCTATTTCCATTTTAATTTATTCTCCTTAACTTATCTTTATTGCATTACATAGCGTGAAATTTGATATAAAATGGGGTGTTCTTACGAAATATGGCAAAGTAGGGTTTATAACATAATAATATCTCAAGATATATATTTTATCCTACGTACTTTACGTACAGGTTTCGCAAATGCGTCTTCCTAATCAAAATTAATGTATGCTGAGAAAAAGACTAAAGAGAAAAATGCAGATTACATCGTTCTACGAAAATTTCGTTCATTAATTTTACATCGTTTTTCTTAGGAGCGAAGATTCGTCGTGCTTTTATGGAAAATTTTCGTAAAGCCAGATGTTCGAGATGCATAGAATGTAACGTCGACGTCGCTCTCTGCGTAAGGGCGGAATTGCATAATCTAATCTCGACCATCGAACGATTCTGCGCGTTGACTTCGAATTCATCCATAAAACGACGTAGAGTCGACTATAGCGTATAACTTTTTTTTTCTCATTTTATTCGCTACGTACAGTGTAGAGAAAACGAGGGAGAAAAAGAATATACCGCACGCGCGTGCTCCTTTATCCGGTAAACTCAAAGTATGCTTGTTATTAAAATGGTATACTTGATTCGACGACATGCTCGAGCGTCGACGATGGCTCGTAACTCGGTGACGATCTTTTCGGCAAAATCGTAGAAGCGCGATGAAATTCTTCAGCCGTGTACTTGTTGCCGTGTCAGTTGATGCAGTATTTTAAATTAAAATTGCCGTCGCTGTTTTACAGCGAACGGCGTTTTTATCGAAAATACGAGGCGATTGTGTAGTCGCGACAAAATGCATTGTTGGTAGGACGCGACGCCGGCCGCTGCTTGTTTCAGTGAAACGTGAGTTTTCCTTCGTTGCGAGTCCACACTACTGCTAGGTCGTTATTTCGTGCCTCGTTTCGAGAATGAAAAGAGGAAGCAAAGAAGAAGAAAAGGGAGAAAAAAGAAATCAAGTGACTCGTGCAAAAACGAGCCGCTTGCCATTTTACCGCGCCGCGCTGAGAAAAAGGAGTTTGCAACGAGTTGCCGGCACCGCTTTCTCGTATCTTTACTGCCACGCCGGGGTCGGCAATCGAATTTAGGGGTAGAAAACGAACGCCGACGAACGCGCGCGCGCGCGCGTGCGAAGGATTGCGTCCGAAAGTCGGCCCTTCCGCAGTGCGAAGTGCAGACGGAGCTACCATGAAGGGACAATTCTTTCTTAACGGGGAAGGATTTTCTTGACCACCCCGTATAGGCATTCGTGTGATATATATACAATATATATGTATATATATGTGAAGCGACGTGCCGCACGCACACAGGTTAAGCGACAAAATGCGGAGCATGCGCTCGAGCACCCACGAGTGTACGACCGTGGCTTTCGGATTCAGTTTAACCCCCGGCCTCAGCAGGGGTAGAACGCGTTTCAGCACCGTCCAGCAACGTGGGTTTATCATATCGTACAGCATCGTTCGTCCCGGCGAAGCTCGCTTCTCTTCGTCACCTCTTTCTCTCTGCCAATTATTCCGTTTGCCGTCACAGAGTCGCGTAAGAGTAGAACGAGTCAATGACGAATCAGGCGCGACGCCCAAGTAGATATTCGTATGTCTGGTCGAACAGTCGTCGCGATGAGAGCTTAAACGCTTAGACGGGACTATAATTCTCGACTATTGCATCGAACGTCTATGTCGTCCTGCGACGAGATTTCGCGAGTGAACGTTTCCCGGCCGGCCGGCCAGAAGCGGCCCAAAATATCCCGCGTCTCGACGAAACAGTCAGCGTGAGACGGAGTGAGATAAAAGGCAATCATTTCCGCGTCTGCTATTGTGGTGCTGGTGCTGATTGATAGCAATAATAGTAGTAGTAGTGGGTTCTAACGTGGTGGTAGTAGTGGTGGTACACGTGAACACTCGACGACGTATACAGCGTGGAAAAATGCGGTGAACCACCATTCCCCGCTGTTCCGCCGCGCGCTACGAAGCATTCCTCAAGCAGCTCGCCCATTCAGGTGAGTGCGAGAGATATTCCTTTTTCCACACCCTTCGCAACGTTCCCCGTGAGAGCATTTTTCTTCTCGTATCCGGGACGTGGCAATAATTGCATACCGAGATGATGTCGCTTCGACGAACACACGATGATGCCCTGATCGACCAACACGGTGGTATTTCCATCGCTATTACGCGATTTTGGCGTAATATATTGATGTAAAATATATAGATACAATTTATATAGAAAGGCAAACAAAAAAAAAACTGATGCTCAAAGGCTGAGTTTGATGTATTTTGGAAATATTTTCAAATTGCAAATATGACAGAGACAGTGAGTTTATATATAAGTAATTAAATTGAAATGAATATTAACATCCATTAATAAATATGATGTTTAATGTGTAATGTGAGTTTACATTGGTTAAATTGCTGCTCATACATTTGATTCGCGTAATGTTTGTAAATGAACATGTAGCTTTCAATTTGAGGCGCCACGTGTGGCACTTCGCCGTGATCGTTTTTCGCGTAAAAATAATCATTAATGATGCGAACGCTACAACACGATGACCGTTCTTAAGGCACGTTTATAGACTAGATATAAAAATAGATATAAAAATACGTTTAGCACATCAATGGTTAGCGAACGTTGTAACGATCGATTTTGTCGAGGCGTGACTGTCGATTCAGGTCGTTGCGCGAGTATAGTATTTTTAACGACGGTACAATGAACTCTCGGGTTCATAATACACGAGGACCGCGATTAAAAGCCGGATTTCTCTGTATAGTCATACAAAACGTGCACGGTTACTTTCTAACTCGTGAATAAGGTCCGTTCGCGCGTTCAACGTACAATCCGATTACGTTTGAAGCCAGGCGACGATCGATCGAGAACGACGATAATCTAAGCTTTTAGCTTGGCGAGACTTTCCTCGTGAACGTCAAAAGCGATTGTATCAAAAATTTAAGTCGTAGGTAACTTCTCTCCAACGCCCCGAAGATTTAACTTCGAACGTATTATTGTGTTTGTGTTCGTAACGCTAGTCGAGATATATTTAAAGTAATCTTTTTTTAGATACGTTACATATAGATGACGAAGGCGATCGTGGGGATTCGTAATAATTTATCGCAATTGTCTTCAGCGAACGGGGAACGATAGATTATTTGATATTCCAATGAACTTGTGTTTACGTTACATTGCTCTTATCGTGTAATTTTGTCGCGAAAGCTCAGAATCTTTTAATTATTATGTCTCGACAGCAAATTTCGTTACCTACTTTTACTTTAGATTAAAGATTTTATTTTTTCTCCATCCCATAAAAAGATACCGATTTACTGTAGTCGTCAGCCATCGGAACTGTATAATCATACAGTGTATGTTTAATAAACTGATACGATAAACTGATTCTAAGAAATTCCTTTGCACGCAAATGCTATGCAAATGGAAAATACATACACTAATACGCGAAGAGACAAAATTTTCAAACTAACGTGTTCTGTATCTTTATCTGCTTTATTCAGATCCAGTTGTGATAAATTTGCGTACAGCTTAAGCTATTTTCGTTTAATATTTATGCATAATATGCATTATTACTAAGCGTCGAAATTCGAGATTACGTTTCTCTACCTGAAATAGCGAATTCTATCTATGCATTCAGACATGTGTATCTTCTTCCTGAAGATAATAAACTTTGATGTTGATAGGATTATACACGAATTAAATTGTTAGGATAACATATCAATATAAACTCTGAAAAGAATTAGGATTAAGATAATTGTGCAAAACGTACTGTATAAATATTATTTTTCAACGGAATAATATTTAGTTAGTCTTTGTAAAGAAAACAATTTTACTCGTGCTTAATTGTATTTAGCTCACCTTTAAAGGACATTCGTACTACTCTTATTCTTTAAATCCCTCAATTTAACTTTTGCAACTTTAACTCCTCGCTAATACTGCTCCGCACTCAGGTGGGTATATAGCTCGTTAGAGCAGAAGATTAAAGCACGTGTGTATACGTATACGGTACAAATAACTGATCATCTCAGAGGAACGTTTACGTTTCCGCACCTAATTATGCTTCCCGTTTGCCTTGAGTAGTAGCTTACGAATATTCGAGGTATTAGCAAAGATTACGGAGGTGAGATACGAGTTTGATCCACGAAAGTACGCACGGTATACACTCGTCTCCTGCCGTGTGCACGAGCGAACAAAGTACCAGGTGTACTGAGAATCCTCCGGCAATAAGTTACGAAACTTTACTTCTCTGATCCCTCCGGCGGTTTTCCACAGATACGACTATTTCAGTACTTGTCTAACCTCTTTCGTTTCAAATGAAGGGGAACGTCATATTTCTACATTAGGTACTTCGTGACACACAATGTTTTTGATCCAGAATTAAATTTGACATATGTTATGAGAGGAATCTGCCAAGAATTTCGTCGCGATTCGAATTAATATTTTTAGTTATTAGATTATTAATTTTGTCATCGACAAAATTAAATTCTCGATATCTTTTCATTTCTATAACGGTAATATTGAATTATATCAAAAGAAGTCTAAAAGAAGATATCTTAAGAAGTATTTAAATCATGTTTAAAAAATTAAAATACTGTTTTAAATATTAGGAACGGAAGTATACACGGAAAGAACGATTTTGCTGAAATATTTAAAAATTTAGGTAAACATAGATGTGAAAATAATTTTGTTAGACCAAAATAATTACGTTGGCATCTCAAGAATGATGAACGATGCTGCAAGAAGTTTTAACTAATTCTACCAACCAGTTTGAACGTCCTACATAATTATTTGATAGTCTAACAAAATTATTTTTATATCTGTACCTTGCAGAATTTTTAGATATCTCAGCAAAACCGTTTTTTCCGTGTAGTAACTGCTATAATGAACTGTAGGTTGCACCTGCAAAAGTGTATTAAGATCTCGTTTTCCTCGTTTATGCTTGCCTGATTCGTAATTGCCATATTTATCAGAAGCAATGTCCATCACTAATTGCCTCCAAGCGTGAGATTTTGCCTCAGGAAATTACAGTTTGACTGAGGCCGTTATTATGTTTCGAATGCATTGTATTTGATGGAATTACCAATCGCTTTGCTACATCCTCTGTACAACCTTGCTTTATGCAGATGGATTATAAAGATATAATAATGTCAGGAAACATCATGTCTCCCAAAATGCAATTGTAACGACAAAAGGAGGTCGATAATTTGTCAATATATTAGAGTATGAAACACTGCAATGAGATATTTTTGATCAACTACTCAAAAGTACACGATTAATTTCGAATAATGGTCGTATACCGGAATTACTCGAGAGGAAATGAATAGACAGATGTCATTCATGTTCGTTTTATTTCACTGTGTAGGATTTGCGCGTGTAGGCAGTATTTCCTCTCATATCATCGACGACATTGATATTGATTGTGAGACCCACCCACACGTTCTCCTTCTATTACTGTATCTGTTCGATACTCGATGGAATAAATAAAAACGTGCAATTTCAGGTCCAGTATCTCCTCTTGTAGATATCAAATTTATTTGTATTTGTGAGGCGATAGATATTACTGAAATTCGAAGACAACTTTATTGGATATACGATAATTTCTATAACGCTTTTTGTATTTCATACTTTCTCTTATTTAACTATACCTTTATTAACGAGGTTTATTATAGTAACTATAGAAGCGATATTATACTCGTTCATACTCAGGTGGACGGCTCGCTTATCAATTCTCTCGAAATGTAACCCGAAATTCCAATAATTTCAATTAGATGGACAATTTTCGAAATTGCTAGTATTCCGAATAATTTGAATCTAATAACAAGATCTGAATTATTCAAGATTTATTGATTAAAATATATATCAATCAATTTTAGACTGTTATTGATGTAAAAAATACGTAAGAAATTAGTTAAAAATTTTGCTATACTTTTCCTCACAAATGAATATGATATTACTTCGAAATATATGACTTCTTCTAATACTTTTATTTTTAATCCTTCTGTCTTTTTTTTAGTATTATTCTATTACTAACAGCGTTCTTTTAAAGGGCTAGCTGCAATCTCGTTAAATGTCGCATGGATTAATAACGCGCATGTAGTCTCTCATACGCTTTACGCGCTAACTTTGCTGCGCTCTCTGATGACATTAATCTCATCGACGCGGTGGTGATTATATCTGGCGATTACGATCGATGAACATATTCGTCATGGCGGCTTAAGTGTGCATGGTGTCAGTTAGTCGTCATTAAATTCTCACTTTAAATGTTTTATCCCCAGTTACAATTCTGTTCTCGCAGAATATTGATTAATCTGTATTTATAGTCGTTATTATTTATAGCTGTTATTTTTAACCGTAATATTGCGCGACTTTCTCCATTTTACCTGTAATACTGTCGTGCAAGGCAAAAATACATAACACGGGACGAACATTATGCGATGTACACTTGAACTTCGATATAACGTTTATGAACATCGTTTACTATGTTGCTGTAATAAGAGTACGAAAAATACGAATGGTACGTGAAAGAAAAATATTTTTTGATGCATGTATCAATTAGCACTTTTAATAGCTACATTGATAAATATTTCTATGCTCGTTGTATATTTGTTTTTTAACGACATACCTCTCTCATTGCTGACATCTGCAATCGCGCTTATAATATTGAATTCAATCGGACGGTGATATAATCGGTAGATCGAAACAGCGTTTAACACGATGCTCAAGTTTCGATCGTTAACGGCATTTTACGGCGTTTAACAAATGCCGAGGGCGCCGAACTGCGAGGCTTGATGACGTCGATGGTGCGGGTGCGACATTAATCTCATCGACAGGACGTTGAGGGTGATTATGGATGGTAGAGAGGCTCGTTCAGCGTCCCAATAGTGCGCAGGATGGCAACGTTATACGCCGTTTCGCCGGAGGGATTCGCGGCGCGGACGATAGCGTTTGCGGGAGGGACTGCGGCTCTTGACGGAGGGAACGAACCATGCCGTGGTATTCCGAAAGAGCAAGAGAGAGATAGAGAAAGATAGAGAGAGAGAGAGAGAGAGATGGGGAGAAATGTAGGAGTGAACGTGCGTACGTGTGCGTTCCGCACGTTGCGCTTGTACGCACGCTCTCAGCACACCGCAAATAGTTTCAGGAATCTGTAGCATGTGTTGCGAACGCGGTGATATGATTTAGGAATCGCTTCCTGCACGAGCCATATCCAGATCCTGCCTGGGATTTGCCTGCCACGCAGCGAGCGTTACGTCCCTTCGAAATGGTCCTCCGAAACGGGCGCCACAGCCACCATCGATGCTGCGTTCCGATGGCGTTACTCCGTGGCATGATAGCGCTGCCTAAGATTTACCGAGCTTACGTGACCTTCCGTCCACGAAATTAGGCCGATTCATCATATCTCGACTGAATACCGAGATAGAGAGACAGAAAGAGAGAGAAGGGAGAAGATAGATTAGAGAGAGGAAGAGAGTGAGAGAGAGAGAGAGAGAGAGAGAGAGAGAGAGAGAGAAGGAGAAGGAGAAGGAGAGCGCAGAGGAGGGAGAGAGGAATAGAGAAACTCGCATCTGCTCTATTCAGAGAACTGCGTTCGGTTGAGTTGACGTCTCTCACCACAAGGCGTATTCTGCCCACGGGACATATCGATCATCTCATGATATATCACCTCTTCGCCATCGTGCTCTGCTTGTGATCGCCTTAGTGTCTGAAGGAGGGCTTGGACGTCAGACGCAATCAGTCCAATTATCATACGTGATAGGCCAGCGAACTGCTTTGATCATAACGTTTTGCCTTCTTGTTATCGGCGAGGAAGATCGAGCGATATCTCCTCTCGCTTCGCGATGACGTAAAACATATTCAGAGGTTCTCGTTCCTATTATTGAAAGGAAGGTATTGACGCAACGCTTTGACAAAAGATATTTATACGTCAATTGTCAGTAATGTGATGTACTGGTGGATATGACATTTTATAAAATGCGTGAGCGGTAAACAGATAATGCGAGATTTTTCGCAGGAAAAAAGTTAATAAAAGGTAATTGTTTTCCGCATGTCACTGACAATGAGATTTTTCGCGTGTTTAACACCACTTGTTTAACGCCATATATTTTTTAGCGACATTATAGACAATTCTTTTAAGTCAGATTAAGCGAATAATCTTTACACTGGATCAGTCAATTGACTATGGCTCGGATGAATCGTTAAATTGAGCATAGATTTCAATCAATTTAAATGTGTCAAAGCAAGTTCGACTATTTTCTGAGCGAGGCGATAAGTCGCGTTCAAACAGATTTCATTTTTTTAAAGAGATCAGTTTTTGCATGAATAAAAAAATATATCGGGATGTCGATTTACATCGATTGGTCAAATTAATACGGATGTAATAACTCGCGCATAAAAAATTGCATACAAATTCTCACGCCAAACTTCGCTCGAGTATAATGTTATTATTCCATTTGCACGATTTTACCAAATGATTAGCGAACGAGTCGAAGCCATATGCCTGTACGTGCGCGTTAATTTCATTATCCGCGCTTCATGTTAAACTTTCGCGATGAGGACGCAATTGGTTTATATCGCATTCTCCATCATTCGAGCACTGCATTTTATTCCTTTGTTGCGTGCTGGACGATGGCTGTCGGCGAATACTCATGGAAATTTTCTGCGCGTTAGTCGCGCCGCAATGAAGTGCTATAAAAAACAGATTTTTGCTTGTCCGAGCGTAAATACTGTCGAATATTCACGATGGAATGTCCATTCTCTCTGTTGTAAAAAAAATTACAGAAATAGAGAGAAAAAGCATTTACGAAGTGAACAAACAGCTAGTCTTTTTGATAATTATTGCAGATATCTATCAGGTATTTGCTTTTCTACATGTAATTCACATAATCCGTCTTTGCGATCATATGCGATGGTGAAGATAACGATGAGTTTGTTCGCATTTAGGTATGACTCGATAAATATATTGTCGACTTTATTCGTGCCTAAAAACGAATGTATTGTTACACCGGATACATTTATGCAACCCGATTTCACGCAAAATGTCAAGCGATCGGAAACGATAGATAGTCGGGGAGAAGTAATATCAAAAATGACACGTTCATGCAGACGAATGAAAGATAGATATTTTTCAAACATCCTTGATCCTCACCTCGTTCGTTTTTCGGCAGCCCCAATACTGTGCAATCCCTTTTTCCTCCATGCCCATCGTTCGCATTTTGCTTTTCCTTCGTGCTGTCCGATGCTACTTCAGCTTTCTTCCAGGTTACTCTTTTCTCCATCCCTAGCTTTAACGGTCGGTGAATTTTTCAGTGTGCACCTGCTTCGTCAGTCGCATTCGTCAGATTGCTTAGGAAAATACACAGATGGGCTTAAGGACATCCCTCTTCTCCCTTTTTCTTTCTATTTCTCATTATTTATAACTTTTTTGTATTCATAGATACTGTTCAGATTTCTCGAAAAATGTATTTATTGTCATTATATCACTTGATACTATAGATTACTTATAGATTACGTAAGATAAGATATAATTAAAGATATTAAAATTTACATTATATGCCATTTTACATGGAAAGAAAGGTTTTGTTGTAAAAGTGAAAGTATCTAAAAATTTAACTAGATACACAGATCTGAAAGTAATTTTGTTGAACTATACAATAATTATGTACTCTCTAAAAGTAAATCTGTGTATTATTGCTGACTTCAGTGCTATACTTATAATTGATATAATAATTGGCGAATATTTGGATATTATGTTTCAGTAACAATACACTGATTTACTTTTAGAAGGTATTTTTGCAGATTGAAATGCATTTCAATTTTAGTTACTGAAGTAAAACAGTATCTATCTAAATATTTGCTGATCGTTACATCAGTTATAACTGCTATAAGTGTAGCACTGAATCACCTTTAGAAAATAGGACGCTCAAACTGGTTATTAAAATGTCAAAAGTTTTGGAAAACGTTATTGCTCGTTGATGCTTGAAATTTCCTTCGTTATTTTGATTGTCCAACAAAATCATTTTCAGATCTGTGTATTAACTAATCTTTTAGATACTTCAGCGCAAAGTCGTTTTTTCCAAGTAGATAAATAATTTATTTGCCGCTTCTGTAATTAATAAGCAACAAAGAAATACCTTATCGTGAATAATGATTATTTAGGGCAGCCTAATTTTTCTTTTTAACGCGATCACAGGTAGGATATATGGCCAATCGATCGCTTTAATCTCCGAACTTAATCGCACACGATTAAAATGCTGTATAGTCTCGAAAACTGTGATAAGGCCGAAGCGAAACAGCTAAGTCTCGCGTGGATCTCGACGTTTCGGGACAGGCTTCGTCGTCGACAAAACGAGCTCGAAGCGGCCGTGACGTACATTCACGAAGCGTGAAGTTACGATAAACGGCCGCGATGTTGGGACAAGGCGGATAAGAGGCAGTCGCGGCGGCGGGCGGGTGACTCGGTTTTTGCGGCAGTGAACGTTGCACGAAATAGCGTCGGCAACGAACGCGCGTCTAGAAGTAGGCAGGAACCCAACCGAGAAATAAGGGCGACCGGAGAGAGCGAGAAGGAACGAGGCTTATCGCTCGAGGATAAGCTGCTTCCAAAGCGAACGAATAAAATAATACGATATACGAAGAGTGCGACGCGGAAACAAGGGATGTTTACATAGAAATTGTAAAAGTATGTCTTAAGTTTTTTCACGTCATTTATAATTAACTTTCTTACTTCTCATCGGACAATTTTGTAAATTTTATTTTATTATAGATAATAATTGAGTTTTAAAAAAATTAAATTGGAAGTTAGATCCGAGCGATGCTCGGAATCAGAATAAAAGATTTGTCAACTTCAATTCACAAAAGCTTATTGTCATACAAATCGTCTAATATTAATTTACACTTGTCACAAAGTTATATAGGTTAAAAGTCTTAGTATTTATTGACGCAAGCAAAATAACAGTTGTAAAACAGATGTTTCATAAATAAGAGGAAAATACTTACAGGAAGGTATTAAAGAAGCGGAAGGAATGCGGGAAGTACGAAAGTGGGTCACACAGACTAAAGTCGATGAGAAGGAAGATAACGTGATAGAATGAGTAAGAGAGAAAGAGAGAAACAGAGAGAGGGAAAGAGGGAAAACGGGGAAGGATAAGCGAGCTAAGATTAACGAGCTAAAGTCCAGAAGAAGCGATGGATGGATGGTGCAGGCCGGAAACAGGAAAATATAAACGAACGGAAGAGAGATGAGAAGGAAGTACGAGAAGGTACGAAGGGAATGTTAATGACAGAGTACCAGCACGAGAGAGTGACGTCGCGAAGAGAGGTCTGGCGCGTTCGTTCCGTGCGTGCCTATGAAGCTCGCACATCCTGTAATGTTCGTCTGAAAATGATAGGGTAGATGTACATAGGGGTTTAGATTTGATACACCAACGGCTCTAATTTCGACTTTCTCTCTCTTACCCCCTCCCTCTCTCTTTTTCGCCAAGTTGCTTCCCCGTTCCCTCTTGTGATTTAGCTCGTTGATTAGTCGAGAGATCGCCGCGGGCTCGGAAGACGAGAGAGTATAGGCCGCTCGTACACTTTGCGCAAAGAGAGTTCGGCAAAAGCGAAATTGGCTTTTGGCCGAGCTGCGACTGACATTTAATCTCGGCAATTTCGTCGCCGCCACTGCCGTGTGTGCGAATCGGATCAAGTTCGATGCATGACGATAAATTTCCGTGGAAATAACAATTGAAAACTGGACTAGACCGGAATAATTATTATAAATGGTAATAATTTCATGCATTTGTCTAAAGTGATATCCTACTCAATCAAAGAATTGATTTCCGATGAAAATTTATATAAATTGATATATAAATCAAGTTTTAGATATTATTTCTAACAATTCTAGCACGCATTCAGAAATCATTTTATAACATGATTGAGACGTTTATCTCGATGTATTTTAAGAATATATGTAATCTATTTAGTACCAAACAATGTAATACAATGATAATCAATACATTTTTCGAGAAATCTAAATAAATATTCACGGATATACATAAAAGGAAAAACGAATAAATGATGGAGGAAGTAAAAGAGAAAGAGAGAATTCTTTGCAGTTAGTATTTATTCTATTGAGTGCTTCGATCAATTATCTAAAAATACTCTCTGTTTTTCTCATAGCTTTCGAGTTTCTCCGCGTAAGCGGAGAAAAAATAGAACGAGTGCGGCTAACACCATACGCTCGAATTCGTGATAGTTCTCTGCCGCGACGACATTGTGTACCAACCACGTTAATTGACGTTTGGTGCTGCGTAGGGTAAAACGTACAGGTTATTGGCATATAAACGGCAGAGAGGAGTTTACAAACATGGGAAACCTACAAACTAGATCTCCGCCGGAAGCCTCTCCGACTGTCGTTACTGTCTATTTATGAATATGCAACAGCCGCGAGTTACGAGTTGTTGCGAGAGCTCGTCCATGTTCCGCGAAGGTTTAGACCGTTCGTAACGTCATTTGCTTTTCAGTGCATTAATTATCGTCGTCGAATGTCGATAACGAGGGGGATGTTATCGCGCCACGTTGAAAAAAGTCCTCCCCCCGTCGTCTCATAAATCTAAATCAGCGCGACGCCCGACTTCGCAATAAAACTGTCGGAGTGTTGTAATTTTGAGTCGCGTATGCATAAGCATAAATAATTCAAAAAAATTTCACGTTTATGCGACGAGTTGCTGGCGTAATAAAAGAAACAACAAGCCGGATTCGTAGGTGAACAAACGTTTACGCACTTGTATTGCTATTATGCATATTCGGACAGGATTGCAGCACTTCGGGATGTCGTTTGCTGTACTTTGAAACTGTCTCGATAAAGTTACTGCTTTATTCATCAACATTTGATGCGACGTACGTGCAAAGCGGGATTGCGTTGCATTGCTTTAGAATACAAACGTACCGACTTGGAATATCTGATTCATACTGTTGCCAGGTAACTGTAGAGTACATGCTGTCGAATATCACAGGTGTGATTCGCGACGTACAATACAGAACGTGTAATTCAGAACTATCTGATAAAGCTACTCACTGTAAAGTTGAAGTATACTATTATACATTTTAGGATATACGTACCATTTAATCTCATGTACCGAATGAAAAGAGATTATATCCAACTTTGATTGTTCAATAACCTCAATATTCGTGTTAATTTAACGTGCTAATTCAGTGATATATTTGACTTCGTGGTTTCTTCTCCTTCATAGGTTCATTTTCATGAAGTCAGTACTGTGATATTGTATATTGAGGCTCTTTCAATTTTTTCGTGTCTTTTAATATAAGAAAAACTTCTATTCTAGAAAAATTCTATTCTCGCATCCATATTTTTATAACAATGGATTTTAATGCATCTCGAAGCAAGAAACCAAGAAGGTTCATCGTGATGAATGATAAATTTCTGTTTCATTATTTATTACGGAGATGTATCCTGTGGCGTACGATTTCTCTTATCAACAACTAGTCTTTCATCTTCCTCAATAATGAGGCTTTTCGCGCTCGCGAACGTGTATAAGCAGTTGGCGCACTTGAAAAAGCATAGCAGGCGCGCTTTCGATGAACGAGCCCGTTGCACGATGTCGCGTCGCCGTATTTGTATGAGATAGCGAGAGATGAAAGGAAGCGGAAGGAATCGGTGGTACCGCGAAGAGCCTCAGCGTGCATAAAGCAAGAGTGCCGACAGGGACGCACTGACTAGACGCACGGGACGCCCGTTTCGATGTTACGAAAGAGACCAACGGGTGGAGGACCGTCGCCGGAGGGAGGCTCCGCTACCCTCCGGCATCCCTCCGCGCAAGCCTTCATCTCTTCGTGTACAGTGCCAGTCAAGCCTGCATTGTTTGAGTTATCACAATGGCGGAACAAAACCTCAACCAGGGGATCGAACTCCACTCCAAAGCCCAAGCGGTCTCTGTTGCCTTTCCCCTCGGCAGCAGAGGCGCCACCACCGCTTTTCCTCCCTTCGTACCCTCTGTGTTCACCAACTCACCGTGCTACCTCACGGTTCTGGTCTTCTCCTGTTCCCCCTCTTGCGCTAGATCCACAAACAACAAAACTACCCCCGAGCGTGGCACTGCCGCGTGGCGCGCATTCCGCCCTTTTCTCTCTTTCTTCTCCCTCCTATTTCTCTCTCTCTCTCTCTCTCTCTCTCTCTCTTCTCTTACTAGCTCGTTCCCTGCAATCCCTTTCCTGGTTCCCGGACGCTCCACCTCTTCTGCCGCTGTTCGTGGTAGAAGCTGCCGCTTTTTGAAATGCAAGTACCAGTCGCGGAACAAAAGGCAAAGGTTGGCGGTGCAAGATGAGTCCATTGTGTCGGCGTGAGCGTGCATATACGTCGATGTTTTTCGAATTGCGATGCTAGCTCCATGTTCTTTGATACGCGAGATAAATGTTCGCATTGTGGTGAATTGCTCACGAAGATATCTAGGAAGAGGTTTGAGTCTAATTGATTATATGAGAAAATGGCATACTGTAAATATTTATTGAAATTTCCACAAATGGATATTATTAATATATAATAAAATTCTAAGAATTTGTTTTAATTGGATAATATAATAACTTTTACGTTCACATAGACGTAGAACATTAGAATCTCATTATAACGATCAAAATGCTCATAATAACAGAATGAGTGTATTAAACTACCTCATGTTCGTTCTGATAATTTCGTTTCTCATTAAAGTTTTAAACGTTTAAGCTTTGATGACGAGCTAATGATATTTTTTCTTTTAACTTCAGTGAATCGTACAACGATTTTATATTTTCGAAATGTTATTAGCGGATATCGAAACTTAATTATTCGCAATTGATATGCGTTCCTTTGTTCTAATATCCATGTATAACCTTTATCGTCATGATCGATTACCGCTTTATAAATTTAGCACATTAGTTTTACTCATTACAATACGCTTAAGAGAAGGTACTTTTCTTTGTTACATGTGAATATTGTTTAATGTTTTTTCGTCTGCTGATATATCAACCCATAAGGGGTACAATATATTATTATATTACAATATGTTTTTTATATAGTGTATAAGATGCGAAACAATTTAATAATGGCTATCTTTGATCGTTATTATAAATGAAATAATTAAATGTTACGGTTTTGTTGTCAATCAATTACGTTACATCATTGCTTAATTTGTCTAAGTGATGTATTGACTTTAGTTCTCCTTGTTTTAATTAATTATTCTATTATTCATTAATTTAAATGGAATATCGTGTAGCTCCGTGTGAGAGCGACGAACTCATAATCGACAAATCGCGAATTCAAACCTCGTATATATATATATACGGATAATTTCATAATTTATAGTAATTTACCAAGAGTTACAGAATAAGCCTTTAGATCTAGGTGACTCTTTAACTAGACGTATAGAGATTGATCCTATCCTACCCCGTTATTGCTACTATTAATCTAAAAAAATTGTTAGAGTTATTTATATAATTTATAAATGAAATGTTAGAGTTAGAATACATTACTTGAAATAAGCATAAATGAGGGATGTGCAGAATTTCTGTGTCTTATACATATAAAGTCGAAGCTCATGTTATACACCACGCGAAACACCAAAGTTGACTGGCGAAAGACGGAGTTACAAATCCAGAAGGATCGGTCACATTTATTGCGAAAGATCGGAACATATCCTATCTCATCTCGCGATGTTCCTTGGACGCGATATGTATTCTGAGTGTACGTTCTTGTAAAGTAATACAGCTGCGAATCCATACTTCTTATGCAGTTACCTCGAGAGACGGGAGATTTTCCGTCTTCGTCTGTTTTTCATCGCTGCTTTATGGTAACAAATTTCATCGATCTTAACCGCTCTGCTACCTTTGGACCGTCTTTTGCTTTCTTTGCCGATCTTCTTCATCGGCGCAGACCGTCGTGTTTTTCTTACGGTTATTTCTCCTTTTACAATCGTTTTTTTTTACATTTTTTATGGCTTCAACTGTCCGTGCTTGACGTAGTTTTAACGAACATTTGAGATATTATTTTTCTCCTTTTTTTTTACTTTTTATCTTTTCCTTCATCTGCTATTCCGCGCTTTTTGATGGCCATATCGATCGCCTGATTTTCTTTCTTACGAGAAAACGGAATTTCCTCTCGTTATATTCGTTCGATTTCTCGTTATTTCATATGTCATATATTGTTTTTCATCGTGTGATATATATAGATACCGAATTATATATATATATGTATATAGTATAAGTATATTTTTTTTATTCCTGCACTAGACTGAACTCTTTCTCACTTTTACCAAATATCAAATATATACCTATCTTACTTTAAGTTTCAAAAGTATATACTAATTCAGTCACAAAAAATACTTATTGTTAGTCTTTGAAACCGAAAGTATACACTTTATATCTAATACAAAAAATTCTTGTTAAATTTTCGCTTTTTGAAATATCATCAATTTATTAATATTATATGTATCGCATGCAATACCTATACATACACGGAGAGAATTATAAAATCTTAAAATTTACCCTGAAAATATGGTAGTTGTGGTACAATACAATATTTTAAAGATTTTTTACTATGCATTTTAATAAAATTAATCAAACTTATTTTATATTTTATTGTAGTTTTATTAATGAATGAGAGAAATTTACATAAAATTCTTTGAAATACAATGTTGTCTCAGAACTACCATATTTTTAGGGTAAACTCTAAGAAAAAATTCTCTCCGTGTATATATAACATGTTTATATACTTATATATTCAAACATACATATAATACATACATATAATATATTTATGTACTTATATATTCAAACATGCTATTCAGGAATATAGATCCTGTACTAATCACGCACGTACGATCGCGGCATAGATTTGTACCTTGAGCTCGGTAGGCAACTTGGAACGCAAGCATATTAATCTGCAGATATGTAGAGCGTACGGGCCCGAGAATTAATTTCAAACAATTGGCCCGCACGAAGTTCGCGCGGAACAGTTATGAGACGTGATAGCGACGGCTCTGTCTTTCGAAGAAACTCTAAATCGATTTGAATTATCGATTAAAAGACAACGCAGTTTTTCGAACGTACTTGCTGTTATACCAGCAATATCATTTATTCAATTGGATTCATTCGTTAAGCACAGCCCTCCTACTAAAAGGTTAATTCTTCTTTTGCGGCTACATTTTTAATCCTATTGTAATCACTAATGTGAATAATAACACGATAAATTTTGTTACGGAAATAGCAATTCGCAGAGCGTAGCTGTAAGTAATTGACTGGATTCTAAATCAGTGGCCAAATTTTCGAGCATCACAGATTTGCAGTGCACGTTCGCGACCAAATCTCGAGATCGATTCTACTTGGAGATTGTATTACGGATAGGATTGCTCTCGCTTCTTGAGGATCACTTGAATGCGATTTTGTGTGATTCCATGGCGTAATCATGCAAGAGAATCGTGCTGTCTCTTTCCCTCTCTCTTCTCTCTTTCTCGATATTATCTTTCTAAAAATTATTATTTAGAAGTTAAAGTTAATACGAGAAATTTGCAGTCACTTAGTAAGTAATATTTTACATCATATTTTTATTTATACTATTTAACAATTTATGATATATTGAATTCTTAAAATATTAAACTATATTTTGACCGTATTTTACTGAATTATATTTTGGAAATTTCATATATTGAAGAAAGATCTTATTTCACATTGTTATGAACAATATAACTCTATTTGTGATTTTATTTTAGCATAGAGTAAATAAAGAAAATTAGAGATTATCAGTAACTTTAAGCACTACAAAATATGAAAAGAAGAGACAAGAAATAAAAAGATACCTTTTGCAATATATTATTTATATATATCAGTAAAGTTTTTTTAAAATTTGAAAAATTCGATATTTTAATATTTCGCTATCTGCTGGGTCGCTTGTGCTAATATCGTTTCACATTTTAGCTTACAACATATTATTATATCTGGGAGAAATATTTTGAAGATTGCTATTGTATCATTAAAATATACTTTTAACTGATACCACTTTATCGTTTATACTTAATTATTCAAGAAGTTTAATGATTTTATGACAATTATACGTTGAAAGAATTGGAATATTGAAATTTGACATTTATAGCAAATTAAATATCTGTTATATATCTATGATATATAAGCAAATGAAAATTTAATTTCAAAGCACATTAAATTATGCACTACTTCCACTGCTTCTGTGGCCGTCCGAGCGACATATTTATTCAATAGAAACCGACAATTTAAAACGCATTGAGAAATGAATTAATTTTTTATTATATGATAATCGTGCGATAAATCCAGGATTTTGAAAATGTCCGTCGGAAGACAAAATTTTCTCCTCTATTTTCATGTATATTTTTTTATATTTAATACTGATGTTGTATGAGAACTAAATTGACTTTAGAACTAAATTATATTGATCGGAAATAAAGACATAATCGTTCGTCATAATTCGACATAATTTTAATAATTTATAAATACGTTACACATAAATTACAACTAAGCTTATGCACTTCATATCATACATAAGCACTGTTACGCTGAAGGCAATCATATTTGATCGTAGCTGTATCATCTGAATCACTTGAGCTTCATGATGGATATATAGATATCTCATTCAGAGATATCGAAAAAACGCGTATGCTAATCAACATGATGTGACGATCGCCTGATTGGTCATTCGACATTTCCGATACTCGACTATACAAGCGATGAACTTCAAACGTTGACATATGTGACATACGCGATCGTCATTTCGCTGAACATGGTGGGATAGACACGACAAGCACAAATTACGAACAATTGATTACTATTGGGTATACCATTATGTGGGCCGTTCTTATGGCATTGCAAACCGGAACGTGGAAACTGTTTTTTGAGTTATTGTCGAACAAAATTTGCAATGCAAAGCAGAATAAAGTTGCCATTTACGTGCAACAACAAAATGTAATGTTACTCCTCTGTTTTGCAAATAGCTCAATCACCCTTCGATGATTCTGATGGTTTACCGCACATCGCGTGGCACGTTCGCACGCACGCCTGTGTATCTCACGGAATTGTCAACGCAGTAATATCACATGGAAACATCTGCGGCTGCATGAAGCTCGGCTATAATGCGCCTTGTAATCTCAAGAGTCAAGCTCTACATCATCGAGATCGTCACGAACGGAAACTCGGGATTGCTCCTGGATTATCGATACACGTTGGATTTTTTTTTCATGTCACGTGCGGATAGTCGATCCGTCACCAATATCAAATTTATCGCCATCATGCCCGTTTACTAACGTAATTTATCTCGCGACGTAACGGCCTCTCGTAAATCAGCGCCGATTGATTCGCTCGTTCATCGTGCCGTTCATTTCATGCTAGTTCACGTGTAAGTTCACATTTCAGTAACTTGAGAAACAGTAATGATATCAAGCGAACGGTTTGCTTTTAGCAATATCATTTTGGAATTTTCATTTTAATAAATTTTTAATGATAAACACGTAATCTGATCGCTTATGCATTTAATCAATGAAGATCATGTAAATTAAGTACAAGTTGAGACTAAAAAAAAAAGGAATTATAACTCTTAGGATCAAATCAATATTGTAATCGACATAAAAAAAGAATCTTGAACATTTAAATATTCATTTCTCTCTAGTTTAAAATAATATAAGATGAGCCAAGAGTAAAAGTCACGTCGTAATTTTAGACCATGATTATTTCCGAAGCCACTCTTGAGATCATCACTGAAGAATTCCGTAAGTCGTGTAATACCGAGGCGACGCTTCTTCTCTTGCGCGCCTAAGTAATCACGCTCAGTCCACTGTTTCATCCCTCATTCCCTTTGTTCCGCACCTCGACTTTCTTTGCCGCGCTCTCTCCCAGCGTCAGTAGAACGTGCAAAATGGAATTTGCTGGCGTTAAGTCAGAGTGCTTACGGTGCTTTATTTCTTCACGCCCCCGCCCCAGCTTTTCTTCCCTTGCACCGCTTGCACGCCGCACGACGAACGACCTCTCTTCGTTAGCCGCTGATTATTCGGCTCGTTACCATTGGCATTCCGTTCTCTTGCTTCTTCTCTCCGCCTTCTTTCTCGTTGAGATAAGGGCGCGCGACTCGTAAAATTAGTAGTCGCCGTTTACGAGTTCTTCGGCGAGGATACCGCACAAATTGAATTTACGCGAGCAGATGGACGCTATCCCGCGGCCGCCGTTCTGTGTTGCGACGCGAGAGAAAACAATACGCGAGACAAAAAGAGTAAAAAAGAGGAAAAAGAGGTAAACGTATTGTTTTTCACGAAGCATGATCTAAAACAAAACAGAAAACAATATAATAAAACTGAAAAGAACGATTAAACGAAGGTATTGGATAATGACTTTTAAAAGCGACACGCTTTTTCTAATTTCTAAGCATCTCTAATCAATGTCCGTAACAATAACATGATTAATTTCTCATGAAAAAATCGAATAAGAATAAAGAAGGAAAAATGGTGAATCAATGAGGAGAGCTCTCCTGTTGATCCCGTTTCGCTCGATATGTACACTCGATATGTAGTCCATAACGAGCAAGTCAACGGACCGTGGATGCGCTTATACGCTTATATGGCCGAGACGACGCAGAGAAATTGGCGACAGCAACGAGGTCGAGGGGGATAGGAAGGTGACTCGAGGCGGCTCGATGATGGTAAACGTGTATGTGCCTCTACGTGTCTATGGGAGGTAATGGGAGGTCTGGCAAGTCTACTGCCGATAGAATAAAGTTGTCAGCTACGACCCGAGACATCCCGTCCGAGCCGCCTCGTAAATCTCTCGAAACTTTCCCCAACGAGGGTCGTTTTTTCGGCACTTTTGCATCCTACACGTGTCCATACACATGCACTCTCGAGACAACGCTTATAAACTAGTACATCGAGTCTCAAGCCTATTCTACAATGTGCTCTTTGTTTCCTGTTTCTTACTGTTTGTCTCTTGCCTTTTGGTCAAAAAGGCAAGAGACAAACAACAAGAAACAAAGAGCACATTGTAGAATGGCTATCACTCCCTCGAGACACTCTCGATTTTGACCGCCACTATTGGTGCACATTATTGATTTACTTGCGTAGACGAGAAGGCGGCACACGTTGCTTACGATATTCAATTTTATTTAGAGCCGGAAGATGGCAGGTTTTCAATGGAGCGATATATTTTATATTCTAAATATTTCTTAGATGAATAATTAAATTGTATATACTCTTTATCTCAAGCCGTGAATTTTTTTCCATCACATTCTAAGTAACCGGTATATTTTTTGTTATTTGTCTGCAACGTTGCTTGTCGTCTTCCTCTACTATTGATCGCTACTCTATTTACGTGTTCCAGTTAACGCTCGGCAATCATTAAGATGAGAATATGCTAACGAACGATGATTGACAAAGGGTACTAAATTTATAGGTACTAATTGATGTACCTAGTATTGCTTTATCGAGCAGCTATCTTTGATATCAAAAGCGATTCGCAATAATTTCGTTTTCGAATTCCCGTTGTGTGCCTCACACATTACCAGTCCTAATAATGACGAAATCTATGTTTGTGATTTCACGATGGCAATATATAATTCGTGCGCTTTTACTTATCAGTGATATTGCTCGCCTAAATCGGTATTTCTGTTGTCGCATAAGAGATCGTCGCTTTGCGGGCTAACGACCACAACCATTGCGGTCCACGATGTTTTGCTTGACTTCCTAAGGAGAGTCCGTAAATCACGGCTAAACGGGTTGCGATCCACGGTCGTTATACCAAATTTTCGCATAATACACACACGGGACCGTGTACCGCTAAATTTATACCAGTCATTACAAACACCATGGTTTATGCAGTTTCTGCGTTGCGTGCTAATTGAAACAAAAAATCCGTCCGCCCCTAGTATGAGTAGCATTATTCTCGAGTAAAGACCGTTAATCGCAACTAACCTCGCCTTGAAAACATTTACGATGTTTACCTGGCGAAATTAATTGCCACCTTTTGTAAATGTTGCACGATATATTTTCAAGAATAATTACTACTTAATGTATAATAAGATGAAATTCTTATTATGTATTTTTCGTATAGATTTATATTAATTATTAAAGTGCGTCTAAATTATCAAGCTAAACGTCGAACCGAGTTTTGAACCGAACTTACAGACGAGCTTCGAACAAACCTTGTTGTTGAAGCTCGTCTGTAGGTTTAGTTCGGCTTGTTAATCTGGATGCACCTTTAGCAGAACGTCGATAGCCGCAGTAATATTAATGTTCAAACGTGTATAACGGTAGACATCTGCATTCAACGTAACTTTATTTTTTTATTTTAAAAAGTAACAGAAGAAGTTGCAATTCGCGTTGGAAAAGTAGCTCGAGAGTAATACTGATGCTCCGCAAGATTCCCGGTTAATGTAAGAACGACATAACTTCGGAATTACCTCTCACTTGCTCGCAACGTCAGAAAATACGTTTCTTTGCTGGGGATCTTGCTCAACGATATTAGGAAGAATTACCACCGTTCTTGTCCCCGAAGAGCGTAGATTATTCTATTCCGTGCTCAGTGAGAGACTCGGAAAGACTCATTTCATCCGACTGTGAAGTCCCTTTCCTTTCTCACCGTTAAATCTTCGGCTAAGTTACGCGAAGCGTGCTTTGGCACCTTTCTCGGATAATTCGGCGGCCGTGTCATTTGAAGTGAAATCCTAATCGCGAGTGGTATTCGCACCAACGAAACGCATACCAGCAGACCTGAACATGTTCGTCGGCGCCGACGAACACGTACGAGATACGTACCAAATGTCACCGCACTAACGCCGTTGTTGAAGGATCGCAACATTGTATGGCCGGCTCTCTCTCTCTCCCCCTTTCTCTTCCCTCTCCTTCTCTCTCTCTCTCTCTCTCTCTCTCTCTCTCACTCACTCTTCTCTTTTGTTGCACCGCAATGCTCGGTCAAGTGATGTGCCATGTGCGTCGTTAACGGCACTTCCTGAATGCGCCCCTGTTTCAACGCACCCTCTTTGCCGCTACATTGGGGGGATACAAGTTGTTTTCAGATGCATGTGGATATGTATAATTTAATAATTTAATAAAATTATAAAATGGAAAAAATTCAAACGCGGATCTAAAAGTATAGGATAAATTGAACTTCTTGATTAAGTATTTTAAAAGATATAGTAAATAGCACGACCATTCGCTACTTTCATACGCTTACACCAGCACATTTCTGCGTACTGCTAACTCAGTATAACAACAGTATTTCCTGTCATTAGTAGTCTCCATTTATGTTAATAGCTTTATCCCGGATGAAATATATGGTAGTGTATCCATTTACAGAGACAATTGTGTACAAAATCTGAGTCTTATGTCAACTGCGAGTTAAGATTAATTATGCGCTGTAAAAAAGCGCAAGCGAAATACGACTGTTGCCGACGGATGGTGCCAAGCGCGAAGAAACCTTAACATTTATTGCCGACGAATACAGCGGTGCGGCGCGAGAAAAAAAACCGGCGGAATATTATTATACTGCATCATAGTCACTCGCAAGGCGCGGAGAAAAATGCTTTTGCATCTGCAGCTGACTAACGTTGGGATATAAGTAATGGTTGCGCGAATTTCCTGGCGGGGCGATGTGTTACCGGTGTGTTTTCCGCGGACCGGCGATACGCCAGTTTCTTATTGCCTCGGAAACCGCTGGCTTTCATTGCGAACAAAAAGTGCATATCAAAAGGAGAAACCGCGAACAAGTAACATCGTCGACGATATAAACGCCGAGCTCACGTAGGATGTCAAAAACTCTTACAATTGTTAGATCGCGTCGCGTCGACGAAACTGTTCGCTTCGTCGAATTATTTGTCCGTCCATTTGAAACCACTTTTACGAGCCCTCCGCAGAGCGGTTTAACGATGATAATTATAAGAGGAAACTCAAGTGCTCGGCATATACCTGTGTTCTCGGAAGAGAGCATCATGAACAATGAAATCAAATGGTACTATCGTGAACATTTCAACATTATCTACAATAAGCTGAGAAAAACGATGGTATTCTCCAGGAGAAGGAGAATAGAAGTTCTCTTCGCGAAAGCTCCATACAATCCTTTCGATAAAATTTCCGATGTCAAAGCGTTCAATTTCAATTGGTGTCTTCCTTTACTTGATCTTATTTTATTATTTCATCATTATATTACTTCTTCACGCAATCCACGATATTACAGAGATCTCTGAAGCGACGTAATTTAATCATATGTAGAAATGGAAAACAATTACTGTCATTTTATTTTTATAAAACGATACGAAAAAGTATTTTGCATTTAATAATGAAAATTCCTATAAAAGACTTATGACTTACTTGTCAACTGTCATATAACAGTAAATATAAGTTATTACATAACTATCATCACCAATCAACAGTCTGAACGGTCTAAACTAGAACGGATAAAATATTGTGGTAAAAGGTCGATACTTTCATCACCAAAAATTGCTGGTCCTCTATATCTGGTTCAATCGCAAGCTAAAACGTAAAACTGATCGCGACAATAAAGAGCTAGTGGTAACGGCAACGTCGCGCGATATTCTGCCGAGGGTAAAGTCCGCGCTCCATTATCATCCCCTAAATCACACCGGTAACGTTTTTGGAACGGTCGTAACTCCGGACTCTGATGTTTTTGGCCTCATTAGTAGCCGTCTCTTGGCTTGATGCGCTACATGGAGGAAGGTCCCGTTAGGCCAAGAGGGAGCTGAAGGACCTCGCCGGCGAGATGGTCGGGAGTGGCGAGGGGATGGGTGGAATGGAAGGAGCTAACAGTGGCTGCGATTAATATTCCCCGGTTCTACCGAGAGAGAACCCCTGCATCTCGTGTCTTCGTCTCTGTGCCAAGCCTTCTCCCGTGTGTTTGCGCTTTGAGTCACAATCACCGACAACGTCGACGCCTACGTCATCGCTACATATCTTTTGAGCCCCGTGTTATGTGTAATATCACGCTGAATCGGAAGCACTTTGCGGCGTGACAGCGATTAATTAACGAACACGTAGCTGTCGTTTCTCGCTCTCCCCTTCACTCTCAACAATTAGGCGAGCTTCAATATATTACGAAGACATTTATAGGGCTCTATCAAATGCGACAGGATCAATTAAGGTTAGACTAGGAAATTGTATAAGTAATTACTGAATTAAAGAATTCAACCAGAAATTTGTTCTATAAATATTAATTTTATTAATTAACATTTTAAAAGACATTTACTTCTAATTTTGCGAAGATATTGAATTTTTAATTTATAACATTAGGTTAGAAATTCAAATATTTGAATGTTAATATCATTATTAATTATTATATTTAGTCATCGTGAATGAAAATAGCAAGACGTTCGTAATAATTTGAAAGTGTCAATATTAATTTTGTTATTACAATATTAATTCGAGATAGTGCTTTTATAAATATATAATACACATAGATATTCTTCACATGTCAAATATAGTATATGTATATGTATATATATTATATACATATATTTGAATATGAATATAGTTACCTATATATACGATAATCGAAACTTTTATTACGTTTTTTAAAAATAATGGGCAAATCAAGGTATATCAATAACGCAGATGAATAGTTTGCTTGGTTCTCGCAAACTCTCATTACGATTCAATGAATCCTTGCGGAATGTGGGAAGGGATCTATTTGCGAGATTATTTCATATCCGGCAAAGCCATTATAATAGTCCAGAGTTGAGGGGGATGAAAATTACGGAGAGTTAAAAGTGTCATTCGCGTACCGCTTTCCGGTTTCCGGCCATGAGATAATTAAGGATCGCAGTTAATTCTGCAAGTCCAGCCACCACGCGCAGGTGTACCAATGCGACGTTACATACAATATATATATGCATATATAGTTATATACACATGTCCACATGTACATATTGCTTGCACACGCAGGTACATCTAGAAGCTTGAAGCGTATTACGAGAATGATGCGTTTATATGGAGTTTGCAGATGCGTGTATCGTCGCCTTAATCTTTACGTCGTGAAAATAAATTAACTCATCTAGAATTAGTTGCGTATCGAGCAAATTTAATCTATAGACATACATTTTTATTCTTGCAGACATTTTACATTAATTTCACCGTGTACACAACATTTACACAACACGATAAATGTATATAAATGTTTTATAATATATACATTATTAGATCTAAAGTTGACAGGCATTATATTAAAATATGATATTAAAATTGTTATAGGAGAGAGTTGCGTATCACTTAACCTATTTTTTATTATATTTTCCATTTGGCATTGTTTTATATGCAAATGAACATTAGAAATTGTAGCTTGAGGTTTTGGACGCTTATTATTACATGTTTAACTTTCCACCAATAACAAATTAATTGTTATAAATCTTTTTGTAACATGCTACAAAAGGTACGATTTAGGCAACCGGTCGCCTAAATCGTACCTATAGGTATTTTTTATCGTATTTCCTTCGAAAGTATTGAATTTATGAATGAAAACAATTAAAAATATAAGATTAATAAAAGAAATCATTAATTAATACCTAATAATTAATTAATACCTAATTTTAATAATTTATTGAAGAAAATCAGATATTTTATAATTATTAAATAACAATAATAAAAAAACAAATGACACCAAAAAAATTTGCTTAAATATATGTTTGCACTTTATATTTACATTGATATCAATTATTAGTTTTATTATTGTCAGTTATCAGCCTTATTTTTTCATAGTACGATTTATGAAACTTGATGAATTTTGTAAAAATATCGATTTAATCATTACAATGGTTGCAAATATGTATATACAGTGAATGTAAAATATTCTACAATAAATCTTCTTTTATAAAAATACAAAAATTTATAATAAAATTGGATGATCGTGTTGTTATCAGCTACATAAGTTGATTAAAAATTAATATCAGATGTATCTGATTTTTTAAAACGTTGCTAACATCCATAAAACAAGGTGTAGGCTATTATATTTTTTTGTCTATATTACTCGTTTTTCGTATATTTTGTATTATTGTTACTAAATATTGCCTATATTAATTAATAATATAAAATATTGATGAAACTCTCCCCTAAAATGGTTTGGTTACTATCGTGTTGCCGATGTTGGTTTTTATGGTTATAGCGGCTCGGCGAAATAAACTACAAAATCACTGATTACGAGGAACATTACGGCTGCTCCCTTGATTCGGGAGCAAATACTAGTAACTAAGGCGACGTAACATTTATTACCTGCCACGGCTGTCGCTCCGCGAAACAGCGTTACGTAAAGCGCGTACGTTCACCGCGATGTACGTGCAATGAATATGCAGTAAAATCTCCGGGGAGACCGTTGGGATCGCAGGCTGCATTGTAAGAAAATCAACCGCGTTAGAGTAGAATATAAATATTCTTTGCATGTCTCGATGGTGGTGAGACAAACCTGTTATAAACAAGCGAGCATACTAATTAACCGCTTTCAACCGTTCGCGAACGCCACACAATTTCATCTAATTAATAGCCGCGCTGCTGCACGATACCCTTATCCGCGTACAGACATCTCGCGAACTTCTACGCGGACGTTTAAGAAAGCATAATCCGAATACGCTGGTCCGCCCTCGTAATTTACTGAAGCGCTCACGTTTAACAAGGCAACGCGGCGAGGAAGAAGCCTACGAACCTCTAAATTACCTAGGATACTCGCGAGACGGAAGAATACAGAGACGAGAGAGGAAGCGACGGAGGAAGAGAGACAGGGGAGATCCCGCTGCAGCGGCGAGTATTATGCAGAGCGTGGCGAACTGGAGTGCATGAGAAATTAGTGTCTCGTTGCCATAAGACCAACGGCGTCGTCTGTGCAGTATGGCCGACACGGTAAAGCGGCGGGTTTTATTTACAATCTCTAGAAAATAGGTAGAATCAAGGAGGAATGGCGGACAGGGCTGAAAGATGATTTAGTCGGTGAATAAGATGTGAAGAAGAAACTGAATATCGTAGCTGATGAAAGAGCGCGAATACTTGATGACAAAGACAGAAATCCACTTACAAAGCCTAACATTTTTTTTCTTTTTCTGTCACTCGCAGATACATTAAAATTAAAATTGATACGTCGATCGACATTGACAGAAATAACGTATCGTTGGCAAATCGCTATTGCGATCGACTCGCACGAATTTTTCTAAACGGAAACGCGACATATGAAAGACGTTGCGGAATAATTTCTGAACGTATAAACGGAGAAAACCGCGACGGGAATGAGATGAACGAAAGAAGAGGCTAGCGGAAAATAAGGCGGCAGAAGCGTGACATCTTCCTTTAGCGTAGCGTGAAACTTTAGTGTAGAATACCAAAGGAAATCCCGTCGCGAAAAGAGGTTGCGCGCGGAGATTTTATGAGAGTACACGTTAAAAGTATCAGTTCTCTCTCTCTCTCTCTCTCTCTCTCTTTCATATAGAAAAAAGAGCAACGACGAATAAAAGCAAATGAATGAGCAGTTATAGCTAAGAAGCCAAATATCCACATCGAATAATTCTACATAACTACACTAAGAAAAAAGATATAGTATTGATAACAAAAAAAGAGAATTATTCACAAATGGCCGATTATCATTGGATTATTTTGTTAAAATACAATATTTTTTGTTAGACAAAATTTTTTTATTTAACAGTACAAATTTATTTGGTTACTTACGTTTTGTAAATAACAATGTAAAATTTAGTTGCCATTACAAAATGAATATGCTTTTATTAATTTCAACAAAATAATCCACTATGGTAGAGCGAGGAACGTTTCGCGGAGCTGTCAAAGATGGCGTGTCTTCTTGTAAGAGAAATTCAACGTCTATCTGTATAAAGCTGGGACGATTAGAGACTACTCTCGTGGACTTCTCGGCTTTTATCACACCATGACCAGTCATGGTAACAACCATTTTTTCAGAGTGGATTAGTAATCTCAATTGATCTAAATCTATATATATACTTTTACTAAGGAAATTTAAAAACGTCAAACATAATTTCAGTCTGTAGAAAGTGAAAGATATATATTATTCTTATGTATATAACCGTTTTGTTTCGGTAACAAAATGTTCTATTTCTAATTACAAAAGATCTATAAACATTATACAAAAACATTTTTATATCATTAAATTATTAGTTCATTTAATAAATTCAACAAATTAATATTGTCGTGGTAACCAACGATTCGATTGATCATATATCAACAAATAGTTTTGTGTCAGTAACAAAATTTTGATTATTGATACAAAACATTTCTCTCAGTGTATAACGTACATCCAAAGCTCGTGATACCTCGACTGTCGACAAAGAGGAAAGAAGAAGTGTTGGAAACTAGGCGAAAGGAACAGCACTTACTAAAAAAAGGGGCCGAAAACGGAGGAAGCGAGTGGAGAGGAACGCGAGTGGTGGTGAAACACAGAACTCGGAGTGCGGTGAAGCGGGATGGAATTGGATAGCGCGCGATTACGATACGTAACCCACATTCCCAGCTGTCTGGTTTGCGCGCCGTACGGTTGTTGCACCCGGTAGAGTCGATAGCCAATTACCGCGAACGTATACACCGATGGTGCATGTATATACGTGGTCGTATCCGCGCGATAGCTCCGACGCGCGATACTCGTCCGAGATCGAATATAAGCAAGAAGGTGCGTTCTCTCGTGCGCGCGGGAGCGCGTTCGTTTGCATAGAATTTGTGTACCGACGGCTTTACGAGGTTGTCGACGTCGTGTAAGTGCCATCCCTATTTTCATCTTCCCCCTTCGTATTTCCTTCTCGTGAGAGAGGGTGAGCGACATTGCGGGGGCCGCGCTTCCGCTGCCGCTACTACGAAGCGCGCTCGGAGCAACTACGTTAGAACAATCGAGAATGCTGTTCGACGGATATCAATCGATGCTAGGAGGTAAAGTAAGTTCAAGCCGATGCGCAAGTCGAAACGCATCTCGCGACGAACCTTTGTGAAACATAATGCTCGGAACGTGAGAACAATACTTGAAAGCAATTGCGTCTTTTAAGATTATATCCGATAAAAGTTTTATTTCTCCCTAGAGCATGTACGTTCTAGAAAAAGAAAATTGTTTATCTTTTAAGCTAAATCTCATGTGAATTTTTAATCTAAGATTTGTACGCGATATTCATTGCGTTGCAGCATTGAAAATAGTTTTTTTTTATATACGTATGCATTTAAATGAAAATGTGCTGTAGAGAGAATATCGATACGGCGATTATTCACGCTATGAATTCAACAAAAGTAAAAAAAAAAGAGAATAATTTCTATAGTCTTATATTTTCATCGCACATACTTCCGATGTAATTGGCGCACGCCTACCGTGGGGTATACCCCAACGACTTAATGCGCTGCTTTTACCTTACCAACCCAGTAATCTAATTCTGAAATGGCGCCTTAAGACGCGAATTAACGATTTGGTGTAATAAAGCATGCGACACAATTTCAAAGTGAACCGCTTTAACCTCAAAAGTAATTACAGTGATTACAAGTAATTAAAGTCAATGGCGTGATAAAGACACTATTGTACAAGAATCTTGGAATGCCGTTACTCATGATAGACAATATTTGCTATTTTAAACTTTCGGAATTCTTTCGCATAAAAATATGCAGACTACGTTTGAATTTCTTTTGGCTCAAATTATAACTAAAATATTAAGAAAATTGCAATATAATTGCGATATTCGTAATAAAAAAAGTCACTTGCAGGCCTCTATAGAGCAATTTTTTTGAAAAAATGCAAAATAAAAATTTGTTCTGATATTTGTTCTAATATTTCACTCAATCTGCACTCTACAATTAAAGTGCAGATAATTTCATTTATTTTAATATTTTAAAAACCAAATTGCAAAATCCAGTTTTATACAAACATTCGTAGTTTTTAAAGAAAAAGTCGAAAAGATTTCATGACACACTATTATTTCTAGGAGATAAAATATGAAGCATGAAGACATATATTTGCACTGTGAATAAAGAACAAATAGTCTCTCTCTCGTTTCTTATAATTTTTTAAAAATCAAATTGCAAAATTGAATTCTATAAGAAGTTTTCATAGTTTTGTAAAAAAGAAATAAAATCTTATAGCAAAATATTTTTTGTACGAGACAAAATATAATAGAGTACAGATATCCATACAGCACAGAAGCTTGCTGCAACGATGCAGTATTACTGTAATATTGCTAGAACGTTACAAATATTGTTGCAATATTGCTGAAAGAAGCTGTGCTGTATGGGTACTGCACTGCAAATGAGGTATGATGAGTTGGCTCGTCACTTCTCTCTTAAGTAACAATTATTCTTCGTTCAACGCACAACTCTGCTATACATGCACGACAATGTTTGTAATGAATTTTTTATTCTTAAAAATTTTAGATAATAAATGGTTCTATACTTTATATTGTTAGTAAGTTTCTTGTAAGTAATTTAAAAAAAAAGACAAATTTTTTTAAAACGCATTGTGCACGAAAATCTTGATGCGCTACTTTCGAGCGCATTAAGGATGGCTCGATATATTGCATCTTGACTTCTCTAGTCAGCTTTGATCGACGTCTCAATGGTCGCTCAAGGCATCGCGGCGCTACGATTGTGAACGGTACTTAAGCCGATGTGCTATCGACACGCTTGGGAATTGGAGCTGGTAGGGCAGCTGCTACTAAAGTATGCATGAGCAGAGACTGTTTTGTATCGGTAGCTTCATTGTGCGCGCGCGAGTGCTCCTTGTACATGCTAGGTTGTACCGTTGCTGTGCACTGAAGTTACTATATGTACGTTGTATGGCAACCATACGATTAAGGATGGTGTCCACCGTCTCTGTGCCGTGTCATGCTCCTTTGAAACATTTCTAATCTCACGAGAATAAACACATTCAAAAATTTATGTAACGGAGAAGGGAGTAAGTTATTACGGTTCATCAAAACAATTTCATATGAGGAAACACTGAAGTAACGTGAACATTTTTTCATGTAACAAGATACAAATGAGGCCATGATTAAACGAAGCTCGTTAAACATACTGCACACTGCAGATAATAATAAAATCCGCACATTAGGTATTCATATCTTTTTACGGGCATCATGTTATAGAAAGAGAAACATTATATATTGTGAGAAAATAATAATATAATAGCATAAAATTCGTCTCGTTATGTAAAACCGACAAATAGTTTATTTTCAATTTTTTTGGCGTTTGGTTACGCAAACATAAATTTCATTTAAAGCGGGAAAACAAAATTATGCGTTCCCTGAAAACACCCCTTTAACTCTTCGCTGATAATCGCGATACTTTATTCCGAGCATGCCCTCGATGATTTTCTCCCCGGCTTAATCGTCCGCGCGATGATTAAATGCAGCCGTAGTCTGCCGCGCCAAGATAATACACGCGTAAGCTTCGAGCGCAAATCCCGCTATCTTGACTTTTCCGAAGTTGACTCGCGCCAGCATCAACGGGCACGACGACAACGACGATTCGATGGCAGAATAAAACAGGGGACGGTTGCATTGGACGAAATTGTCGTTTTCCTCGAAGCAGGTTGTAACTTACACCGAGGAAATCTATATTGAGAAAGGAGAGCTATTTTGGTGAAACTTTACTCGACTTATCGTTGGAAGGAAACAGGGAAAATCGGTTAGCATTGGATAGAAGAAGAGATTTCTCGACGAGGTCTTTCTTCGCAGGCTTCGGGAACTTCTTCTAACTACTAAAACACTGCGGCGCGAATGATTTTCGCTGTGTGATAACGCGAGAGGAACAAAGATAGCTTTTTTCTTCCTTCGTTTAAGGAGAAAGGAGGTGACAGTGATAAAATCAGTTCGCATTAATGAGGAAGGAAGTCGGAAGCACAACGCGGAAGCGAGCGCCGAGATTCCCTGGAAATAATATCAGATTAACGCTTGATCGGAGAGATTACAATACTCTCATTAAACGATTTCAAAATCTGAAAGTTTTCTTATCCAACAATGTAACGGAAGCTGTATACAATTCAATATCGAAGTATATTTTTGTTATGCATTTATACTGTTATCGCGTTATTATACATGTTTTAAATTCATATAGTGTGTTAGAGTATATTATCGGCTGACATTTCAATAGTAATTGTAATTATCATAAAACGAAGCGTCAAATCAACTCTGGCAATAACGATCGTACACCAGATCTGCAATAAAACTCGTGCTTCAATGAGCTGTCAGCGTAAACGTGAACGTTGCAAACCGTAATGATATTCCGCACATTGCATTTTATGAGTGTGCGCTACATTAAATGAAAACTGCCAACTGGTGCATCGAAGTTGCTCCTTTATTCTTTTGCCATTGTGCTCTTACGGTTATGACTGGCAACCGTATCACCATTTAAAGTGCGCAATAATTCATTTGACACCACGTAGTCAGTAATGTGATTTTATTAAAAAATAAGATAACATTGGCGCATATCTTTATCACAATTATTTAAAAAACGCTTTATCAAACGTTAATAGTTATTAACATTTAATCCTTCATTTGCAATTTTGTGCTCTCTTCGTTTGCAGTTTAAGTCTTTTTTAAGATCAATCCAATTTTTTAAATTATTCTAAGCTTTCACAAAATTCAAGATTACTTTTCTACATTTTTTACATTATTAAATAGTTTTTTTTAACTCAAATGTTAAAACCTTTAATAGAAATAGAAAATGAAAAAGAAATGTAAAAGTGAAGTTTCGCCAAAAAAGATTCTAAACGGAGAGTTAAGCATATTAATTTAAATTTGCAAGAAAAGTGATAGTTGCGATATAAATATGACTATGCTAAATAAATTAAACTTGCCAAATATGACTATGCTAATTAATCTTACTGCGTAAATAAATTAAATTTGATCAAATCTAGTCACCGTCGAGATTTACCAATTGTGTAAGCTTCACGCGTCCTTTGGTACTACAAACCAGTTTCAAAATTATTAAAGTCGAATTGAGTTTGGACAGGAAACCGAACTACAGTGCGAAACTATCGAGATCCCGTTTCGGCTTTCGACTTTCGAACGCGATCGAATCCCAAGTCCCATCGCGACCACGGCACGACTCAGGCGCGACTCGTGTATTCCGCGGCTGCTAAAATCCTCTCTCGACTCCATCTCCCGACCTTTTCGTTTGCCATCCACCATTGCCGTCGCCGTAACTCCCTGACAAGGAACCGACCTTTAATGTACGAGTCGTGTTCGAACCAAAACCTGTTTGGGGTAGTTACGAGACGTACGTGGAACTTCAGTGTCTGATACCTATCGTTTCTGTGGCACTCTGCACGTACTCGACCGGGAGGTACGGAAGCACACTGACCTCGGCGATGCGCCTTAGGGTAACACCACGTTGTCGTTGCCGCATGAGAGATGTGCTCTAATTCACAGTGCCGCGACCAATGCTATGAGGATAATTGCGTTTCGCTGCCCTGAAGGTAGAACGACCGCATTTGATAAAACTTTTTTGGCCACTTGTGTTCCCTTGGCTATTTCCCCCCTTTTCGGTCGCACACCGCCAACATGTGGTCCTCGTTACTACATTTCCCCTCCGATATGTGTCCTACCTCTCCGTCTGTTCCTACTGCAACACGTCGCAAACGGGGACGAAAATGGCACCGTATAACTCCGATGAAAACTCCGAGTGTGGTTTCCTGCTGGTGCCGCTGCGCATTGCGATGCACCGTGCACAACTCGAGCCCTCTGGCTGATGCCGGCTAAATAATGTGCGCCTAGTCGTGTTAAGAGCTTCCGCGCCCAATTAACGCGTCAACTTTATTGCCGAGACTATTTTGCGCCCTTACGCGGCTCACGGTGGAAATTATTTTATTCCGCGGTTTGTTTTAATGGAAACATTACTTTAAACTAGCTTAGCAGAAAATTAAAAACTTCTGAGTAATTTTCTTCGATATTTTTGCTCTAAAAAATTAGACACTGAGCTCTTAAAAAAATTTTTTCGCGCAAGTACGTTTTTATACTGTAAACCAACACAATACTAAGCGCAGTATTTTGTAGATTATATTCTAAAAGGAAAAGACTAACAAGTTTAGTTAGTATTGCGCAGCTTTATTGTCTCTCCATCGTTTAATCTTTCATAGTACTATTTCCCGGAAACTTTGGGTCTTGCACATTTGACCAGATACTGAGTGCAGAGACGAAGGAAGTCGCAGAGAAGGGCTCGAGAGAAGCCAACTGCAGAGTGTTATTAACGGACGAACTTTATCGGTTACTCTCGCACTTTCGGAGTAAACATCGACGCGATGATATTGCCCGATGATAAACAGCTGGCAGTTGGAGTTCTCAGAGCGAACTAGATATTGCTGGTGTCCTGCAACTTCCAAGCTCTCGGGGCTCGTATCTTTTTATTCCGGAAACGAACCATTGTAGCAAATAAGTTGATACACGTCGAGGACATGTCGAGAGACTTGACTTCTGTCAGTGAATAAAATGTATATGTTGATTGAGATATACAATATTAAAAGAAGCCACACGAATACGAAGCCTTTTCTTTACTTAGCGATCCAAAAACGTGATAAACGTCGGTCTAACGTGACTAAACACGTATGTGCTCGACAAGATCATATGTCAATGTCTCTTCACTTATAGTTAATGATTATTTACAAGGAAGAGATCTACTCTTTGATTTCCGCTTTCGGTAAAAAGAGCGAAAGTAAAGCGATTATCTATATTTACGTGAATAATCTTGATCAAATGTAGTTGTTTGTTATTTCTAAATAATTATTATCGAAAAAGAACATGAGTTTCTCTTTTTTAGCCTTTGAATTTATGATTTATGATTTGTTTCAACGGTTAATGATAATTCAACGATGATTAATTTAACAATTTTTAACGATAATTTATTTCTGTGTTTAAAACAAGGGACGACACATCGAGTTACATGGCAATTAAACAATGCCCGCATTAACTGATTATTCTCATTAGCGATCATTGGTGAGCAAATATTCCGCGATAACAAAAATCGTATATGAACACATTGTAAGACTTCAAAATTGTTCAAAATGTTCAAGATTATTGACTACTCAATTAGACGAATTGTTACTGTCATTTAATGACCATTTCATTGTTACTGTGTTTATTTTGTGGTTATTTAAGGTATGTGTTCACTAAGCCTTACGTATCATGATCAAAGAGATTATTAGTACGCGAGTATGCGAATATCGCAATTCTTTCCAAGTCTTACTTCTGTGATTTTCTCTTCTTCACTGCTTCTTTCTCTCTCTTCTTTTTCTTTATCTCCTCTCTTCCTTCTGTCTGTCTGTCTTTTCTGCCTTTTGCCCCTTGCTTACCTACATTGCTACCCTCCACTACATGAAACGTCTCTCGCGTCGTCTCGAGTAATGGAAGCTTAGACTATTCGCGCAAAATGAGAAGCTAGGGCATTCCTTATTTACCTGCTGGAATTAAAACACGAAACGCACGTACAGTACGGAGTTGAGTGTAGTAGGTAATACAGAGTACCTATCAGTTGAAGCATATTGTTTTTTTATATTATTTTAAAATAACATCTTCAGTAGCTTATAGTATTTTATTCAAACATATAGTCAATCTTCATAAAGATGTCAATGCACATTTCTGATTAATTATTTTTAATACTATTAGAAACCTTGAATATTATAATTATATCTGATTGCAAAGTACGATTTAAATATATTAAATAATCAAATCCTTGCTACATCTTATCATAAAATAAAAAGTCCACGTGTTGCATTTGCTTTGTTATGTATTTAGGTACTGTTACTGTGTTATCATTATTATTTAAATGTATTAATTATTGAAATTTATTACACTCTTTTTAGAAGTTTTTAGAATTTTATCCTTTTAGAATTTTGTGTTCATGTGATGTAGGTATTTCAATTCTTAAGATATTCTTCAAAAACCTCAAAGGGTCTCGCAGAGAACACAAAATGCTATAGTAAGACAATCAATGTCCTTTAAACACAAGTCGGAACATATCCAAATGTGACGTTATTTGACATCCCGTATATCGAGGATTATTGGACAAGAGCATATACGGGTTCTGTCGGGGGTTGATGCTATTTATCTGATACTGAGATACATTTGCACACGTAAAAAGAAAGACAGAAAGAGAGGGAGAGAGAGAGAGAGAGAGAGAGAAGGATAGAGAGGAAAACCCGGTACATCGAACCGCCGCAGTTAAATTAAACTACGGGCATTCCGGACTGAAAATGTCTCAGGGTCGGCAATGCTTTCCGCAACAACAACCAATGCGGCCATCGTCCCACATGCAGCTCGTCGTCGTACCTTCGTAAATACACGTACGTAAGCAAGACCCCTACAAAAGCGGTCGTTGTATCCGTTGCATGCGTGTATTCTGGCGCATCTCTCGAAAATGGGTCGGTCGGTCCCCAACGCGCGCGTACGCTCGTCTTGTCGCCAGCATGCACGTTCGCTTCGATGAACGCCGACGACAAACATTGCGGACAGAAATTCTACGTATTCCCGGCTATCACGAGTACGCGCCAACGACGACGGTTCTGGCTTTCGCGGTATCGAAATTGTATCCCGAGAAAGTTCCACGGCGTTTAGCTGAAATTCCGCATCCGGTGAGCGCAGTTTGCGTGCTATTTTTCGCATGCGTATGTATTGCGCTGTTGCCAGACTGTATACACAAATTTCTTTTTCCGATCGAAACTTCATCATTTCGTTTGTAACTGGATACAATCTTTATTCGCGCGTACATTTCGTTTCATATTTTCTTACGAATGATTTTCCAGCACTTAAATTATTAGTCCTTTTTTTTTAAATTAACTGCCGTGTGTATTATTTGTACTTCTAATACATGAACCGGAAATAAAACCGGTGGAGCTCGGGGCGGGCTACGCTGAGTTGATTTAAAAAATTGCAGGAGTGTGCATCGATCGATCGTATTATCCGATCATATCACATTCGTCAGCGGAACGCTGTGGTAGAAAACAGCGTGGTCTAGTCCGCAACAACGCGATGTAATAGATACGCTACGCTCAAATCCATTTCAGCTAAAACTCTTTCTTTCTGTCGTTTCCATTCTGTCTATTTCAGCGCCACAAATGGTTTGCGAATCATATGATTTTCTTTGAGTTTCCCTTCCTTCTCTCTCTCTTATAATCGTTTATACTTTCGTCAAAGAGAAGATTGAGTGGGCTTTTAAGAAGTTTGACTAACGAGAATTCTTGTAAGTAAGCAAGCTTTTCTTGAGGCACCACCGGAAAAATTTACATCGAGATTGATCCCGTCAAAGAAATAATCATTTCATTCAATTCAATCTAAAGAAATTTATTTTATTAGGAGTTACAGAAAATATTTCGATAAACATCTATGACTTTCTATGTTCAGTTTGATGCACATAATTGTCGTACAAACATATTCTTTTCTCTAAAATCGACGAATTTGTTCGTCGATTGTTTATTTGAATGTTTATTTGGTTAAAAATTCATGCCTTTTAATTTTTTTAAACAATTGTTCAAAACGATTATTTAACTTTAGTTTGAATATTTGAATGAGAAATTAACAATGTAATAGTAAATTAACAATAGTCTTAAATGTATTATATGTAGGTACTGCCTCTCTCTCTCTCTCTCCTCCATTGTTTTAAATTAAATTTTGGCTTTGGTACGTGAATTTCACAATATAATTTTCGCGTTATTATATGTAATTCTGTATTTCAATAGGAGATACGCTTTCGCTAGAGAAATTTTACGGCAACAATTATATATGTTTATTCAAGTGGACGTGACACGATATCGGTCTGCATTTAGTGACCCTTCGGCATTAGTCGCCATAAACCTGTACGATATACTGATATACGATATACTGTCAATGATCCAATGTGTGCGATACCGTACGTGCCGTAATTTTAAACGTTTATCGACGCGTTACGATGGATAACCGATATTGTTCATCGATGTACCATATTTGAAAAATTTCATAAAATTAATAAAGCGTGTATGGAAACACGATTAAAATATATCTGAAATACTAGAGTAACTTGCTCGAATAACTTTATATTATTTATTTCGATTAATTTTTCTACAGGTACTTCCTAAAACATGGCGTGCAGGAAAAAAGTAACATTCGTCCAACATCCTTTTACGAATTATAGGAAAAGTATTACAGCGAAGGGACTATGGGGAATATTGGGCTTATTGGGACTATGGGAATATGGCGGTGGTTAGTCCGTGGAATTTCTGTGGATTAAACCGTGCCCGGCAAAGAAGAAAGGAGTACCGCAGCGGCATTATATCGGGAATATTTCGCCGTGACTCCATCCAACCGTATCGGTTTCCCCTCTCCTATTGTTATACCCCTGCGAGTTTCCCGATACTTGGCGTTATATTAAATTATTATACTTTATACGGCCCCGCCGGCAGTAGTGGCGCACTGCGATGACCCTGTTGTAATACTCCCTGCCGAGCGCGCAGAGTATTACGCACGGCCCCGCGGAAAGCTGCTTTCGGAAATTGGGTGATAAATTGGGAAATCGATATGCGCCCGCGAGTTGTTAAGCGTGATGCTTTACGCACTGCGCCACCGCGTCGCGCCGCTGCTATTAACAAGACTAATTATACAATCGGACCCGGTTATTAATTACTCGAGAATCGCGGGAATCTCGCAGCGGGAGCGTTTATGGATTCGGGCGTTTCCGAGCAGACGCGAACATCTCGACTTTTCCGGATGCATTAACGCGGCTTGCTTTCCTTACGATATTCTTTCTTTTTTTCTTCAGGCCGTATAACGGGGATCGTTGCAAACGAAGAAAAATGTTTGCTCGAAGAATGGTTACGAAGTCATAATCATCGGTGCCGAGTGGCAGAACGCGGAACTGGCTTAACTGTTGACCGAGTTTCTACGTTAATTCGAGCCGATTATCGCCCCCGTGACTGGACAATAATTAAACGGGCTGTAGTCTCTCTGTGAAGTGCTGCGGTTTCGCTTGCATGCTAACCTAAATTCATGGGATATATTTACGCCCGCATACTCACGTGCACGTCCATGGTGCACTGCCTTCACCCTCTCTCTTCCCCCGTTCGCTCCAGGAGATTCGCTCGGACCTCAACGCTATCGTCGACCACCGCCACCATTGGTTTCGCTATTTCAAGGCTTAATCCGTTTCGTTTTCAAACTATGAAACATGGTAAAAAGCGCGGAAATACGTTCAAGCAAATTCACCCTCCTCGCGATAATTCATCGACCGGCGTTAACTAGGATGTAGAGTTTTCGCTATATCCGCTATAATTTCATTTTGACTAATCTCATGAAACGTTTTATAATTTCAAGAGATTTTAATCTCTTTGATTGTTTCAATAAATATCATATTGTACTCATTTTATTTTCTTTAAATCAAATCGTTTTTTTTCCTTTTTAAGTTTCAAGTTTCTGTTTGGTACTTTGAAAAACAATTCTAGAATGTTGTTCTCTCTTGTGAAATGATCACGCGTTTGAATGAAACATTCATATTTCATCTTCATACATTTTAATATGTTTAACGTGACTCAAGATATGACGCGTATAATCGAAAGATACTTTTTTTCTTTTTAAAGACGTATCGCTTGCAGGAAATTCGATTTGTTGCAATTAGTGAGTCGCGACGAAGACGGAATACCGTGCGGAAAATAATGATCGCCATTAGGAGCGATAGACCAGTGGAGAACTTAGTGCGAGATTCCGCTCTATCGACGGATCCATTAGCATCCATTACAGCACGATGCATTATTGCCTTGCTGTATGCTCGTAGAAATATCTGCATTCGTAGGATCGTTGCTGCTATTGTAAATAATGGAGTTTCATTGTGTCGAGATGAGGACATCCGTCTCGGTAATAATGGAGCCGGACGATCGGTATATTAACGTCGTAACATGCTACGTCAATGTTAGCGAATGAATTTATAGTGTCGAAAGGCACAACGATGATAGGACAATTTAGGATAGGTGAGCGTTGTTTTCATCCGTAAACTCTAATTTAAAAGATCAAATTAAAACGATTCGATTCAACGCCCATACTGCTCTTTCAGCCGATGCTGCTCTTTTGCTGGAATTATATATTGAGATGATACGCAGCTGCGATGGTCGTTAATTATCGAAATATACATGTAAATAAGCTAATAACATTTTTACTACGCGCTCGCGTTAATATGGCATTTGTCATTCCATCAGAGTTCTCATTAAAGCGTTTTGTTTGATAGTCAATATGCATATAACGTGCCATGCACTATATTATAAATATTTATAATAATAATTACATTATATGTTATATAATAAGTACATAGACATATATGTAAAAATAATAAGGAAAAGAGAAAATACCAAATATTCTTTAGATAGATTTTAGTGATGCATGCCAATGGCAAATATTTTTATAAGGAAAGCGTTATTGCGCTATGCATGCAATAGGGAGCAGCTACAAATCATGGTATTTACAGAAAGGTAGGTTATCTTTTACAGGCCAATAAGCATTTTCTCACGATGTATGTCTTTTTCGCGATGTAGACTTTATAATGGGCAACTTTGTAAACGTGCAGCGCAAGTCGGATGACGTTTTTATTATTCTGCGGCTTCTTCTTTGCGTGCATCTCGCTCCGTTACATCAGTATACCACGTTCACGCCAGACGTGTCTGACTACAACTGGTTCTCGCTACTTTCCGTTTTGAGAGGCGAGTGCTTTAAGTAAATTGAATGACACGGACGATACACAGAGCAGGATATTGTGGTACGTGCATTTACACACGCTCGTAAATATTATATATATGATATAAACGATAATAATTTGTATCATATCGAGTTAATAAAGTACTTTTAGCTTAATTTATCTTCGTCAATATAATTAATTGTAATTTGTAGGTTCGAGAATGGCATAAAACAGATTGATAAATTTTATAAAATCTGATAATAGCACATAAAAATGAATTTTCATTACATAATATGAAAATAATAAATACTATAATTGAAGCTTTTTATTAAATGTTATATTTAATAAGAAATTGAATGAAATGAAATGTCGGTGCAATGAAATAAATTAAATATTATGTGTAATTTATATGTTTACAAATATATATGATATTTTATATAAATGTACAGTTTGGATCTGCAATATTAAGACCTCGAATTGTGTCGCGATATAATATATTTCTAAAGGAACATTGCGTAGAGTATACTGTACTCTTATTTAAAGATATTTATTATGTAAGTGTACTTTACCGTCACGATCAAATTTACCTTGTAAAATTTTTGTTTACCTCTTCTCGTGAATACTTCATCTTGTTTCGTTCATTCTTGTGTAACACCAGTCCGTTATTTTCTCTTCGTTCTTACTTGCGCATGTCGGCGGCAGGTACACAATTCTCGCAATTTTTGTTCATTTCAATACCACCAAGCTTTCTTTCTCTCTCTCTTTCGGAGCTCCTTATCGCATTTACAACTTAGAATTTAATTCTCAGTTGAATTACAAAACAACAAGAAATCGATTCAAACAACAACCCCACTTAATGAGAGAAATCTTAACAGGTTCGGTGGAATTTATTCAATTTCATCGTTTTTAGATCCGTAAACGTGCCACGAAAATCCTGTATCGACCTACTTTTAATCAAATAATTTTCATTTAATTAAATTTGTATTATTTTTATCGTGTACCAATAGAATTACACTGAGATGTTCAATAACGTGTGAATACATAATTGTTGAGGCACCGGCAATGCTGCTATAAAATCTGTAAGAAATATTATATATATGTATATCAGAACAATAACTAACATTATAATGAGACAATATTGTATTAGTAACTAAAATATAAGGAGAATATTTATACATTTCAACTTAGATATTAGGGTAAACTTGGGTAAGATAGCCATAGTTTTTTTTTAAATGCAAAAAACGTATTTATATTTATGTTATTTTTTAATAGTATAAGGTATACCACTTTACTGAAGTTAAAGTAACAACTATCGAAAATAAAAGAGAAACCACTTGACAGAAATTTAATATTATCAAAATATTATAACGTATACATTAGCCATCTAACCTGACTTTTAGGGAAAAGATGGCCATGGTATTACGGGACAGTTGACCATACATATTTTATGTTAAAAATGTGTGTAACATTTTATAAAATGATACATAAAAGGACTATGCCCCGTTTGGGCCCCGGCTGAACAGCATTGAGATCTAGTTAAGATTGTAGAGCAAAAAGGATTAAAAAGTTCTATATGCACAACTTTGTAAAATGAGTCCCTTGAGTGCTACAGCTGTTCAAAGTTCGCTATTATCATGTATTGTGTATCATGTAGGACTGGTTTTATTCGATTTTTCGAATCATCTAGTATCTGGAATATGTCCAATCTTGACGAAGACAACTAAAACCTTTTTTGGACTCCAAATAGTTATAGGTGATATATATTATTAATCGATGAAGAGGGCAGAGAGACACTCAAAGTATGAAACAAAAGGTTTTAATTGCATAATTGAAATGTGACCAATATATGTTCTAGGAGCACTCAGGAACCTCTCCTGTAAAGTTAGGCTTATGGAATTTTTGATTCTCTTTTGATACCTTAAAATTTTAGGCATGTCTCAAAATTGTTCATCCGGGGCCCAAATTCTCCTATAAAACTAGGCATAGTCCTTTATAATCTCATATGTTTAGTACAAACATATTTAATTATAAATATAAATGTATATAAATGATATTGCAATAATAACATAAAAATTATAATTCTTTTAAACTAAGAAA
The DNA here is from genome assembly GCF_001594055.1 of Mycetomoellerius zeteki. Classification (NCBI taxonomy): domain Eukaryota; kingdom Metazoa; phylum Arthropoda; class Insecta; order Hymenoptera; family Formicidae; genus Mycetomoellerius; species Mycetomoellerius zeteki. Next base: position 854,057 of record NW_017257416.1, on the reverse strand, counting down.
ATCAAAGATATTAAAAAAAAAACAATATGTTTATTTGTGTTACTTGATTATAATATTATGACCTTATGAGTCATCTTTCCTGAACTTTAACGGAAAGATAGACATAATTTATAAATAAATAGTGAAAATAAAAATACAAATTATAGGTCATATTACGTACCTTTTTTATGTACGTAATATTGGATTACGGTAGCTTAATTATAATTTATTAGACATTGTAGCAATCTTCAATGGACACATACAAAACTTTACAGGCAGTCGAAAGTAAAAATATCACAGAATATTCATAATATTGTTATTTTGAAAAGTGTACGCACATAAACTATTATAAATATTGATTGTCTTTGAGAATAAATAAAATAAAAAACTACATATATATTTAGCAATTATTAGAGGAATTACAGCCTATGATCGTAATATCCCCGTTTATCCTAACGAAGTGTCACATACAGGCGAGAAATAAGTACCTATATATCAAATACTTAAAAACTAACGTCATTTATCGTCATGAAAAAACGTCGTTCGCGAACATATTGCTTTTCTCATTGCATTATTTACGTGCGTCGATACATTTATCCACCTTGACGACCAATCGAAGGCGGTAAATACTTCGTCACCGAGGCTAGAAAGTACCATCAACGAATACGCTTTAGGGACCTATTACTTTTTACACTTCTGCTCGACGACAAGGTAAAAGACTAGCGTGCCATTTCGCACGGCTGCAGAAACCACCACACGACTATCCTGATCGAAGATAAGGGTCGTTCGGGGAGTGACGCCCTTTAATATTTGTCACGGCCATCTTTTCCGATTAGCCACGCTCGCACCCCCGTTGCCGGCGATAAGGAAATTTACACGAGTTTCTGGCTTACTCAGTTCAGTTAAGCGTCGCGGCTTAATTTTGCTTGAAACGGCAGCAAGAATATTTTAATGCACACTCTTTTTTTACTGTCTCGTTCGTGCATATTTTGAATTTTTCATTTAGTATATTTTTCATTTATTTTGAGCTATACTCTTTATGGGCGAAGGGTGTTAAATCCGCCTATGCTTTTAACATTAATAATTCAAATCTAACATAAACGGTAATGGTTTTATTTTGAGGCTAGTGTGTCAACGGAAATTTAAATCGTGTCCAAGGAATGATAACGGCTAAATCGAGAGACTTGCACGAATTACGATTTTATCTCTTACGACTAGTAGAAGAAACCCTCGAAATAGCTAGGTTGATTGATCGAGATTAGTAACGTAAGAAAGCATCTTTTGGCACAACGAATTAGCTCGGAGAATCTCAATCGGATTTCGTATCTTTATTGGGATTAAGCGATCCTTTCTCTAATTAAGTTATAATCATTGATTGGACTTAATAGTAATAAAGTAATAATTAGAGAGATAATAATGAGAAAATAGCAACTGTTATCATCATCGTATTTCTCATTCAATTCAAACCGCTTAACACAATTTAAATCAGTATTAATTTAGAATAATTTAATATCTTGGAGAAGTCATAAAATATTCAAGACGCGCGAACGAAGAGCACCTAATCATTGAATTTGAGCGTGAAAGCCAGGTCGATAGCTTGAGGTAAGCACTCGAGGTGCAAACCGGATTCGCGTGATCCATCCTTGGTTCATTACGGCGTCGTAGTTGCCGTTAATCTGGCGTTACATCGTCCTCTCTAAACCAGTTCGCCGGATCCAAGGCCGAAACTTGGTTGCACAGGTACAATAGCCCGATCCGGCGGCCACCTATATCGCCTATACACGACATAATACTGTGCAAGCGAGGCGAAGGGAGTTACTTTAACCTCTGCGGTTAAGCCGAAGCGCCTTGGTGAGCCAAAAGAGGAGAACAGAGAGGGGAATAGTGACGGTAGAACGCGGCGGTCTAATGTTACCGCATCCAGGAACGCCGCGATTTCTCACCCTTATCTTATCTGCCAAGCCCTCCCTTCGCGCGTTCTCCGCACCACCGCGCTGCCGCTACCACCACCGACGACCCTTCGCTTTCTCTGTCGTCCAACGCGTTTCAGCTAAGAGTCCCCAAACCTCCTTCCAACCTCGAAGATAGATCCCTTACCCGTTACCCCCTATCTCTCGCCTTACTCCTTACCTCCCAAAAGGGATAGAGAGGACAGAGAACTTAAATTCGCTTCTCGGGCTTTTAATTCTACGGATTGACGCGGAATTTCGAGCACAGCCGTTCACACTCACACCATCGTTCTCCTTCCATTCTCACGACCGCCTGCACCTTCGCTCGCTGCTCGTCCTTTCGAGTCTTCGTTCGTCCGTCCCGTAACCCGCCACGATCCTCACGAGAGAGGCGGCGAGTTGGGACGAGCTGGAAAATCTGCGGTATCGATCGGCACCGTCCGCGACTCGGTCGGAATTACGACCATCGATCGAGCGAGCAAGCGGGAACGAGAGGAACGGCTACCACTGCGGCGACTAGTAAACTCTGAGCCCCTGCCCTTCCCTTCATGGAGAGAACTGCCATATCCTCCTTTCCGCCGTCTCGCTCAACCATCCACAGGACGAACGACCGCCTCATTTCCGGTTTCTGAGGAACGATCCCTCCTCTAGTCGGTAGCGCGCGCGGCGCGAACGCTACTACCGGCGAGTATCCATCGTTAATCCGGAAAGACTACGGGAAGTGGGTTTCCATGAATCTTTCAGATTTTCCGCGACCCCGGGATACTTCCTGAACGACGCTGTGGATAAGTAAATCTTAGTGGAAATTCGATTAAATATTTACGACGAGAAATATATCACGATTCACAACTACATGGCACAACTACACTAATGCACATTGTGAATATTTAATATCTCGAATGTAGAAGGTATGATAGACGGTATCGTTTCAATGATTTAATTATAATATTTTGATGATGTAATAGAAACATATTTAAAAAATTTTCTGTATAAATCAATAAATAAATGTACGTAATTATTTTCTAAATATTTATAAATATATTTAAATTATTTATAGTAATTGTGATATTATAACAATAACAATAACACGAGGAATAAGTATTCGAAGATATTTTTTTCGAGATAATGTATCATTGATAATTATTTTTTAATAATTTTATAATATTTAGGTATTTAATAAATCATTATTAATTAATAGTTAATTACTTATTAATTTTATAACGTTATTTGAAGTCATAATTATTGTAAAATATTTTGGCCTCACGTTTATTTTATGTTTGCGAGAGTAATCTCAAATAGTAAATAGCTTTAGATGACGATACTTGAGTTTGGATGAAAATGTGTTGTTGTTTTGTCGTAATCTGAAACGATTAATAAAAGTTCCACGAATATAGTGTGCAACAGCGAGCTCGAAATTGCACTTGTAACACCCAGCATAAGCTATCAAAAACGCGAATGGCGTGTTAATTCAACGGGGTTTCGAGATTAATGGCAACTCATTGCGTCGCCCGCTGAAATCGTCGAAAGAGAATTTGCTTTTCCGTATATACCCTGTGTCAAAATTAGTTTACGCGTTTCTAATTGATTTCGAAATTTCTGAGTGAACTCGGGCTCACGCGTATTCAACGTGGATGCCTGAATACCTATATACGAATGCAAAATGCGCGAAATGGGGTAACTTCCACTCCGCCGAAAAAGACAGATTCTCGCCGAATATTTCTAGCTCTCGGACACGATTCAGAACGACACGTTCGCTTGTATTATCGTTCCTGAAATCATTCTGCCATACTTCCCGCATGTCACCCGGAACGTGAAACCCAACCGACAAAAAAAAACCTGCGTCGTCGACGCAATCGCGCCTTGCCGTCAACCCATTTTCACGGCCATTAAGCGCATTCGCGCAAACGTACGACGTACTCGTCTGGATACGGAGAAAAAAATCGAAAAAATTTCGCTCTATAAAGGTGCGTACGTGGTAACTAGAGACGAGCATCGTGACCGGCAGGTAGGTTGAGGGAACGAAGGGGAAACGATTTGGCGTGCCGGGCAAATTGGCCCTGGAGCTTTTTGATTCGATCAATTTACCGAGCACGCTGTGTATTTCGCCCTCTCGTTCTCCCTTCCTCGCTCGCATACTCACCCACTGCTTCTCTTTCCCGTCCTTTCATTCGTCGGATGCAGTGCTGCTCTAAATGAAATGCCGAGGCTTTATCAATCTCTACCTTCCACCAATAGCATTCTGTACGGGCGTCGATTCCCAATTATATAATCCTGAAAGTACCATTCGATGAGCCCGCTACGCGTATTTTCGTATATTCAGGCTTTTATTTTAATTCTCTGGTACTATTTTCTATTTACTTAATCCATATTATTAACATTCTGTAAATTGTAGATATTAAATAAATCAAAATAACTCAAAATAAGATATGACTTATTGGGTAAATGTCCACAGCAGTAAAATATAAACCGATAAATTTAGAGTGTTATATCTATTTTGATATTTTCCAGATTCGATCGTATTTATATATAGTTATATTAATTACTGGCGTAATTTATAACTTCAGAGACCCCATTAAATATTATTATTAATGATTGAAATGATGCAATACTGCAAGCGTAGCAAATATTATATAAACAAGATAAATTTAAGTGTTTGAATATTTTTAGTAAATTTTGGAAAATTTAAATATTTTGACTAAAATTTTTGATATTTTGGTTAAGCAAGTTTTTTTATGTATTATTTTGTATATTTTAATATATCTAAATATTATTTTATATATAGTTACGTATTAACATATTATGACATACTACTGACGATTATGGAATAATTATATTAATGGTATATAAACGGGAAATTATTATCCTATGTTAATGAGCAAATACTCTATGTACACTAACTAATCTTTATTAAAACTGTAATCGCAGATTTAATTAAATTTTGATAACCACTTATATTACGTAATCACATGTACAATATTGGATGACATTTCGAGTACTTTGCCTATTGATTCCTTCCTCCAAAATCTTTCTTATCGCACGTACGACGGACGTTTTTGCCATAAACTCACTAGAGTGACTCTTTTTTTATTCATCACTCTATTGACTTGTAAAGAAGGTAAAAAATTTCTTAGGCCTGCGATCAAACACCGTGTTCGCGCCAAATGTGCATCGTCTAAAGAAATAGCGTTTCTCTTTATCGACGTGCGACATCAAAAGCATGATGTATATGTGCAGTAGACTCCCTTTACTTTTCGCTGACAAATTCCGCGCGAGTCTCTCGGCGGCGGCTATGAAATCGGGCGAGAAAAAGGCGCGCGCGGCAGGTAGGTACCGTAACGGTGAAGTGGGTTTTGTAGACACACACAATTTGTCAAACTGCCGTGCGGCACAATGAACCGTGTATTTTCCCAGCAGATTTTCCGCCGCGACGGAATTCAGGGCAACGTTGTCGCGTTTCTAATCCTCGCCGCGCGGCACGGCTCTCGTCCCCTCGTCATACGTAGCCGATGTCTTCGTATTTCGCCTCCTTCGATTTTGTTTTCGCGTTTCTCGTACACGTAGCACCTACTCTCTTTCGTTGCATCGCCTTTGCGCCATTGTTTGCATAGTTCGTTCGCAAACGAAACATCATTTGAAAATCAGCATTCGAGGTACGTGCGCTCGTTGCACGTCCATAGACACGTAGGTACATGAGACGTCAGAAAATTGCTATGTGCCTTTTTTTAAAATTTATATGCGTATGAAGAAAACGATTTTCTAGTTTTATCTACGTCGAAAGTATCGCCGGTTTTCGATTGAAAACCGTTTCAACCATCTTTATCTAATCGTTTAATACATATTCAGAAATTAGAGAAGAGTGTACGATAACTCCAATTCAGTTCTGTGGTTACGTCGATATACGTCAATCGGAGTACACGCGTGCAATCACGTAAAATGGAGCTTTGACTACGTAGGTATGTCTGATTCCCTTGGTACTCGTTTCTACCTATTTACGCAGCTTCGCTTCATTTGGTTCCTTCGCGGTTCGTCCGTCCGCTTGTCCGTCGATCGATTTCTGCGTTTCCTCCGCACATGTGTATGTGCACGCGAGTAAGATCCAATATCGATGGGATTACGTAGGAACGCAGTGCTTTGGTGACATCGACGTTCGTGATCCGTGAAAATTCAGCTTAGAGCGCACAGGCACGTAACTTCATAGAATGTCGAGGGCGGTACCACTTTTTATCTCTAATCTGACTCGACTTAAACGGCGTACGCGGTGGTCCGAAATTCGCTTTTCGCAATCGTCCCGTTAATTACACCGATACCGATACGTGCCAATACCGGCTTATCTTGTATTGCGAGATAAACGCTTCGCAGTGGCGCTACTAATTTTAATAAAAGAGTCGCCATTCTCTCGGATACTTGCGCGTCCAGCTTTAGTGATAATCTCTTTTATTGCCGCCATAATATAATACCCTTATTTTCAATTGCAACTGCTATTCTTGCCACTGTTTTCGCGTCGCGTATTCACATCGCGATTCCGAACGAAAAATTGAAAATTGAAAAATTGGAAAAGAAAATTGCATTTGAAACGTCGAGAGTCCGAGGTGTTTGCCGATTACAACGCTCGCAAAAGCGGTCGTTTATTCTTTCCGAATTCGATTAAAAGTTTTCTTCAACAGCACCACGAGTCCCAGGAAACCTTGCGATCCATAGAATATCTTTTGATTCCTTCAACAAACGTTGCAGTCAGTGTTGTACCTTTTTACGTATATAATTAACGTTTGCGATATAAAATCGGAGCGCGCCTTTCATTCTTTTCGAATCATTTCTCAGCTTTATACTGAAATTGTGCTTATAATTACAACAAATTATCATCGCTATTTATTTTATCGCTTAAATATTCTTCTTAAAGATATAAAAAAAGTAAAATTAAACGAATTCAATAGAAATTTTTCGTTAATATGATATCAAATTCCTGAAAAATACATACTTTGCGGCACTTGCACCTCGCTAATTAATAATATAAATGTGTTTGTTCAAAAGATTTTTCATGCCGGTACCGAGGCAGAATATTCGTTACGGAGCTATTGTTGCAAACTTTTACATCGACTAATTATTTCGAGAAATGTTGGCATTTTATTGAATATCTTTTAGTATTAAAGTTTTAGCATTAAAGTATGCCGTGTATTCCGGAAGATGCAAAGATGAACAAAAATATATCTGATACATTTAATTAGGGGATAACTGGGAATAACAGGGATAAAATGTTATATTATAATGGAAAAAAGCAAAAAGTGAGTGACATAAATTTTTAACAATTTCTTGTTGAGATATCTTGCGTAAATTGCATAGAATTATTCATTTTATGTTTAATTCGTTATAATCTCACTTCTCTTTTTCTCACATAGTTCTTTTCAACAGAATCCTGAAAGATCGACTTTTCGTTTGACCAATAATTGTCATGATAGGGGATCGCTGCAGAGAATACACTGGTTCTAATGAAAGAAGAAAATCATTTTTCGTTTCGTGCTCTTTCTTTCCCCTTTTGCGATCGATTCTTGCCGGTATAGGGTGATCGCAATTTCCCTCTTTTTTTTTTACGGCGCATGGCGACACGTTCAGGAAACATTGGAAGTGAGACGGAAACGAGAAAGATATTTTTTCGCGCCATCCGCCTCGGCAAAACACTGGCCAATTTCACGGAATAGCTCGTACGTGATCCGCAGATAAAGAACTTTGACGTCTTCCGCTGGAAAGTTTTTTTTTATGTCCACAGAGAGGGCTTCCGATGCTACTACACCAAGTTCAAATACTCGAGACTTGGATATTTGTGCGAGGCCTTCTCACGTGTTTATTTAACCCTCTTCTCGTGCCTTCTCGATTCAACTATAAAATAGGTGTTAACGCGTGCGAATCTTTTTATCATTAATGTTTAACTACTACGAATTTACCACATCGCTTGTTGAAATGTTCTTACATTACAATGTCACAATGTTTTCACGATGGTTATCACCTCTCGTCGATATGACTCTCATTCAAGTACGAATATATATTCATTGATCAGCTATCTATTATCCTAGCGATAGTATTTATAAATCGTTGTACTTTGAGGATTGTTTTGTGTGATTGAATGATATGCGCCACATTGGGGTGTACATTAATATCACCGATCACATGAATATATATATATATATATATAATATAAGGTTTTAATCATAATTATACATATTTCAAAATTTTGTGAGCTTTCTTAGATAAAAAAGAAAAACAAATGTTTCTATAAATGTTAAGTTGCAAATGCTTTGTTATAAAGGACATAAATAGATTTGAAATAATAACTGAGTATTAGATCAGATGCTTTCTTTTATGTGTGGAAAATGAACAGAAAACACTTTGAGCATTTCTTGTAAAAAAAATACCTGAAATAAAGTTATTTAATACTACTGTATTTGTATCAATTACTTCGAAGTATTTGCGACCTAATGTATATAGGAGCACTTGTTCTTCCTTTTTATCCAAGAACACGCTCACGGAATTTTAAAACATACTTACGACTTAACTTGTATAGCAGAATGTAAACTACAATCTCTCACTGTCAGTGAATAGTAAGTGTTTTTCGACAACCTTTTTAATCAGAGTGAAGTTGCGACATTTTGCGTATTGTGCTTTCAAAATATGCGCTGAAGAACGTTCTTCTCGTGGAATCGTAATTTGGGAATGGAGTCTTTACATGATAAAGCGCTGCGAACGGTTGAATTCGTTTTAGAGCTCGACGACCTCAGGCATCCCGCTTTTCCGCAAGGTAACCGATTGCGGAGCTATAAGTGGAAAGCAGGACGGCGAAGGGTGGAAGAAGAGTCGGGTACCTTAACCTTCGATTTCTGACCCGTAGAAGAGGAGCTTGCCGCGTTTGTCGGCACCACTTGAGCAGCTCGTCGAGGAGAACTCCATGGCGTTTCAAGATCGAGAGAGTCTCAAACGCGGTTTCGGCTCCCAACCTTTCTATCTCTCTTCTGCGTTGCTCTTCATCGATTTTATTCAGCCATCTCTCTTTCTCTCATTCTGTCTTTCCTTCCTTTCTTATTTCTCCTATTTTCTCTGTCTGTTTCCCTCTCTCTTTTTTTTTCTCTTTTCTTGATGTTCTTTGATAAAAGCGCGCGTGGCGTACGAAGGCGCTCGTCGAGCAAAGGAACGCCCTGGGCAAGGAAAAGGAAGACGTCGTTCAACCCGATGGTTCTCCACGACGACGTCTATTCTTTGTATGTACTGCGCCGACGGTCTGTCGGTGTTTGCGCGTCCGTGTAAGTATATCCTGTCTCCTGCAGGTAACCTCGCGCCCTCCGACGCGCGACTCGAACTTCACGATCGATCGATTTTCCCCGTGGCCTCGAGAACGAGATACCATAGAATTCGAAGTGACTCTGGTATGCTCGGTCTGACGGCATTCTCCTTTCTAGCCGTCCTACCTCTATCTCCTTTCCTGCTCCCTTACTCGAAACCGCTTAAGGGAAAGGCTCGCCTTTCGAATACGAGTTCGAAGTAAAGTTTTACGGTCCAAGTTAGGACCTCGCGCCGGCAGGAAGGAAAGGAGTTGGCAACGAGAGGTGTTCGAAGCGAAGGGGTCAAAGAAGCGGAGAAACCGAGCGGCAGGAGGTAAATTTCGCGGAGGGTCGACTAGGGTGCGCGGGCTACAACTTCGCTCGTAAATTCGATATTCAAAACAGGAAGTGAACAATGCCCCTTATACACTTCGCCACCCATGAGGTTGGTCCACTTCGCGCCCCCGGCGAGTATCATAGACGCGCCCTCGAAGAAAATTGGACGATTAATGACTCCGCCACTAGATAATGGTGCATTAACGATCAGCCTAATTATCCATTTTGCATCATCACAGCTTTTGCGCAGAACAGATTGATCAAAGTAAATTGAATGTGGGAAGCGAGGGATATGATTTCTGAATTTGTTCGATATTCGCGAATTAAATATTTCGTAATGATGCATAAAATATTAAACGTGCGTATTATATGAATTATTATTCAAAGATTCTTTGTTCTTTCTTTGTTCTGTTGATATTTTCGCATTATTCATTTATATAATGAATCATTAATACACTGTTTCTATATTAAAAATTTTTAATTATGTTTATCGTTTGTTGACTACCGTAATACGTCATATAATATTCGCTATCGGCAAGGAAGAACACCGATGAGAGAAACACCGATACTCTTTGTTAAAAGCGCTACATTTGCGGAGAGAAGGATAAGCTGCAATGGAGAAGTCCACAGCCGATTAATAATTCTCCTGACCGTTCTCTCTGGCGTCCGAACACTCCAACAGTAATATCCTGCGGACGTAACGTTCGATTTATCGGCAATGGACGCGCAACAGTACGAAACGTACGCGCGCAGCTCGTAGCTGCAGCTACCAAATTTAATTTCGCATTTCAACGAATTAAAATTCAAACGATCGAACGATTGACTTTATTTGCATACCGTTGGTATTTATTAACCGGGCCGCGGACCGGACCAATCTTTCCCTTTTCATCTCTCTGGCTTTCACACGTATACACACCCACACATACACCCTTTCTCCCCTCCTCTCTCCGCATTCATCTCTTGCTCGTCCCGATATACCACTATCTGAGTTTTTCCCCTATCACCACTCCCCTCGCCCTGTCGTTCATTCGTTTGCTAGCTCGCTCGCTCTCTCATCCCGGTGTGCATAAAAATGAAAATGGATCGTACAGCGCGCCAAATGGCCAAGTGGATTTATACCGGAAAAGGCAGAAATTTTCATTTTTCCGTCACAAACTGTATGCCTCGCATGTCCACCAGCGGTATACTGAGTTTTCGAGCGATATATCTCGGTATCTAATCGGGAAGGGAGAGAAGGATATGTTGCGTTTGCTGGGCAACGGGCGCTCGATGAATGTGCGAGCACAAAAAGCGGTTCGTAAGCGGTTATCCACCTGTCTGTGACCTAACGTACCTGCCTTCCCGTGCCTCGCGGTTACGCCAATCTCTTTTTTTGATCGACGAGATCGGCGCGGATTCGCCCGCGTATGAATTTTTGATAAACGCACCATTGGCACGTGGTCGAGTGGGAAACGCGATGTGAAATATATAAGGGCCGCCGGTTTTATTCGGAGCCGGCGCGTTTGCTTTACGACTCTCTTGTGAATGGGAAAAGCGCGCTCGCAGAATTCCGTTTTCCATTTCACGATGTTGAAACACAGAATATCGTAGAACGAAAAGCGCAGTCCCACTATCGTTCTCTGTCTCCCCGGGGTATATTTATTGCTTAGACGTAGACAACGGCAGACAGCTTGTCAATCAGTTGAGTGGAGCGTTTCTGACGTATCGCGGCACTTACACATGACGGTAAAACGCGGTGACGATCAGGAATAGTGATGTTAGACATGAATTTTGTACAATGACGTGACGTATTCCGATCGAGATTAAAAGCACTGTCAAGTTTTATTTAAACTTTTGTTGCGTGCAATTCTCTTTTTCAATCGAATATGCGTTAATCTTATATAATTAGATAGTTAGTATTAATAACTAGAATAATATAATAAAAGCTGTCTCGTAAAGAGTCTAGTATTTTTCTTTAGCTTCTTGTCAAAATTGATTCGTAGTTAAATACCGATGATAAGTGAATTATTGGATGGAACAAGAGTAATAGCAACGAAAGAAGGGTTACTTAAATGACTGGAAGAAAGTGGCAGCAAGTGAGGGGAGCAAATGGGCAGCAACTGAAAGAAGAGAGAGAAAGAGCGATGGACATTGTGAAGGGAGACGAGTCGTTCAATTAGAAGACCCCGAGGCGGCACGATCGAATGCGAGAATTCAATTTCCTCGGTCTTTCAATCATTTCGAGTGCGCGAGGTTTCTCCAGCTTTCTCGCTCTCTTCTGCCCTCCCCTTCTTTCCATCTTTTTTCACCCTGTCCCAGCCTCATCTCGGCTCTTGGCTGGCTCTCGCTTCGTTATCCTTGCGAACGACGTACCATTTTTCCAGCAGCCCGTCTTTTCTCCCGTTATCCAACCACATCCTCAAAAATCCTCTCCGACGCTTCGCCCTCGCTCCACGGCCTCTCTCGTATCTCTTATAACTCATAAAGTCATTAAAATCTGGCAGGGAGATAATTTTTCTAATGCGGCTTACACAGATTTTCCGTGAACGAAAAGTAAAACGAGCACTCAAACGCGTGTAAATGCACGGAGTCACGTGAGCGACTCAATACGTTCATTTTGCCACTGTACGATTTCAAAGTTTGGGAAACTACCTTTGTAAATAAGCAGTGTAAAGGTGAAACACGCTAATGCAGCATAACTCGGCTCTGTTGCCAATCACGTCGAAACACGCTGATGTAATTGATAAGCGTCGAGCAATGGCGAATATGTTGAATGAGTTTTTAGCGGGAATAATTTCACATTATTGTCTCTCGTTTAATCTCGACGACTATACGTGAGAGTTTGTTGATCTTCTCTGTTCTGAGGTGCGATCTGTATCAACCGAATTTATCGTGCTTCTGGGACTTTCGCAAGTGAAGTCCCGAGCTCGTTAGCACGATCCACACTGGCTCGTTACATCGGACAGAGTTTAGTACTGTACGCATAGTCTACGTGTAGAATATCTAAGTTATCGTCTTATAGTTTCCATCAGATAAATAATTGAAGTGGACACAAAAACCATTTTACGTCATTCTACGTCATATTAACTTGTTTTGAGATAATTCACATGTTTGAAACTATACTGCACTTTAAGTAATAATATATAAGAGATATATGAATAAAATTGTTTATATATTAAATATTTATAAATAGTTTGTTAAATACAATTATATTTTTTATATTAAAGAGTAAAATATAAATATATAATAATGATATAATGAAATGTGTGATAATATATGTACATTAGAAAATACGTCTCCCATGTTTTTTATGTTAAATATAGAATAAATATAATTTTAGATATTTTTCGCTCTCGCATATACGATTTTTAATTAAAAAACGATGCTTTTAATCGTTTATTTAATAGAATTAATTAAATGCTTTATATAGGCTTTACATGCTTATTTAGATTCATCGTCAATGCGATATATGTTATAGTTGCTTTCTGTGCTGGGAATATAATGATACGTAAAGGGGATCCGCCTTTAGTTTTCCAGTTATGGACTTAGGTGCGTGTAATGAAACACGTGCCCACGGGGATCATCATCCCTCGAGACATCTTGAAACGGTATATTATCGTCATGATAGTAGTCGAACATTGTAGTTTGTAACACGGTGTTATACGAGCTACGCGTTATTTAATTCTTCCACCGTTGGATACTATTTGTTCGTGTTGCTGAAGTTGGATACTCTTGACTTAACCGTAGCCAGCTTCCTTTAGAAAACGTACCAAGAGTGGCCTTGTTTTCTGACCGCTTTCATCTTTCCCAAACGCAATCTACACGTTTGCTGTGATGCGACGCAGCTGGATATAAATGAAAAATAACTAAAACTTAATTAAAGGAAAAATGGAGACGAAGTTCTGAGTGACATTAGAAAAGAATAATATTAAACAATAATTTGTATGCTACTTGATGCAAACAAGAAAAATATAATAATCAATTTTTTTATTTATCCGATCGTAATTATTGAATAGTAACAGAAATTCGATATCATACTTGATAACTTTGTCAAAAGAGTGAAGGAAATGATCGGGATTTTAAATATTGCAAACAAACTATAAGCACCTATTACTTGAAAGTCAGCTAGTAAAATAAATATTAACACTATAAACATTAAAGCATAGAAACTTTCTGCGAATTGCATTATGTAGGTGACAGACGATCGAAGGTGGCAGCGTGTTTATCTGCATCGCCGCAAAGAAATGGCGGTTATTGGTTCGCGAACAACGTTGAACGACGTCGAACCCGGCGTGAGTATAAACAACTTCTCGAAGGCAGGATCTTACGATGTGTTTCCTATACCCGCTGGGAAATCCATCGGCGTGTAAATAAGTCTCGGTTATAGGAACGCGCGGCAGCATCGATCGATCGCCGACATAATTTCGTTTTCTATCCGCTTTAGCTCGGCGATTTCGCGATACATCCGCGCCACAGAATACGTTTGTTGATGGCGATTGCGATGAGTGATAGTGATGGTGCGAGAAAACGCCGCCACGTGCAAATTGGTGGATCTATGTCGTGGCGAACTGAACCAGTTCATTCGTTTCTCCGCGTTCGCGGAATACTTTTGTGAAACGCGAGGCGATGTCGGCGACCATCGCGCTGCGCGGCTGTCTAATTTCGAAAGCAATAGTATGCAAATCCGGTGGCAACTTTGTGACGGCCGCAATTAGCGTTATAAAACGAACGTCGGTCTCTCTCTTTCTCTCTCTCTCTCTCTCTCTCTCTCCCACCCCTGCCTCTCTCTTGTGCAACGTCCGGATCTCTCTTCCGACGTGGGAATATTCCCGAGGTGCGGAGAAAAATTATTTTGCGAAATCAGTAAGCATTAACTGCGAACGCTCCGCGCACAGCCGATCGCGCACACTCTCTCGCCCTGAATTTCAATAGCCCGCTTCCCTGTTTACATTGCACGCTGCTGAAGCTGCATCGCGTTGGGAGTTGAAAAAAAATTTAATAATCTCGCCTCGGCGGGAGTATCGCCGGAATTTTGCGTTCCCAAGCGATACGTTACTCTTCTGAATGTTTTTTTTTCCATCCTTCCCCCAGAATGCGACGTACTCGGTGTGAATCGAATTTCTATCTTTTCAAAGTTACAAATTCCGCGAACCACGCGCAATGAATCTTGTGCTTCGTGGAACAAGAAACGTTTTACGAAAATTTCTCCGTTCTTTTGCCTTTTGTTTGGGCCGAGCTGTCTGTTCGACTGGCAGATTATCGTGAACGGATGCTCGAAGGACGAACTCCTGACAACTGACGTGACGAAGAACGGAAATGCTGATCTTGGGAAAATACTTCCGTGACAGTTCGGTGTGACAGTGTGGAATGCGTTTTCGCCCCGAAGGCTATTCGTTTCACCATTTCGGAGGTGATATACACAGTTTAGGAAGGAACTGTTTGAACGGAATTGGATATAGATTAATATGTATTGCGTATGTGTGTAAGGGAATTTTATAACTTCCCGACAATATAATTTCTAATATCACCCACGACCCGAATATTTTTCTTCCTCGCGCGCGAAGAATGTCTTCAAGACTTTAGAAAAGACATATATGGAAGGTTGAGCATGCTGGGAGAAAAATTCGAGGAGAGCGTCAGCTGCATATTCTAGTGCCTCGCTAAATCATAAAAATAAGTTTTCATTTAATAGAATCTCTAGGTAATTTAGACATTCTCTTCGGCATAAATAATAAAACGGAAACTTCGAGGGTACTTTCTAGCGCGAGCCGGTAACAATTAGGTATCTTGCAGATTTGTTCAGCACTGACGGTGATAAAGCTGGCGCGGTGCGAGGTGCAGGAAAACGAAATAGCGAAGTAGAAAGATGGTGATGGGGATGCGGAGGGGGACCTTACGGGTTTGAAACTGCGAGGAAGTCGTAGTAAGCAGGAGAAGACCGGCTCCATACTATTTCCACGTATAGCTGGCTCATCAATCATCAGAGTTTAGAGTCGGACACGTAATTTCCGGGGCGTGGGATTCGTTCGACGCTCGCGTCCGTTCAGCCGCGTCTCCGACTGGTTCCTAGCATCTAAACGGACCACCCGATTGGCTACAACGCCACACCGCTATGATTTATGAGCTGCGATGCGTTCGTTAATATGGCCGTTGATCGGTTTAGACGAACGAACCGGCAACCATCCAGTCCGAGGAGACACAGTTCAACCGCAACGTACTCACCAAACCGAGTTAAGCCTGAGTATCAACATTACATCATTTTCATATGACAAGTCGCTTTTATCCTATTTAGTTTTTCGTAGTTTCCTTTTAAACCATGTCTACACAGTAAAAAAATTTGTGTATTTGTGTTGTTTAGAAACGGTTCATTCACGTTTGTGTTAACAGTTTGTGTTGAATTTTTTAACATATTCGAGTGTTAAATTTAACATAATGTGATTACGTTATTTAAAGATTTTTTGTGAAATTGATATTGAATGTTTGTTAATGTCAAAATGACAATTTATGAGTAAGTGAACGAGTAACATAAAAATAATGTGTTTTAAAACGTAAATTCTAAGACAAATGAATGTTAATTTTCTAAAAAAAAATATGTTCCTACGGCTTACAATCGATATTATCTTTCTTTGTATTTATTCTCTTTATACATAATATTTGTGTTATCTTCTAACATATTCATCTTGTGTAAAATTAACTCAAAAATTTGAGTGGACCATTTGGGACATGCGATTTATGTTAAATTCAACACATTTTTTCCAGCTGTGTAGTAAACGAATTTAAAATTGCTGCTCGATATTTCAAATATATTAAACTTATTTTGTGAATAATCAGATTACTGATCTGATCTCACCGTATAATCGTTTGAAACGCTTACGTAATTTTCACGACACGACTTGATCCTACAAATCGGTTAATCCACGAGAGGATAGATCTTTACAACTGGTCTTATGAGATCGCGAAGGCTAAGATTGTAATAATATCCATATTCAGCGATCAGTCCCCATGCAAGAAGATGCTGGGTTGTTTTAATGGACTTCAGCTATTCGTTGCAAATGATAAGATCTAAAATTTATTGACATATCAAGTTAAAGCGTACTAGTAATGACAATTACGTCGATACATCTCTCTCTCGATACGATAACCGTTGTTATTTTTAGAAAATAGTGCACGTACACTGTTAAATCTATAGTGTCAAATTTAATTTAAGGTGAGTCGTCACTGCTCCTATTCGATCATATTATTTTATACTAAAACAATGGTTATATTTGACACTGTACAGCGTCAATTTGATACTATATAGTGTCAAATTGACACAATATAGTGTCAAATTTAGCTATCATTTTGGTAAAAAATAATGATATATTTAGTAGGAGCAGTGGCGACTCACGTTAGGTTAAATTTGACACTATAGATTTAACAGTGTAGTGCATAATTCTATTTAGAGATAATTTATGTTAATTAAACTTTCATAACATTATTTGAATCAATAGAAACATATTATTGATGTAGAATTTCTCACAATATTCGATAATAATATTTGGATTATTTTCGATAAATAAATTAATGATTAATTGTAAGTCTTTTACCTCCAAATTTAGGACTCCATAAAATTATTTAATATCATGAGATAATCTGCCATTATATTACGTTCAATAGTCGTAAAGAACATAATTAAAGGATATAGCAGCTGTGCCGATGCGGATACAAAAACGATCATCTTTTCCTTTAACGATATTCGTATTTGTTCAGCCGCTACGAAGGACGCCATTTCGTTTCGCAGGCGGCAAACATTTACTCTTGTTCCCGGGTTCTTTCCTTAGGCGGTTCTAAGGGTCGTGTTGAAGGTCGACCTCCGCCGAATTTTAATCCCGTTTCTCTTCCACAATACATAAACGATTTGTGATAAATTCATTCTGTTGAAATATCTGTTTAATCTACATGTTTAATATTGAATAATAAAATGCTTCGAGGATGTAGAGGAAAAGATGGTAATGTGAGCCCTCATTTTGTTTTCTTTGTATAATTTTTTATTTTTTAGTTATATTCAAGTCAATAATATCGCAAATCATATTTTATTGATAATATAAGTTTAACATAAAATACATTTGAAATTATTTTTTAAGATAGTTTATAAAGTGGGATAAATTGTTTAAATGAAAAGAAACATTATGATGTCTATTTGAATGTGATGGTAAAATGACTCCTTCCCTTATATTGTTACAAAATCTGATTTCTTCAAGGCTATTTTAACTTCCCATGAAGTTCAAATAGCTTGAATTTATAGAAAATTTTGAATATATTGAGATATTATCAGATTCAGAAGTTTCTTTTCATGAATACGTTCTCCTAGCAATATTCTTGCATTGATCTTGTCCTCGTGAATGTTTATGAGCACTTCTTCTCTGCTTTACAGATATCTCTAAGGATTTCTTAAAATCATTTTAGAATGATAACCATCAAGATTTTTAACGAAAGACAACGTTCTGCAATGTTTTCTGCTAAATATCTTTGGCCCCACATTATCTACTTATTAGAGGATCCATTATAGAAACATTGACAAAATTTATATTTAATTATGTTCTAGCGAAAAAATATAATTATTCCAGTTTTCTTGTCCATTCAAAATAATAGAATAATACCTTAAGAATTAAATTAGGGTGTAAATTCGTTACTTACGAGCTTTAAACTATGTTAAACTTTACATTAAAAATCATACGAAAAAACTTTTATATATCTCGTAAATAAATAAACATTATTTGTCAACAAAAAGATCGTGTCAGTCGTGATAGCAATTACACAACTTCGATACCTATTTGAGAATAAATTAAGAATTTTTTTTGCAAGAGACGGTGTTAATTATAACAGAGAGAGAGAATTTTAATTGGAGCCCATCATTACTACTTTTTCCTCTAATATAATAATCAACGTGGAAGAGTTTTATCAAGTTTTTTTATTTAGTTCTTATATATTAACCGAAACTAAATATTACATGTATCGAAAACTTTCTTCGCATGTATAAAAATTTGTGTTGCCATTAAAATATTGCTGAAGTAAATATTAACTAAACTATATTGCAGTGAACGAATTAAATTGAAAGTTTTAATGATCTAGATACGCATGTGCGCGAAGTAAATATGTGAGAGTCTATATTTTGAGGGTGCATAATTTCATAGACTTCCGCTAATACTGAATTTCTGTTTGCAGTATAAAATAACATACTTGAGTCGAGAAGGGAAATGTCGGAGCTGTATAACGTATCTGACAGAATTTAATGAGCATGTAACATTTCAGCGAGACGCAGAAGTAATTCGTGATGATGCGAACGACTATGTCTCTCACTATGTCTCTATATTATGTAGAAAATCACAGAGAATATCTATTCGCTATAATTTATGTGTCTTGGACTGTCGCTTGTATATTATGCTGTTTAAGTTATCCTATTTGTTAATTTATCGTGTATTTCACTTGTTAGTTCTCTATTAATTTGCATCTGTATATCCTTCCGTCGCAATATATCCTATCTTTTATCGTTAGTTCTTAATAATTCTTTAGTTGACCTGAGAATTAGCAAAGTAACGTTATTATATTACTTATAAAAATATATTATTACTATATATTTTTCGTTGAAAAATTTAGACCCTTCACTGGCTATTCTCGATAATACCTATCGCTTAGTGGATCAGCACACGCGATTATCGTAACGGCTAATTTTTTAAAGAAATCGTTCGTAGAAATTAGCCAGATGGCGAACCGCTGCACCGGTGAATTTATCGCGCAGGATCGGCACAGCCGTGCTCGTAAAAAGAGACCACGGTAGTGTAGTTAAGTGCGTCATAGGAGTACACGCCGGGGGATAGAGTGTGCCAGTGAACGAGAAAGGAGAATATCGGGTGGAGAAAGAGAGAGAGGTCGAAGGGCTTCCTACAGAATGGAATCACAATCTCTTAACCGGAGGGGTGGAAACGTGGCGCACAGGTAAGGTGCGAAGTAAAGGCGGTTACGACTCGATCTCCCTTGTTACGACGGGAAATGATTATTCACCCTCTTGCGCACCGCACCCCGTCGCCGCTGTAACCAGGGCTGCGCCACCGCTACGTGGCCCGTCTGACGTTGAACGAACGTTTCCACTTAAAGACGTTACCGGCTTTATCGCGCGCGCCAACTACGACGCGAACTGCTCGAATGACGAATGCCAGAGGTGGGATTATCGGTCGACACCTCACAGACGTAATTCCGCCATTGACACGGTTTCGTTTGACAAAGAATGGCTGGCGCGTTCTGATGAGAATCGGACCCGATAATTACCGTTCCGTTATGTACCTATCTATTGAACGTTTAACGACGCGTAGCAACGACGAAGATGTTATTGAAGGTCTGACAGGAGATTATCGCTTTTTACAATGGCGACGTTCTTTCTCTCGACGTCGGGTTCAATCATCGACTTGTCGAATGCAATATTGAATTTAGTGTCTATTTCAATCTGCAAATATCAATTCGTAACAGAGAAAAAAGAACGAGCACAAGCTACAATTAAAAATACAACAGTGATATTTTTTTCGTGAAATTCTCCAGCAGCATATCCTCCATTTTTTTTACAATGCAAAATGACATATTTGACAGTCCGTAATCGCATATGATTTAAATATCCTTGATGCAACAGAGCAACTGTACAAATTGCTAACAGACTTGCGTTTACTCTGAATGTATTTCAAAGTATCACGTGTTCATTATTTATTGTCCAGTTTTATTAGCGTAGAATCGCTTTTTTCCTAATTAATTTCGTAGGGCCAGTTTCTGGTCCATCAGTGTAATCTGCGGACTGGATGTACTTACGTCGCGGGACTGGGACGTCGTCCGGTTCCACTCTGTAACCGCTTTTCATTGTCTCACTCACTGTCTCACTCGTATTATAAACTAGTTTGAACCGTTCGCGACTAACGACGTTACCGAGCGTGTCTCAACGGTGTTACGAGACCACAGTTCGAAACAGTTTCGACCTCGACGTTCTACGGTGTCCTGGCCTTTGGGTTACATCGGCCAGCTCTCACTGCCTTGTAACGTTTTCGCTCGCGCACCATGCTCGCATGCACGCCTGTGGGTTCTCGCCCGAGGTGTCTACCTTCGTAATTCCATTCTAACAAAGTACGCGAGTGGACTGACGGACGTTCGGACTTCGCTATTTGCGTGATTGGTCAAACCGGACATGAAATAGTCTCGCGAAACTTCGGATTACACACAGCTTTATATCAAATTTTGCATATCTCTAATTGTTTAACAATATAGTTATAACATCAAAAATGATTTTTGTGGATGAGTAAAATAAGGAAATTTGTCGTGTAAATAAAAGTGTACATTCGTTTGATATTTTATTTAAAATATTTATTGAAATAATTTTTTATAGAATATTAAGTCGTTATATCATTCCCTTATTTTAAAAGTGACACAACTAAAAAAAAATCAAGTTTTTTTTAAAAAAGGTAAAATATTATTTTTTTAATTTACAGAAAATTATTAACTATATAATCAACTAATAGCAGAAAGAATGGCAGAAAAAATATACTAAAAAATATGATCAAATTTGTGTTATTTTTGTAATTTTCGTTTCACAACCCTTAAAAATTATTTTTTTTTAAAGTTGTGACGATTTTGATATCCTATAAAATTATAATAAATCCGGAATAATTCATCAAAAGTGACATGACTCGAAATATCATTAACAGTTTATATTTACCTTGATCAACTAAAGTGACTCCTTATTTTACTCACTCACAAATTCAAAACAAAACACTTTCTTCTTCAAACTTCGATCATCAAAATTGTTTTAATTCTATACAGAGAAAGAACAATTTTGCTAAAAGATTTGAAGATTTAACTATATAGATACAATGAAAATAATTTTGTTGTGCCATAAAATAATTATGTAGGAAACTCAAGAATAATGAGGAATACTGCAAAAAATTTTGATATTATAACAACAAGTTTTAAATGTCCTATATAATTATTTTGATAGTTCAACAAAATTATTTCCAGATTTATATTTAGCTTTAGCTAAATAAAAATTTATTTTTAGGTACTTTAGGAAAACCGTTCTTTGCGTGTAAATGTTCTCTGTAGAATACTCTCCTTTTCGTTTACAAAAATATGACAATTCAAAATGTATTATTCTTGTAGAAAGTATTACAATTTCTTTGAAAACCTGAAGAGCAACACAAATGTCATTTGGCGGACGAACTAATGTGAAGTTAAGTTAGTTTACTTTTAATAGTTAATAGTCTTTACTTGACTCATTCATAGTACCTAATAACTCGAAAATCACATTTTTTTATTTGTATTATCTTTTGAAATATAAAGGGAACGATATAATAATTAATTTATTATAATATAACTTGGTAATAGTAAAAGCTACTATTTATTAAAAATAGCAAAACCACTTTTTTTCTGTTTTTCAACGCAAGAAGTAGCTCTTAAAGATCCAATATTACCACGGGGGTAGGTTAATCGGACGAGATTGAACCAGACGTAGAAGTTTTACACTTAGATCAGTGAATATGTAGCAGCGAACGATACCACGGGAAACTTTCGTAAAATAAGATCAGAC
This sequence comes from Mycetomoellerius zeteki, assembly GCF_001594055.1. Lineage (NCBI taxonomy): Eukaryota > Metazoa > Arthropoda > Insecta > Hymenoptera > Formicidae > Mycetomoellerius > Mycetomoellerius zeteki. The sequence goes on along the minus strand of NW_017257416.1, from coordinate 831,912 downwards.
GACTCTTATGTATACTTTCGAAACTTCGTCTTCAGATTCACGTGTACGCTTATCGTTCGTTATAGATATATCAGGATACGGAGGAAGTATTGTCTAACCGTAACAGCCGTAGACACTTTGCTTAAGTTATATAATGTTTCGCTAAATATATTGACCAATTAAATCTTGCCGCTATTAACTGAGACTCGCAATTAAACTGCTCCTAAAACACTGTTCACTGTTTCCTCGCGTACTCTTTGAGAAAGCGCACTCGATTATGAAAACAAATTATATCATAATAAAGTTTTATGCGAAACCGACAGTTAATGCCAAAGAGAGAAAGAGAGAGTTAATAATCCCATCGTTTCTTAATCGTTTATGTCGTGGGCGCGAATGGAAATGTCGGAGTAAGCTGGATTACTATCTTCTGCGTCGATTTGACCGACGCCGCTTACATTCGGCCACCTGTTACCAGTAGGAAGTACGACGGACTGGTGGAATTGACAATCGAATGGTCTTCGCGTTGTCGATGACAATAATACTGGCTATGGGACAAGTGGTTATTGGTAAGCCTTCGTCCTCATTGTAACTTTCGCATCGACAAGTCTTTCGCGCTTCCCTTACACGCGAATCGCGGTATCGCCACGGTTTTCTTTTGTCCGAGTTTTTTCTATATTTCCAATAGCATTGTACGTTGAGAAAATTACGATTCCCAAGCTAGAGGCAATGTATTTTTACCGCGGTTAGATTTATTGGTAAAGGAAAAAACTAGCGAAATTTATTTGTTTGTTTACGACAACTACTTTGCAAAACGTAGCTGGTATTCTGCCTGCGCGAATTTCAACTGTACGAGGTAACGCGCAGTAATTCTAAAATACGCTCTGCAAATTTATCTTCTCTGATTACTTCGCCGACACATGCGGTTAAAATTGAAGCGGAATGATGAGTACATTATTATATACGCACGTCCCAAGAGGATCCTTTGGCTGAAAACGGAAGCTGCTTTCACGACCATACTATTTTACAGAGATATTAACATCCGGTTTTGTGCAACGTGCATATTTTACAAATGATGCTGTTAATGCTCATGTAAAATCGATGAAATTAAATCTCGTTATTAATATTACGAAACTAAAGCAAGTGCGTTCAACCTGATAATTGCAATGAGAATAATCGATAATGATTTGGTTTCCTAAACAGAAATGTTTTATTTTAACAAATAATATTCTAAATGCATTGTGGTATTTTTATTGTAAATATAGTCTCGTGGCCTCGAAAAAAAGTTTTATCCGGAACAATGGTCCATGGATTAAAAGGTAGATGCGTTGTAACATGGTACTGGAAACTAATAGTGGCGAACCACGATCTCGTATATTTCGAACGAAAGCGCATTCCGAGTATCATAGGAAAACCATACCGTGTTATTTCTGTAGGAAATACGCCGCAGATATTTTTCACGCTTGTATACATTTCTTTTGAAAGACCATAGGCTTTTGTTTGTGCAAAGATTTTCCGATTTTCGCGAATTACTCTTACAAGACGGCGTTTAACTTTATTCGATCTCGTCAAAGACACTTGGCTGATAACCATTACCGTTAACCACAAGATGGGCTATTTACGAACACGACGGTCCGATCCACGTTGAATTTAATCGCAATCTCAAATTAATCGACACATCCAGTCAGGAAGGTTAGTCGCCATTTTACCAACTACCGGCGGTGCTCACGCAATCTCGGATAACAGGTCGGCCGAACGTTAAAGTTTTTAATGGCTCGACGCCTTATCGCCAAGCTATTCGTTGGAAAAGAGAGCGGGCGAGAACTGGTGAGAAAGGCAAGCGAGAATATGGAGGAGTGAAAAGGGGTGGAATGGAGTGCGGGCCCCCTTTTCTTCTATTTCGGGCTGTCTACTTCTCCTGAGAAAATAGCGTCGCTTAAGAGGATCCGGCTAGGTTTTCATAATGGCTCCGTCCGATCCCGTACCCACTCCTACGATTCCCGCATCCCCTAACGTTCCCAGACTCCTTCTACGCCTTGGCGTACGGAGAAGAGTGGTGCTTACCCTTGGAGCGCCGATAAACTTTCAAAGTGTGCCACTTTATCGTTTCGTCTCATTACCGAGACAATGAGAGAGATTGCATTTCACTAACTAAGCGAGGAGCAGCGAGAGAATAAGGCCCTCTCTTTCGCTTCCGCGACAAGAAAGAGAGGAAGGTAGCTTCGAAAGTCTTTCTCCTCTCCTCTCTTCTCATCTTCTTGCAGCATCTGTCTTACGTTGGCCGATAAGATGTATTGCTCCCGTTGCTAAAATGAAAACTATATGTATACGCGCTGTAAGTAAGTTTTCCGATATACTTCGGAAATCTATACGTCTCCCTATCGTTCGCAGCGACGAACGTCATTCAATACGAGTGACAATTCGAACTTACGATATCCCGTACAAATTTGCTTTCGGATTGGATCTTATGCGGGTGACGCTGCTTATATTGCGGCTGTTAGACGTTACAGTCATCTGAAGGATGCTAATTAGGAGGATCAGGAACTAGAGACGGCGCATCGCGTCGCGGCGCCAAAACCCCGTTTAACGGCGAACAGTGGAGGACGAGAAGGTAAACCGCGATTGCGAAAGTCAGGACCTCCATATTGATTAGCGGTTGCGAAGGCTCTTGCATGTTTGTTCTGGCTTACCCTTCGTAACACCGTTAGCTTCGAAGTCTGTTCTCGTCGACAATGAGACCACGTCCAGTTTGCCGATTGGCTAATGAGATTGTTGAGGGTGTTTAACTATAACTATGGCTGACACAAAGGAAGAGAGGTTATTTGTTAAAACACCGAAAAAAAAGGATAAGAAGAAAAGAAACGGTTGCCTTTCTACGTTACGCCTTAACCGGCGTATACTTGATGGGACAATAGCGAAACGTTTGCACAGACACAACTTGAAATAAATTGCATCTAGTATTTGATCTAACTTTGGCCAACTCCCGAAGGCCATTCATGAGATGCGAGTGCGCGAAGCTGAGTTTCCTCTATCATCCCGCATAAAGTAGATACTCAGAGGGGGAATGCATAAGAGTCGTTCGTCTAAATCGTCTGACCAATAAAATATTTAGTCACGTGAATATACGGACGACAGGCCATTTTGATAAACAGCAGGGATCCCATGTCGTTTGTGAGAATCTAGAGCGATGTGACAAGGGCTTTCTGAAATGCCGGCCAACGATGCGTTCACGAAGAGGAAATAATTGTTACATATTCTGTATATGCATGTAACGGCCGTGATGTATGACGCTAGATATACAGAACGCTTCAGCGACAATGACTGTAAAGGCCGTAATTTTGCCGTATCGTGGTGGTCAATGTACAATTAGGTGCTTTGTTGGAATGTACAATCACGGTTGGAATTCGGGCCGGTGCCGCGTGTTTGTTATGCGTTTTACTCAATCGCGACACGTATTCGCTTTACACGCTATTCACATCGGTTCGGCTGCGATGAAAATTTGATCCCATAATTAGCAAATGCCCCGTAGGATCGAAATTACAAATTTATTTGCACGATGCGCGGAATGACTTTAATCGTTAACGCTGTTAACGCATCCGGTGTACATTGCCATCGTTACATTGTGTAGTTCCGTAATAATTATAACGATAATATTAATATTTTCGTCGGTGCAAGGGTCGACCGCACCAACCGCGAACAAGCTGCGCCAATTGGCAATTAGCGCGTCATTAATATCGTCACGTAGGGCTTACTAACTCTACAACTCAACTTCGAAGCGAGCGCTCGGTGGTTGTTATGTTATCAATCAACGCTTGCAAACGACTACATTTGAGTTTCACGGGGGTATAAATTTTCTCCGTTAGAACACTTGCCAAGTGTCCAGCTCATAAAGAGGCCAGATCGTATTTTAACCATCTCAGATTTATATCTATATGTATATATTTCTTAAAATAAAAGAATATGTGTTTTTTACGAACTGTTTCTACATAATTCTGAAAATTTATAAGGATTCTAACGCGATGGAATTATCATAAATTACAGTGTCCCTAAATTTTTTGAACTGGCTTTGCAACTTGTAAATTTCTTTTACAGAATAAAAATACGCACAAATAGAAATCGATTTCACAAGAAAAATTGAACAAGAATTAGAAATTTACTTTGGCTCGTATAGCATCTAATAAGGTAAAGTTTTCTTGATATAAAAGTTTTATATTTTATATGAATAACATAACTATCCAGCGGATTTTTGATTATTTGAACGAATAATACTGAGTTCGTAGAACTAAAATTGAAAGGTTACAAAAAAAGATATTAGCTTGAACATAATTCACGTGTATACATATGCGTATGCTTAGCGAAAATTCAAAATGGTAAACAGACCAGTAATTGTGTTTAGCAGTAGATGCTTGATTTTGGAAGAGATGGCGCTGTAATATATTAGATAAGGATAGATGTATGCATTTAAGTGAGACAGAATGATATAATGTAAGAAATTAATCAAAGATATCACTACTATCGTCATTTATATACTTACATGTATATATATAATTTGAAATAAAAAAAAAGTTTATACTATCGACGTCGATCAAGTTCGGCTAGCATTCCCTTAACCTTAATATTCGCGGGTCCAGGGCCAATACATTTCACATTTTCTTCAACTCTATTATGGATAGTTATTTATATAGCACATGTTTTTTATAACTTTACATAATTTTCAGTAGACATAATTTTATTCCTCGGATCTTTACCTTCAAAATGAAAGAAATTATTTAATTACATTAATATTAAGTAAAGATACGTTAATTTAAATACCAATTAAGTATTTATAATGCATAAAATAAATGAACAAAAACGATTGAAATGAGATTTGATGAAGACCGCGGCTTATCAAACAACTTATACAACGTCGACTATATTTGAGATTTGTGAGCGCGTACAGACAGCAACGTTTGGTGGTCTCGCCTAAATCTACTCAGTGCTCCCAATTGTATACAGAATCACGCTAGCAGGACGAAGTCCCTTATTTCATCCAGTTCGTATCTGATATCAGCAAGGGCGCGGATGTTCAACTATCGAGTTTTGGGAAAGGATTCCAAAATTTCGTTTTCGCGAGCTTAAATATGCAACGTTACCATTATCCATTCGTACGGATTTTCGGTGCGCTGTATCGTCTGCATTACTCCTTGTGTTTTTTCTTTTCCACAACGGGTCGCATGGCGGTATTTTACAAGCCGTCATGGAGAACGAACGCAGACGTTACGCCATTGTGTGGCGTGCCGCCAGCGGTTGGCGTGACTTCCTGCGGAGGCGCTGAGCGCCGGAAACCAATCGTAGCCTCTACCAGACCGAATCATCTGCGCTTCTGCGGTCAAGCAATCCACGTGCCGTTGAGCTTCTCCTGGTATTCGTTAACAGCACGTCGAGATAGAGACGAGGATATCGACTGCTCCTATCCCGTAATCGGCGACATAGAAGTCACGAAGCTTTTATGAACAACGAGTCACTATCTAAACTCGAAATATCGTAATTCGTGCTTTATATCTGAGCAACAAGTAAAATATCTATTAATGTCTTCTCATTTGTTTAATGCATTACAAATATACTTAGTGCTTTATGTTACACACTAAAATATTACCAGTTAATTATTTCAGAAATTGAAAAGTTGATACCTTCATTTTGTAAAAATAAAAAGCGTCAAAATGTATGAGAGATATCTGACATTGATTGTATGAGATATATTCGACATTGATTCGACTTGACATATCTCAAAATGTGATAATTAAAAATAGAAGAATTAATGCAATGTAGCTGTCTATATTAGCAGCAGAATATACTTCACGAAAGAGAATTTTCGAATTATTATCTAATATTTTACTATATATTTTTTTTTAATATTAGATTTTGCTATTTTTGTTATAGAACCGAAACTTAAATTGACTCCGAAATCTTATTACGTGAATTACAGAAATGTATTCACGACGATTTCGTATTTATATATCGGTTCGTATTATATGCAAGTCGCGAGCGAGAAATTGTTGACCAATCTTTTCCGAACATCAGACTTTCGACCATACAAGTCGTCATTTATTGTTACCATCGACTGTCCGGAATACCCTTGTTATTGTTCTTCCGGGCATAAATCCACCGTAGTCTTGTGATATTCTTATATCGCTGCAACGAGGTATCGGACTACATCGGAGCACGTATCGGAACGAAGAGAGAACAAAAATAAGCGGCGAACGAGGCGGACTGGGATAGGAAAGAGGGAGAGAAGCGGTCGGTGAGCGAAAGGCATTGCCGTTCCGAGGGTGGATTATCGGTTTTGTTTGCCCGGAGGGCCGTCATCGAGTATCGATATTCGCAATCCCGCGGAGCCTGCCGTCGAGCTGATGCAAAAATCAATGAACCAATAACTGAGGTCGATTCTCGTCTGTTGTGCTTATGTGTACGGCATGCAAGCGTTGCATATATGTGCACTGCTTGTTAACCCGGAATCCGCGAAGAGCTCTTTCAAGACTGATGAGCAGGGTACTGTAATAAGAAAAAATCGTACTTTACTTTATTTCCCTTTTTTTTAAGTGGCACTGCTTCTGCAATACGAAAACATGTATAACTCGTAGTTTATAAAGTTGCCATGGAAATAAATTTTATCGTAGAATATATATTGACAGTATTTATTAATGATATACACAACACGCGCCAACATGTATGTTATTAATTACAATTATATTGATAATATCAAATTTAATTTATCCGCAAAATTGATATCATTTCATGGAATATGCCCGAATAATGAGATCATTAAGAGAGTTTCACTTTTTTATAGAGATTAATGTTGAAAGTTTTCACTGAGATTCCTGTTAAGATTAAATTACATTATTAAGCATCAGTTTCGTAAACTGTTACACCGCTTTACTCGAGTAGTAAAAAGGTATATAAGAGAAAAAAGAAAAAAAAGACAAATTTGCCAGAATCGATCTAAATCGACGAGATAGTCCGTTGTCGTCGACATCAGCAACGATGCGTAATAACGCGAAATCCGGAAAATGAAAGCCTGTGCATTTCCTTCGTCCGATACCGTGGCACCGAGCGGATCGGACGAATCGATGGATTAAGTGAACAGCGAGGAGAAGGGGTCGGGAAGAGGTTGCACAATCGCAGCGTGCACTAAATCCCAGCAACAAAAAACTCTCGACCGGCATAAGCCTTTCAAAGTGTTCCGGCGATGTATGGCGGAAGCTGAGAAATTGGAACGTTAGTCGTTATCCTCGTCTAAAATAAATTCATTTTAATTCGTTTGTTCTCCCCCATCAAAGCTATCATTCGAGAAAAATTACAAAACTTCATGTTGAATCCTGAAATAGACGTACTTGATGCTAAATCTTTAACGCAACTGCCGCAACAAATCGAAAGGATTGTCAACCTGACGGAATTCAATTTTTTTATAATGGACACCGTAAAAGCCCGGGATTTTGAGGGTCTGGATGTAGTACGCCACTCTATGTCCCATACCGTAACTCATTATGAATTAATTCCACTCCCGTCGTCACGAGGTTAATGCGATATGAAAAAAGTTCTTTATTGAGTTCATTATGGAGGCATTGCGCTAATGTACACGATGTTCGTGTTAGGATAACATTATGCTATATCGCGTAAAGGATATTGCCACGAAGGGTATTCCAGCGACTGGTGCAACTAGTGCATGAGGCGCGCGCGTCAACAATCTCGTCATAAAACGATCAGCATTTTTCCGTGGGAGCATGGCCCGACGAAAGCACGCGGATTAAAATTCAAAAGCTTCCGGTGCGCCAGAGATCGCTTTAAATTTGCGAAGTTTCGCGGTGCCGGCATCCAACTTTTCGACGATGGATCCGTCCGAAAAAGGCGGGTGAAGAGAGGTGGGGAGAAAACGACGGCAGTGAGAATAGCATCAAGCCACACGGCACAAATATTCACCGTGCGTTAAATATAAAGAGAACTTCAAAATTGCACAAAAATCCCGGGATTCCGTGGGATTGGCTTGAAACTTCGTACACGACGCTTGGAATTTTCGTTGTGAAAAGGTAAACGATTAATCTTCTCTCTCTCTGTGTGCACGGTATGATTGCGTTACGTTTGCAACTCAAAATGTTTCATGAATCTAATCGTAAAATTTGAGTAGCTTTTTTTGGTTTCCCTAGTCGCTTTTGATGCCGCAATAGCGAGCAATAACGTCCAATTTCACACAAGCACCAGCGAATCAAATGAATTTTATCACCAGAAAGAGCTTTTCTCGAATACGTATTACAGAGATAACTTTATATTAAGTCTTAAAGTACTTGCACAAAAAGTTTTATAATAACATACAAATGTAATACATCAATAATTTTACATAATTATATAATTATACATATATATGTATATTTTAAGTCTTAAAGTATTACGTAGAAAGAAATTTGCAATAACGAATTTAAAACATTAAGCAATTTTATATAAATATTTAATTATATATATATATGTAAATTTTTTGTGATAATACTAGAAAAAGAAAGAGAGAAGAGAGAAGTTTCTCTCTCTTCTCTTTTCCTTAATATTCATACATACATATATACAACGTCACTATAGCTGAAAAATTCTGCGGTATTCATCCAAATCGGAGCGGTTAAATGTTCCGGGACAAATTGTCAACTCGTGGAAATCGCGAGATAATGTAATATAACGGATATATACCGTAGCATTATCCGTTCTCTTAAGTCCAAACCGACCTGAAAAACGCCATTGCGAAGGAACGGCGCGATATTCGAGGACGACCTTCCTTGTCTGCCAACGAAAAACTGCTAGCATTTCGTTCTGTCGGGATTTGCTTCCACGTCCAAGAAACCAATTTTCCGCAGGCCTTTCCGCTACTTTTATTCTTCTTTTGAAACGCTCCGCTGGAACGCGCCGCCACAGGAAAAGAGGAAAAGCGACGTTCGACTTTGAAAAGGGAGATAGAAGAAAAGCAAATCTACTGGAAGAGAAGAAAACACATCAACTTCGATTCTCTCGAATAAATCGACGAGTTACCAAGCGAATTTAGTAACCGCACGAGCACCTGTTTAATCGAAAGCATTTTAACTTGACTATTACAAAATCAGGCTATTAAGAACTTTTGTTAATTCGTAAAAAAAATGTGTCTGATATATTTTTTTTACAATACACAACGTATGTATTTTTTTCTCTAGTCTTTGCAAAGAAGCTCTATATATAATTTTTGTAGTCTATTTTTAACTGATTAAGCTCGACGAAAAATGATTTTTTGATCTCTATTACAATGAAATTATGTTATTGTCTGGAATGTAAATTCGCTCGTAGTTATTTTCAAGTATATTACACTTTAATCTTTAGCTAAATTTATCTCAAATTAATGTCAGATTGATCGTTTGATTATCTTCACTGAATTGTTACCTCCTATTTTGTCTCTTTAATATTAAATGAGTTATAGCGGATGTTCGTCTTATCATGTTTTTATAAATTTATATTTTTCTTTTTACAGACAAATATACATATAATAATTGAATTCTTCCAATATAATTGTTTATTTTTCATTTATACAGACTAAATCAAAGAACTAATAAATGATTTACGTATAAAAACGGATTCGAAAATCATTCTTAATTCAAAAATTAGTGCATGAAGCCAGCTTAGCGTTAATGCTATCGTCTTTATAGCGCCGTAAAACTGCCACCCCTAAATGAGGGTCGTTCCCCATAACCTGTATCAGTATTCAGCACATACATAGAAAAAAATTTTTATCACTGCAGCTAATTGTGGTTTACTGAAACTGTATCTGCAGTAAAAGAATTTGCCAGTTTCTTAGTAAAGTATATTTGTCTGCTATCATTGTTTGTTATCCTAGCTAACTAACGCAACATAAATATATGTGAATAAAACAATTAAAATAAAACTCTTCACTGAAATCACCAGCGGGCAGTTACGTGGCACCATTATCAGATGGAGTGTGTTGACGGAGTTCTATTTCTCGTAAATAAAAACCACACAGGATAGAATGAAAGGCGTGGGATTAAGATTTTTGTTAAAGAAGAAAAACAGTTAAGAAAGCTATAGCTCTCTTACTGAGTCCCTTTGTTCTCGTTATCCCGTTATTTTACGGTATCTATTTCGCAGTTAAATATGTATCTTCAATTTTAGAGAAAACCACATAGTATTTGTCTGACGTATTCTTTCTGAACTACCATAATAAGATAGTAAGATTTATATAATTGGAAAATTTATATTGCATTATTTCAGTACCAGCCTATCGATGATAAATGTTTTGTTTAGTGTATGCATCTCAGATTTTAGTAAAGATATACTTATTATTGTCATTATTGATGTATTTTTATGTAAAAGCAAAGATTTAATAAACAAAAAGAATCAAATTTAAAGTAAAATAGATGGGCTACGAGCTATTTATTCAAAAAGAATCACTCTACAAGAAGAAATTAAACTAAAGTTGACGTATCTAAGGACTAGAAAATCTGTCATATTGAAAATATACAATGTGACGAGCATGCGACATGATAGAAAAAGTGCAACATTTGAAATGTATACTTGCAATTTAATTTCGTAAAAAGTGTCGAGCGGCGAGCAGTTCTCGTCTGCAAAATTCTAGGACAACGAAGTGCAAGCTATTTGAGATTGCTCATCCGTATAATTATGAAGATACCAATCTCTGTATTTAGTCACGGTGGAAAATCGTAGATGAGTTTGCGCTAAATGGGCGAAACGTCGTATATGGCGAGATGTGAAAACATCTTAAGACAACGAAGGGATAACGTGAAAGAAGAAAACGGTTGAGATAGCTTTTTCGCAGATTCTTGTCTTTGCGAATTTCTATTTATCGTTAGAAAAACGTAGGTAAACAGCGCGAAAGCGCATTAGTTCTACCCAATACAAATGTAAAAAGTTCAAATCGCGTCTATCCCACTTTCAACGGAAATCGTAATTTCGTGTCGATAACGTTATTCGCGAGGTAGCAAGTCCACAAGGAAGTGCCGGCAGATGCACGGGGTGGAATTCATTACGCGAGACCGGCCGGTCGCAGCTTATAACCGTAAAATTCTCACGTGCTATTCTATCGATCCGTAATGTTTTACAGACGTACATCGGTCAAGACGGCTGGCTCCTTTCTGGAAAGCAATTCCGCGCGGAAGAGTTTGCTCGCATTTAATTACACGCCCTATGCCTTCGCTAAGATGGATACGATCGTTTATTACACTGCTGCAAGTTGGCCACACGTGTATGCCTACGAACACTCGTGTAATATCTGTTTAATTCTTCTATAAGATTCTCAATTCTCGTTTTCTTTATTATTGTCTATTCTGAATCTATGCTGAATCTGTGCTGAATGTGTTTCCTCTTTTCTATAAATTTTTATTTACGATTAGTACACGTTTTTCTAAATTTCTATGCATCTTCCAATTTGTTTCAATTTGTTTCTTTATAATTAGTTCCTAATTTATCAATAGCGTATTTTAAAAAAAAAATAATTGTACTCTCTCTCCATAAAATGTTTGAAATTAAATCTAAATCTCGTTCTTAAAAATTAACACTTGAGCCACTCTTGATGAATAATGACTTGATTACTCTTTGTTACATTTTAGAATTAGATTCTACTCCGAAGATTTTAAAGATATGACAAATGTGGTAACAATTAGTACAATATAACAGATGTACTAACCCTTAAATACATCAATATCGCATTTAATTTTTGCTTTTAGAGAAGCGACTCTTATCGTTTATTAAATTTTTGTTTTTATATCGAATGCTTTTATTAAAATTTAATATGAATATCTTAAACTAAACATCGAGAACCCGAGAGGCTGATCCAAACTCGGAAGGTACAATGCAAGTTTCTCAATTAAATATAGTACTTGCTGGTTCAAAAAGGGCACATTAAGTAGGTGCTTTAATGACTTTCTTTAAAAATCTATCATATTTAATTCGAAACTTACATTATTGAGTCGATATTAGCATCTGAATGACATGTTTAGTTCAGAGTACGCATCTGAAATTTTGATTAAGGATGCATTCTGTTTCATACATGATACACATGATGTATTATTTTATCTTTCTTTAATATTTGGCGAATCCACGAGGAGGTCATGGGGCCAAGCTTTTCCTTGGAGTCTCCTTTTTTAATAATATAGCAAAATGTTACATATGTTTTTAATATTTTTGAAATGCTTAATCACAATTTTGATATTCCAAAAATATTTTTCAATTTAAGAAACGATCCTAGAATAGACTAGATCCTATAATAAAACATAGATTTTATAATATTATTTTTCTTTTGTGTTAATATAATTTTAAATAAAACGTTTTATGAATTATACGTTTAAATAATACTTTTTCACACAATGTAATAATTTAAATAATAATTTAATATTGTATTTTTGACATATTTGACCTTAAAAAGAAATTTCGCTTGCGGCAAACCAATTACTCCCCCTTTAACAAACTTTTGTTGCGTTGATTATATATGTATCTGTTAGCTAGGATAACAAACTTTCAGTTTGTAATGGATAATCTGATAGCAGACAATAATATAATTTGCTAACAAATCGATATAAATAACAACAGAGTCAATTTCTTTTTAAATGACTATTTAATTTTTTTCAAATTATTGAGAAGAAATAATAGAGAGGAAGATGAAATTTCATATGTTTTAGATCTTTTAAGATGTATTCTTTAAAGCTCTGTTAAGCTCATTAAAATTAAATCGAGCTCATTAATATTAAATCAAGCATAGAAATGTTGCAATTCCGTAGAGAATATTTAATCGCGAGAGAATATCGCAGATCAGGAATGAGCTTTAAAACAAGGCGGTGATTCGTCATGTCGGGGTTGTCGCCCGGATTTAGACCGGCATCAATTATTCCAGTATACCAAGCCGATTTTGAATGGAGCGTGATATCGACCCGGTGCACCGCGCTGCACAGACAGATACGTAGAATGTCGCATCGGTGGTAGGCCAGTACTGTCGCCTAACGAAGAAACAATGGATATTTTGCGTTAACCCGCAAAAACCGCAGTTGACCCCTCTTTTTGACTCCGCCATTATCGTTGCAGTTATCGACGATGCGTTCGGTAGCTTCGGTGTTACTTTTTCCGTTGTCCCGCGCTGCTGTCACAGATCCTTGTTTTGTTAAACAAAAAATAGGACGCTGGCGAAAGTATCGCGACACGGATGTTCGCGCAGTCTGCAGTGGATGTTTATCAATTTTTGCGGGAATCGCTTGGCATGTTATTTCAACATAGATATGTCTTTGATTTCGTTTAGCCAATTCTATTCACACATTCTCTTGTGATGAAGGGAAAGAATTCAAGAAGAAGAGAGAAAAAGGTGTTTACGCCGTGTCAATATATTAGATGATCATACTATATCATTCTCCTGTCTATCTGATGTTTCAACGAAGTTTATGTATTATGATAGCGTATGCCATTCTAGAACATTCAAAATTTTATTATGCTTGTCGGTCCTCGCGTTTGATGAAAATGTGTTTGAAGAATAATTGACAAGCCTTGGAACAGTTTGGCTGTAATACGTCAACCATGATACTGCAATAGCGTTCCATTATGCACAGTTTCGCTACATTGTTGTCCTTGCTTGATGCATACCGTTGTTGTTTGAATTAAGTATAATTTAAACTTAAGAAATATTATTAAGATAATGCAACTTTTTTGATATAAAAATATTACACACACATGCACATTATTTATATACATTGTATCTATAATATATATGTGTATAATTTATATGTGTATAAAGATATTTAATACAAAAGATTATCTTATATACGTATGAGAAAATGAGAAATTGCAATAATAAAATTACTAACGAACTAATTACAATATACTTAATTATATAAATGTTTTGATTCGTAACAGTATTGAATTTATAACAATACAACACGGAGTCTTAGTAATTCAAATAAAGAACTAAAAAATTCTTACATCTTCAGTTTTCAAAAATTGCTCTGTGTACAATTACAGAAAGAAATTTATTAGCACGCATCATGTATGATTCGTTTCTATATCGCTCGTTTTATCTCTACAAATTTATTTATTGCGTTTATTCAAAATCACAATCTCACGCAAAGTTGCAATGCGACAATTAGCGTCCCTTAATGACATAACGTAATTTCAGACGTGCACAGTTGAGTAACACTTTCGTGAAATGCACGTAACACGGCCGTTAATTTGGGAGTAATGTTATGCTTTGCAGGCGTTAAACGTCGCGCAGGTCCTGTTTGTCGTGTTATTTAATTAAAATTTCTATTCAGTCTGCTGTTGCACCCCGTTCCAGTTCACGGCTTAACACTTTAAATCGCATCCACAGCTCCGCTCAATACAAGATATAATTTGACGGCAAATGATTACGAAACAAAATGAAACGATAGTCTAGAAATATGGAAAAGAAAATATGAAAATGAAGGAATAAACAAATTATTGTGCAAATATTTTTATTACGTACAGATTATATTATAAATATATGTATGTTATAAAGATTTTTTAAATAAAAGAATACACTTCTCTTTTTTTCAAGCAAATGAGCGAACAAAACAAAGTCAAATATATATTTTTTTTTAATTAAAAAATTAGAAATATTTTAAGTATACACTGAGAGAAAAATTTGGTATTTGTAACTATAATTATATATTACTATAATTTTGATTATTACTGCTATAATGTTAGTAATAACGATCATGTGTATTTCTAACAAATGTATATAGTTGGTAACCTAAAATGACTATAATTATAACAGTTATTATAACAGTATTATAACAATATCATAGCAGTAATAACCATAATGATAATAGTCTTGATATTTCCGCGAGTACTTTCTGTACAGAAATTGTGCGTTTCGCGGGTTATCTCCGTGTTCAAATCTATTCTTAGGTCCGTAGTAATAGAGCAATATTCATAGTCAGATTTTATATTCAAGACCGTCTTAAGTACAGTCTTAAGAAGTCACGAATCAGAGGCCGATATTCATAGTCAGATCTTAAATTTAAGACTGTCTTAAATTCAGTCTTGAGGTATCATGAACCAATCAGAGAGCCGCATTAGCGTCTTAAGACATTACTTAAGACGGTCTTGAAATAAGAACGGACTATGAATAGATCGATTCACGATTGATTTTCATTTCAGACGAGCTACTTTTGAACCAAAGCTTGAACCAATCAGATTTATTAAATCGTAGTTTGAGAAGCGTTTTTCAAATGAAAGACTGATTTAAACTTAGCTCAAATTGGATCTCAGGTTGAATCACGACTATGAATACGACCCTTAGAATGCAAATTCTAAGAATAGTATTCTAAGAGAGAATGGATTTGGGCACGGAGATAACCCAAATGCGTAATTTCTGAATCATAATTATAGCATTATGTAGGTACAGATATTAAACATTTTTCTCTCAATGTATACATGTATAATACATGAAATAGATTACAAGGATATCATAAGAAAAAAATAGAGAATAGAATTTATATTTAAAGTGCATTAAATATATCTGTCAGATTAGATACATGAGAAGTAATAACATTCAATTTTGCGAAAGGGATATACGTACCTATTACGTGAATTCTGGCTGATGTGTGAAAAGGAAAAGATAGTTCGTTAATGAGACAGAGAGAAACAACTGGGTAAAAGAACCCCATTAACGAGGCAGAAGATGAAGCTTCTCTTATCTCGCGCGAATGTCAAGCGAGCGTTAATGAATTCACGCCTGGTTGCGTTTTCACGCACGGCAAAAGGAAGACACGAGCAGTAAAGATACCAGGTTGAGGCAGTTGGCACGAGAATTTCGTTTCGGAATGCGCAAAGAAATTCGCTCAGGGTTCGCTCGTTTGTCCCGCGTGTCTGCATAAGCTGGTCGTAAGGGAGGGATCGTAATTCAAATGACATTCCGCGTTGGGAGTGTTTCTCGTCCTCGGAAGAAACATCCGATAAAAAATTTTGTCATACCTCTGTCGTGTTATATGACCATTCTCGCGTCATTCGGTAGAAAACGAGCGAGAAGATACGCGCCGACCAATTATCGGCGCAAATCTTCATCAGTCGCAAATTAATGACAAGTTGGCGACAGAGGCTATGAGTTTGACCGCGATCACAAACGTCGGTTGCGCGATAGTTAGCCGGGTAACTTCGCCTAAAATGACTTTGATAACTACTGTCATTAAAGCGAATGTCTTCTTATTAGCCGCACTCTTCGGCAGTCCTTGTAACGACGTCGACATTTGCTGGATATTTGTATAATTGATATTTATAGAGACAAAGATGATTATTTATTTAATTGCATTAGAATTAAATACATCAAACGTGCATACGTTAATTTCATAATAAAATAAACCGATAAATCTCGTATTATTGATCGATACGCATTTACTTATGACTTAATAAAAGTAAACATGACAACGATATTTTATGTTTGAAACATAATAATTTATTACTCTGTTCAAGTGTTCATATAATATTATAATATATATATGGAACCAATTCATGCAATTATTTATATTAATAAATTATTAAAGCTTATTTTTATAATTTTTATGAAAATAAGAATATCTTTTCTTATCGTTTGATGGTATAACAGCCCATGTCGATTTGGAAACTTGCTGAACAAGAAGCTACATGACATAGTTATGTCTCAATCTTCTTGCACCTCTTGTCGTAATCGTAGAACGTCAGTTGTGTAAAGGTGTGCATACACGTCAAATAAAGTTATGAAGTTTGACAGTGATTTGGTTGCATTATATAAGCTACCGTTCGATACGTCATTCAGACGCTTACTATTAATTTCCGAGACTTGCCACATGATTATGTTGAGGTATACGAATGCAGCAGGCTAAGAGGATTTCATCATCGACTGTTAATTATGACGATGACGAATGCAATCACGTAATACCTCAAACATTGTACCTATGTAGGATTCCGTACGATTCCATTATAGAAAATTCACAATTATTAGCAATGCACGTCTAAATGTATTTTCTTGCGTGCGTGCGCGCGCGCGCGTGTATGCGTGTGCGCATGGAAAATATCATATATAGAAATATGTGATATAATACCGATATAAAGTGGAACAATAATTTTGTTCATCTGGAATACTTTTACTCTTTTTAAAAATATGAAATTATTTACGCGAATTTTATATAGTATTAAAAGAGCTACAATATATGCTAGTAATAACTTTTTTGTGAATGGAAGTGCTTCAAAGACTTCAAGATTATCGCTATTTTAAAATGAAATTGTATGATTTTATATGTTTATACATGTATTTATATCTATATATATGTATGTATAATATATATTCTACTTTGTGTTGTTTTAAAAATTGTTGAGTCGTATCTTATGAAAGGATTTCGAGTGAATGATCAACTTTAAATAAATAACGTTAATTGAATATCCATAAATCCGTACCGTACTTTCAATCCATTAAACTCAGATTAATAAATTATGCAAATTATGTTTAACATCACGAGACCGAATTTCTTTTACCGCGCCCTATTCGCGAATCTTTATTGCGTTTTACAAAATGTGATATGTCTCATCGTCGTGTATCCAGAGGGAATTCCATTACATGTTGAAAATGTTCCAGGTCCCGTTCTACCCCGGAGGAAGGAATAGGAACGTGCAAAGCAGAGAGAAAGAGAGAGCAACGAAAGGAAAGAAAAGAAGGTGAAGCTTTCCCAGCAGCGACAGCAGCAGCAGGTACATAACGTAAAAATTTAAGACTATTAGGCCAACTCGAGTTTTTCCCTAACAATAGCGACATCGGTATTTAGCCTCGGGATAAAATGTATATTTTTCTGTCGCGAGCGGAGTCATTCGGGAAACGATAGTTGGGCGGCCATTGGGTGAGACGGAAGAATCATGGATAAAGAACGCGAAGGGGTGAGCAGGTAAAGGGAGAGGGGTGGGAACGGTGGAAACGCGCCGTGGAAAAATAAGAATTTCAAATCCAATTTTCCGAGGCATATTTAATAGCATCCCTCCGCCACCGCCGCCATCGCGGCCGCCATCACCGTCGACCAGACTTGTAAGCACCCCTCTCTAACTCCGTTCATCTCTATAGTAGAGTTTGCCACCTCTAGAGTCCCTTTCTGCTGCTGAGGAAATGAATAATTGAAGAATACATTAAATTAGGTTCTGGAGAAGAGACAGGGAGAGCAAGGGGATGCAGGAAAGGATTTGCTAGTAGCAACTTTCTCGTTATTGCATCGCATTAGGTCGCGAATCATTGCGGTTGCCGGATAAATGCAATCAGCGGATTACGAAAATCTCACGGATTTTGCTTTTGGATATAGGTATTCCTCCCTAGTTTATAATAGACGTGAATTATTTCCCGATCATCTCGCTATTAAGTGCTTTAAAGCCAGACTTAATAGCGCGCGAATGTAAACGCGGCGGAATCGACCGATAAGCTGATGAGAATGCTGTACGGTTAACTAAAGTTCGTGGAATTAACTCGATTCCCCGCTGAATACCGGTGACTTATAATTGCGTTATGTCCCGATCCTCCCGGTTTAACTGCAACGTGTGTTTCGGGATATCGGATGCGACGTTGCTCCTAACTGCGCTTATAAGATATGGAAGATCCAAAAGCGGATTTTCATTGCGACACGAAAGAAACGATTTAATGCCTTGAGCACGGCCGATGTTCCTGCGAGGGCTCAATGGTGACGTTAATCGGCTTTTCTAGTAAGTGGCGTATCACTCGAAAGAGATAAATCGAGACGGAGAACTATTCGTTTTGCCCTGCAGGTTTGTTACTCGTTCCAATTAGCCGCGATTCTTTGGCTGAAGACTTCAATCAATTTCGCAGAAGACTAGGTCACAGATGCTACCAATTACGCTCCGCCGGTAGTACCGTCATCTTTTTCTATCGTCTGCCGTCTCGTGTCCAGGAAGAAGTAGGGTAAATGATTTTTCTCTCCTCTGGGACCAATGGTGGGGACCGATCGAACGGACGAAAACCATTTGACGACTTTACTCCAATAATTGTCGTGAGAGCTCACGACTGTTACGACCTGGTAGTCAAGCCTGACCCGTTTCTTTCTCTCCCTCGCCTTCCCTTTTTTCTCTCTTTCTCTCTCTTCCTCTCCTTTTTTTGTAACAAGTAGCAATAATTTTCTCGACTCGATAAATCCAATATGGTGGAACGACGAATTACGGTAAAGGTGGCCTCGTAGCCGTTCAACGCCACTTTCACGAACCGGCGAACCGTATTTGCTGCACTTCTACGGCAGAAAATGCATTATTTAGTCGATCATACGCGAGCTTAATTGGTCGCAATGCGCGTGCAATTAATCCCGCGAGACCGCGCACAGAAGTGATATCGATGCTCCTCGAAACTGGTCGCCCTTCGACCATTGCACTTAGTCTCGCATGTAAGGTATTAGCGTTGGACGGAAACTACCAGGTGGTTTTCCTTATAATTAATTATACATTGTGAGGCGAGTTCCTCGCTGCGACCTGCAGGGCTTCGTCCTGTCTTAGGTAATGAATGGTAGACGGTCTTAATCTCCTTTTGGAACCGCAATTTTTCCGAGGATCTTTTTTTTTTCTTTATTTTTTCCCAACCATCGGCCGCGCGCGTTTGCAGGAAAATTCTAGACCTCGTATTTCAGAGGTGGCCAGAAGATCAGTTTATGCCCTGCTATAAATTTAGAATCGACGTCTATGGATTTTGAGCGTACGTTCTTGGGCACACGAATTAGTTTCAAGAGATCTCCGATTTAATCAAGATCCATAAAAGCCATCACTTCATCGACTCGCGTTATCGCATTTTTGTAGAAAACATTTTCTTTTTTCTCTCTCTCTCTCTCTCTCTCTCTCTCTCAATCTCTTAGAGACTTAATGCAAAAGTGGGAAAAAGCATATATTTGCATTTATTTATGTATTCTAAAATCAATTTTATTAATGTAAAGTAATTACTAAGTTTAATTATTAAGAAATGAATATTTTTAATGTTTAATTACTAAAAAATGTACAACTAAAATTATTGAAAATAATTATTTGCTAAAAACTAATATAACATAAAGAAACGCGAGAAGTACACGTGGGAAACGTAGGTATATCTCATCAATACTAAAACTGCAGATGGATTTCTTTTTTGTCGTTGATGTTTAAATTTAGATGAAATGCGACAAACGACAAATTGGTCTGCAAGATTCGAGAAGTACTCGCTGTATGTGTGTTCACCGCAATTTCCGTTTTTACTTTGCAGTCACTCTTTTCTGAGCCTTGTTGAATAATGCAACCGCACCAGACGTAACTCGCGATGCCGAGAGCTGACTATTTATAAAACAATGAATAATCATCGACGGTAACGATGTGTCTGTGAGTGCGTAAAGCAATTACGCTGTAGGTCGTACAATTTATTTTAGTGCGTCGTTTCTGCAGTCGTTTCAGTTGGATCAAGCTCAACTATACTGTATAAATACCAGTCCATTCAGCTCATTCTTTTTAATTAATGTAAATGCGATGTAACATGTGCATTTTACTCATCCATTTTATTCTTGTTCGTTATCAATCCAGTTTGTCGACATTTTTGTAATTAGCATAAGAAATCATCGTTACAAAGCGAATGAAAAATAATACAAAATCAAATTTAAAACAAATATTAAATGCTCATCTATGATCCTTTATCGTTCATAAATTCCATAATTTCATTACGAGTGTTCTCACAGAAACTGTTACACGTAAATTTGCTATTTTGTAAGGTAGTGATCATACTGTAAAATCGAGTCGACAATTCGCAGAAAACAAATCCATGGCACGTTAGTAGGACACTTACGTAACTATACTCTTTTGAGCGTTTTTCGCGAGCAGTTACGATCGCTCGACTGGAAGTTGTCCAAACCGGCCGACGAGGAAGGCTGAACGCTAGGGATAACTTGGAACATTTCTCTTTCTTTTTTTCATCTTTTCGGCGCACACAAACATAGTGCTGCAAACGTAAAACGAGCGATAAATTCCCTCGACCTAGCTACGGTCATTAGCCGAACCGATGGCAAGCTGCATCGTCAGCTAGCCTCAGTCGTATATTACGAAATTAAAACGCTGCCAGATAAAATTGATTTAAAGTTTGCACCTCGCCTATGTCGATCAAATGTTCTGTTTAAAAGTAACTTTTATTCTGTCCTTGTACGCGGCAGTGTGCCAATTCAGGATTTCAATGAAATAAGAAGCATGCTTTGTGGATTCTACTTCGGCATGTTTTCACCTCTTCTCCTACTTACGGTCTTTGATGCGACCGTTTCTTTTAAGGTGCAACCGACAGAAATGACCGATTTGCGTGGCTCACGCCACATTTTGCTCTCTTGTTCGTTCTCGGCAGCTACTTTAAATATACGCGAGAGACGTTGAATGCAATGCGCCTACAGAAAATAATGAATCCATCGTGAGACGCGTTTATATAGAAAATAATGAATTCATCGTGAGATGCGAATAAAAAGTCGGGCAACTATTAACATTTTAAAAAGATCCGCTTGTGTTGTTATTGGTAGATCTAGCGAATATTAATGCGAATGAATATCAACAGTATAATTAAAAGAGAAGGAATTTTTTTTCAGTTAAATTTTTTATCGTTAAGAATTCTGATTTTTGAACAATTTGTATTGAGAAATTATTTTGCGGGATAAATATTTTACGAGGACAAAGTGTTGTTTTTCATGTTGCCCCTGGGACAAGTTACATCCAGATCGTTGCATAAAAATCAAGTATTCTGCCTAGCGATTTGAACTTGTACTACAACCGGTATATCCAACGTCGCAATAATCATAGCCGTAGCGTCTAACGACCCACAAAAGTACGAGGCGACCAACGAGAACTCGACTTCATTTTACGGTATCACGAAACTTCCAAAGTGGTGACCCAGAAACGCTTGTCGTTTTCACCCCAGATCCTTTAGCTGCAAAAAAGAAAGAAGGAGACGTGTGAAGGAGAGGGGGAAGGAAAAGGGCAAGAAAGAAGTAGTCCATCATAAGGCGTATAATGCGGCGCAAAAACGTATGATAAATTTTCAATGGACGCGTCGGAAGAAAAGTTTCTAGCGTACGTGACTGGAACGCAGCGATATAATAATAAGTGGGTAGGGATCTACCCCGTGCTACTGGGTCACTATACTTTCTGAGAGCAAATATACCGAAGGGAAAAAGCAAAATGAGCGACTCGAAAAGAGAGGCAGCAATCTCTGTAATGTTTCTCTCTTCGTATTATGAACTAGTGTTATTATCTACTAAAACCTCGAAGAATACCGTGTAACAAAGGCAGGTTGGTTAAACGCAAAACCACTGCTGGAGCCTACAGCTAAATGAAAATAGAAACGGTCTGTTCTTTCCCAAGGATATAAAAATACTAGCACGATATATTCCGGTATTTGTACGTACACTTAAATTCAAGACCATTTTTCAAATAATTAATGGAACGAACACATGCATAAATTGTTTTTTTTTTTTAAATACAGTTAGAGAAAGTGATATTCTTGTATTTTGTATAACATTTATTAACGGAATTAAAGAATATCGCATTATATAAATATACATTGTTACATATAGGAGCAAAAATTCTTGAGCTAAATATAATATTTTGTTATTTTTAACTTCCACGTATATCAAAATGTAAATTAATCTATTTTTGTAATTTTAGTTTCAAAGTAAAAAAATTCATGTTAATACACACATTTAGTAAATAATAAATTAAATTTGAGTCAAGTATACATTTTCTAAAGTTAACTTATTTTACTCTCCATTGTTTTAGTTTATTACCGACACATTGAATAGAAGCAGTGCAGGCGATCTATGGAAATGATTGAAAATACTTCAAATTAGATATAATATTTGATGTTACAGTGCAAGTTTCTTTATGATTTACCTTCATTTATTTTTTTTATGTAAATTCAAATTCGCACATTTAGTAATTTGTTCACTATGTGATATAATAGTGATGAAAACTGAAAAGACATCAAAGAAAATGGGGATTCTTCGAATTTTAAGTCAATTTTACGGGGCTGATTTTAGGGGCTCGTTAACTGCCACGTGAAAACTTATCGCGCCTGCAGAAGAGGGACGAGTTCAAAGTAGAGAAGTTTAAGTTAAGGAACGATCGCAAACCGACGCGAGGTCGAACGACGATTGCGGAACGAAGAAGACGCAGGGCAGATAGCAATGGCGACCGTGCACGCCCTCGAATAAAATCGTAGATAGGAAATCTGTGTGCCCGAGAGGCGCTGATAATGCATATAAGTGCTACCTGGCCATTTTATTCAGCCATAGAGTTTTACGATTCTATAGGTGGACAGCAGAAATCGAAAAATATCGATGCGTCTGCACGCGGAAATTGTTGAAAAGATTGGATAAAACGATTTTGTAGACCGAAACAGAAGTAATGGCGGACTTGAGCAGTAAATTTATTTGATAGGACGTTATTACGATGTATTGAAAAGTTTATGAGAGAAAGCAGTCTTGCAGTTCAACTCGATGCAACCTCGAGCGATAAGAAGACCGGCAAAGCAGCGGAGCATAGGCTCGCTATAGCCGGGTTGAATTAATGTTAATGAAATCCATGAATAAATCTGTTTTATTTTTGTGTTGCTCGTTGAGCATGAACTTACAACGTATCCTTGGATATCGCTCAAGTTGCGAACAATGCTTTCATCGTTAGAAAGAAATATTAAAGAAGAAAAGTGCATGATGTACGTAACCCACGCACCTGCAGTGTTAAGTGAAGTGACAAGCTCGCCACATAGTCGAACTGCACCATTATTACTGCAAAGTCCGCAACATTATCCCCGTGTGCTATCTTACGCAGAAATACCGTCAAAATGTATGGCCGTATGGTCGCGAGATTCCGACCTCGCGTTGCAAAATGTTAGATTAAATCGCGACGCGCGGAACAATATGTAAATCGTGTGCCACCGCAATTATGCGCCGTATATGCGAAGCATACGGGCGTAAGCCCTTAATGCGGCGTAGAAATAATAAAGGGACGAGCAAACATGGCTGGTAAATGCGCGATGGAAGATGTTGCAGGTGCAACTCGTGAATCTAAACATGACCCGTAAAGTCCGCGCGCGCTCTTCCTTGTTTTTCCATAAATCATTCCTCGCGCGCGGATTCGACGTATCGCCGCCCGCCGACTACAGGCGAGCACGTTAACCGCACTCACACCGCTTTCCCCGAGAATCGATCGACCTACAATAGCGGCGAACACGAACGCTCGTCCGGCGCTCAGACATCGGGAGGAAATGTGCGCTTTTGTCGTTGCTCGTAAAAAGGGTCGCACGTTTCTCACGAGTACGTAAAATTTACAAAAATTAGACCGTGCGCGCCCTTAAATTTACTCTACGCGAATTCACAATCGCAAGCTTACCATGACCTCCGCCCGCCAGCGCGGTACGGCGCAAAGAGGTTGATTTAACACGAAAAGAGTCGGGATAGAAAAGTTTGATCGAGCAAATTACGTCGGGGAACTACTTCGTTGAACGGTCTGGAAGTCTTGAGTCCCGCGGGTGGTATCTCAAAAGTGTACGAAATTTCACGATTGCTTGGCGTGTTTTACGTCTCGGTCTATACTCTCGAATCTAACAATTTTGGAAAAAAAATTTCCCCGACAAGTAATACCGTCGAGGTCCAATTGAAGTCATACGCTCTTTCGTTCGGGAGAATGGTTGAAATAAGAAGCGAGCAAAGGAGAGAGACAGAATTCTGTGGTTAATTTAGAGAAACGTCAAAGAGTTCGAAAAAGTCCATCTTCCCGGAGCATCGTTAAGTATTTTTGTTCCCTCGTGCTTACCCTGGGATTACAGCCGTAAAAAAGGTTCATCAACGACAACGAAGCATGAAAAATGGTTTCTCGCGTGAGTGGTAGGAAGCCTTATAATTTCACCGAAGCAGACAGGAATGACGCGCACCAACACGCACTTCCATATAATTCGCTATCTTTTCATTCCTTTCCCAAATGAATTTTTAGATGTCGAGTGTAATGCTCAAGATTTAATTTGTAATGAGCAGAAATTCTATATTCTCTTGACGGCGTAATAACTTTCCACATAATAACAAGAAGTAGAAACCACTAGCAAATATTTCTCTTGTCTTTATCTGCTGTCAAGTTTAATTACTGACTTGTTCAACTCCCGTATTTTTTGATAAATATTGTCTGTTGTAAACAGATTACTTTGTATCGTGATAAATACGTTCGAATAGATATCCCGACATTGTGAGAAAATAAAAATCCAATCTTCATGTTTCTTCCCTTGCTCATCTCGTTAACTCATCTTGTTAACTTGTCTCGTTGATTAGCTGTTTCTTTGTCTTTATTCTTGGCGTCTACTTCTCTCAAGTAATTACCTCTATGTATCGTTTAGTCGTCTCTTGGTTTCTAGCAACGATTCTTTTTCTCATGGGACGTTGAGCATTGCACCTTCGTTTCCACTCGGAGATCGATAATCGAGGCTCTTGTGGGAAATGGATCTAGAACAAAGAGGAAAGACGAAATTATTCCGAGCCTTGGAGTCGAAAGTCCCCCGGGATATCCACCAACGAATTTCATATTTTTGTTTCTTGTAGATGCCAAGCGTCGAAGTCTTCCAGAGGACCCTTCCGCGCTCAACCTTCTCGTAAAGAGAATCCTTCACCCCATTGCCCTCATAAAGACCGCATCTAAGGGTGAAAAATAATCAGTGAAGCCCGACAGAGTCGTAACTGCTTCTGATTTATATAATGGTATAGTTTTCTTAAAGCGGGACGTGTCTGCGTTTACAAATAGACGTCAATCGTTGTAACTTCAATATAAATTTATTAGAAACAGTAATTTTTTTCTTATATTAAAAATTTCATATTATTCCCTTACTTAAAAATGACACAACTGAAAAAATTAATATTTTCAGAAAAGTTTAAAATATTGTTCAACTGAATAGAAAATTATTGATTAATAAAATAATATTGGCAAAAGATAGTATAGAAACATGATCTTGTGTCTAACATTTAGAAACATGATTAAATGTCATTTTTATCATTTTCGTTTCACATCCTTTAAAATGTCATTCTTTTTTAGTTGTAATAATTTTGATATCCTACAAAATTGTAACAAATCTGAAATAATTCATCAAAGGTGACATAATTCGAAATATCACCAACAGTAGGGGAGACCGGAGATAGTTGATACAGTTTTTTTAGGAATTTTTTATACGTAACTAATAAATAGAATCTAAACCGTAAGGTCATTTTGCAATAGCCACATGCTTATACTACATAAAAATTATTTTTATGATTTAATAATATGATTAACTTTCTAGTATTAATAAAAAATATAAAATCATACACCTTGTAATAACTAAACCCATATGCAGGGTCGGATGTTACAGTTACTGAGGAGTCACTTGTTACATATCCAGATTTCAAAATATTATACATTTAATTAAATGAAATAAAAAGAAATATATATACATATATATACTTCATTAATAATTTTAAAACGATATTTATGTATAGATATGTAACATTAATAACGTTTATGATATACCTAAACAGTTTTCTTTTTTTCTTACATACATCACAGAAATAAAAATATAAATTTATATAAGATTACCATTTGGTTGCCGCGCTACTACGCTTACAATAGATTATGTTGAGGTTAGGTGTGATGACAGAGAAGCAGACACTTGTAACGACATACCTCGTCACAACTAGTCCCGGGGTGTCATATTTACCGGGGTGTTTTTTCAATTATTATTATTTATGCAAAAATATATGTTAAGATGTTAATATAACTGTAAGATGTTGTTTATAAAATAAGAATTCTATAGAAATAGTTGAAATTATGATATGGTGAACAGATTGATAAATATAACTTGTTATATTGTTATAACAATATATCACTGATTTATTTTACTTTTGGCTATGAAAAACCGAAAATATTTTCTATTTCTAAAAATATGCTATTCAGTCTGAAATAACTTACTTGCAGCATACGACTGCAATGTTTTTACGGAAATACTATATTTTTTTATGTAATATTATCGTTTGTTGTTTCGCAGCAATTTTAAGTGTAACAACATGCCCTATGTATCAACTATCCCGGTCTCCCCTATTTACTTTGATCAGCTAAAATGACTAAATTCAAAATAAAACAATTTCTTTTTCAAATTTCAGTCACTAAAACTGTCTTAACTCTAAATGTTCTCTCTAAAAGACTCTCCTTTACAAAAACTTAAAATATATCACTCTTGTAAAAGGTATTATGATCTTTTTCGAAACGACGCAAAAATATTTGGCAAACAGATTGTGAAGTTAATTTATTTTTGATGATCGATAGAGGAATCTTTATCTAATTCATTTAATAACTCAGTTTTTAAGTTGCGTTACTTTTGACCAAAGAAAACGATATGATATTTTCTACTACAACAAACACGAGTCATTTAGACTCAAAGCGAAAATTTTTATATGATTGTACAATCTGTACTATTGGTACTATGAAGTTCGAAATTGTAGATAAAAAAAATGAAATTTCTTCTATCGCTGTAAAGTGAAGGTTTACCTGCATTCTGTACTTCAAATGGACACTTTATAGAACTTAGGTGTAGTTTTCGTAGCTGTAGTTGAGGGTTAATAATGCTATCTTATAAAAGAAAAAGAAGAAGAAAAGGCATTTTAAGTTTAAGAAAAAGTATTCAAAAACATTTGGTTAACGATAGTTCAAAACAACAAATCGCAAAAAAGAAGAAACCGATAAAAATGTACTTAAAATGAACTAGAACTCCGCAAAAGCGGAAAAGGATTCAAAAGTTATTTATTTCTATGCGTAAAAAGGAAAGTGAAGCAAAAGACAGCAAGAAACAGCAGACAATAAGGCGAACAGCCGTTAAGGGGAAAGAGATGGATGTATAACAGGAACGAGGGTAAGGAGAATGTGTGCAAGGGGGTAAGCAGGGAGAGACACTTCAGGAAATCGTACTAGAAGCTCGCCAGAGTTTTCGTCCCGTTTTGGTGCACCACTAGTGCACCGAGAAGAGAGACGACAGCGTAAGAAAAATAAAGGCTTCCTCCTCCTCCTCTTCTCTCGGTACAGAACGCTGCTTCTTCCATCCCTCTTCTTGTTGCGAATCGCGTTTCTCCTTACTACGACTTGCTTACTTTTCGTCCGCGTCGAGTTCCCTTCTCTTCCGCTCTCTTGCTCGGTCTCTTCTCTCAAGAATTATTAAAGGGAAAACACCCACGAAATCCGTTTTCGGTTGAGCGGCATGGCAGGAAGAGGCGGCGGTAACTTGCGGATTCTCGTTGCCGTGGTTCGCGCCAGCGCTCGCCGCGTAGTAGATAAAGATAAATGTCGCAAACGAAAGAAAATTACGTACTACGAGCGGTGGCGAGCACCACGACCTGCTGCTCGTGAAATTTTTAAGCCACCCATAAATATTCCATTCATACTTTTACTCTCCTGCCGTTGGATGTAGCCGCGCTGGCTAAACGCGGCCGGTAGCTGCCTCTGCTCGCGTGCGGGGTTCGAAAAATACAACGAATGAAAGCGATTCGTACACACGCTTGGATACCCGACGCGCGCGCGTGCACTGGGGCATGATCAAAGCCGCGTCAAGCCGAACGGAAACTTTCGGACGGATATTCCATATATTGCACAGCGGCTGCCTTCAAATTTCGGAAGTTCGATAGCCGCCGGCGCCATTATTACGTACAAATGGAAGTTCGGTCGAATCGCGGCTGGCCTGATTTGCCATGTTTTACACCGTACCTAACGAACTGAACAACAATCGATTTAACGCACGGTTTACCTAATTGCGTTTCGCGATCAAAGCGCGGAGCGCCGAAGCGCGAGACAACGTCGAAAATATGAAGATCTTTATGCTATTATCATCGCCCACGTGGATTTCGTAGGAATAATAATTCTAATCATTGACATATGATACTGATATAAGGTACTAACATATGATACTGATATGACCTTAATCCGTCTGATATTTAACTGATATTTAACATTTTTCGAATCGATTATCACAATTTTATTTTAATATAATACAAGTAAAAAGGTTAATAAATATTTAAAAAGGTTATTAAAAGCAGAGTTCCATTAAGACAAAATTCGAAATGAGAAGCTTTTAATGAAACAAATCTGAAAGATTCTGATTTTGTCGTATATTCTCGATATTAAAGTGAAGATAAATAGGTATATATGAAAAATGAATGTAGTGAATCTTTTAAGGGGATTCTAAAGCCGTCTGTATTACCGATTAAATCGTAATTTTTGTGTAACAAATACTTTTTTCTCTTTCACAGATTCGCGAAAATCCTTTTCCAGGATTAAAGTATACACATTAATACGTTTTTGTGAGGTGGAATTTATGCCGAGAACGACAAAAAATTTCGAAATTGAAATCTTAAGAAAAATTTTTTTACCGTTCTCGGCATACCTAAACTCAATCAGCACAAAATCAATTTTTACTTTTAACATATAAATTTTTGAAATTGATTTTGCGAAGAGCATATTTTCCGATTTTAACAACGTTCAACATTCGTTAAGAATTTATTCTGAAACGCTAGCAAAATTGATATTTTATAAGTGTCGTTACTTGTATCGAATGTAGGTACGTGATATTCTGCTGAAATTGGTAATCTTTATCCATATAGCTTTAATATGCACATCATGTGTTACCTTCGTGTCTTCGTATATCTAATCAAGCCTTTTATTCTATATTGATCGCTTCTCAGGTTTAAAATCGTAATATTTCTAACATTTGAGGGGTGTGGAAGAATTGCAAATATGGGGTAAATGATTGCAGCATATTAGAGAGTAGTGATAACCTCTTATTTTTTACATCCAATGATAGATCAATGTAGGCTTAGTAATATAGTAGTTAGTTTAAGGTAAAAATATTACTATTACACTTTTTAGATGATGGATTTTGATGTAGGAAAAAATGGAAGAATTGTGAATATCTAAATGAAAAATTAAATAAAGCTAATGGTCATTTATTAATCATACAAGTCTTTATTCAAAAAAATCTTTAAAAACTGCAATAATTAATATTTATAAATTTTATTTATTTAAACTATAATTTTTAGCAAATAAAAAACAATGCGACATTATGTGGCGGCGGATAATTCCGAAGGGTTCTGTTTTTTTATTATTGTATATTTATGCTGACAATATATGAATGTTAATTATATAGTTTAAAGTCCGAATAACTGCAGAAAAAAATTTTTGGTATTTGTAACTATAATTACATGCTACTATAATTATGATTATAGTAGCATGTAAATATATAGTTATAAATTATACTAAAAATTTTTCTCTCAGAGTATGGAGTATTTTTCGAATAAAGATAATTATTTTATTAATTGATAAATTATCGTCGGCTTTATTTAACTTTTTTCGCAGTTACTTCACTTTCTGCCTTCCTATGAAAGTGCGTTTTATATAGACGGAACTTAAATGAATTTTCTATTACTGCCATAATAGAAGCGGAACATGATATTTTCGTGTAGACGATAGTTACGGTAGCATATTGTATGGTCGATCTGTCTTAGTATTTATAATGCTATCTACTTTCGTACGTCTATACACGTAGATTGGTCTTAAATCATGTTATTCCGGAATAAATTATTCAAGAATATAACGAAGCGTGTTTTGTACGACGGTACAATTTTACCATCAACGTGATTTAATACTTCTGTGTCCAGTATGCGAATCGTTAGACTTCTTAATGCTCGTTTCACCGCATTCAATTTAATACGGTATGCCGCGAGCTGTATAGTGTAGAAAGCAGAGGAGCGATTATCGCAACGAAGCTACGACTTATCGATTCCCGATTGCAGCGTGCACGCGTTGCCTCGCGAAAAATCACCGAAAACCTGCATACGCCAGGGCCAATTATCGCAAAACATTACATTTTCGTGCCCGTACCAATTAATACCATCGTGCCTGGTTTTTCGACTCGTTGCGTAACCCGTTGCCGGGATGAATTAACGGGGATGAAGAAACTAGAATCACGTGCTGCTGAACGTAACGTATTTTACGAATTGCCTGAAACAAAAGCAAATAGTTCATTAACAGATATATCCAAGACATTTGTAACTATCTATTGAAAGATCAGTGCAGCGATAAAATCACTTAGTAATCGTAAAGTATTGAGATTTCTATTATGATTATTTTTATATTAAGAGTTTAATTTTTCCAGAGAATACATCATTAATTAAATATTTAATCATCAAAATACTGCTTGTTATTCATGGTATATTCGGCAGAGAAAGACGACGGAGTTATAATGTAAACGAGAGCTATCGATGTATCAATCGTCCTAAACAATACTCGGATATACATTTGTCGCCGAATATGAAAAATACGTTGCGATAACAGTCGCGTCGATACGAGGTGCATACGAGGCGTTTATGTCATTCTAAAACGAAGTTGGTGTCAATCCGAATAGCATTGTAAAAAATCGCATAACACGACGTGGCGAATTAACTTTGAAATATAATTTTTTATATTTTTAAAAGATGATTTAAGAGAATAACTGAAAAAAAGAGTCCACACTATTCTTATAAAAAGATCTCTCAAAATTTTATTATAATGCTATTAAATTCATTTACTTTGTTTATAATTGATTCAATCTATTGTATTTTCATATCAATATTATTGTATTTTTGTCAACCTAATATAATCTGTGACGGCACATCGACTAAAATTACTAAAAATAATGAAATGTTAGGAAGAATTCAGATAAGTATAAAAAGTTTCTTGTCGAGAAATTCTATTTATGTCTACTTGACTTACTACTGTAATCAGCTCGATAATCGTCGATGATTGGCTGATAATTAAAAAAAAGGATACCTTATTAGATATAAATATAAAAAAAGGATTCATTTTTTAATAATGAAAATTGAAATTTTAATTTATTTTTATATTATAGGAATTCGATAATAGTTTTTTTTTTGTTATTTGATCTTTTAATCTCATTTTAGTAATAAAAAATGTAGTACGAGCGTTATGGCAGAAAGAATAACGGATAAAATAGGTTCGGTCACTTTACTGTCAACGATATCGATCGCGCGAGAAAGAGTAAGATGTATGAAAAGCGAGTAAGGCGTAAATAAAGTAGCCAGTGGCCGATAGGAGTGTGATAAGAATAGTACGAATTGGTCTAGATAAAAACGATCGAACCGATAGGAGTGATCGTAATATAAAATCTTGGTGAGACCCAAGCCATATGACGTTCCAATTCCAACGTTCTGCAGATCGTACGTCCGTCCATGCGCATACTATTCCACTTCCGCAGTGATATATCCCATCGACTTCCTTTCGCCGGCGCATCCTGCCTCGCTGAAACACGAGGCGTTACTTCTCCCATTCTCTTTTCCCGACCTGCGATTCGTCTCTTTCCTCGTTGTATCCCATCTCACTCGGGCGCCTGTGTTTCCTCTTTTCATAACTCTCGAAAGCCTCTCCACAAGTCTGGGCTGCTTACCTACAAAAATCGATAGCGAGGCGTTTTCCACGGGCCGTTCCGTCGCGTTTTCCTCATGTGTTTTTATCTTTAAATATTTTCTAACACTATGACATTCTCTTATTTATAAGCATTTCTGTTTATCTTTCTATTTGCGTGTAATCTCTAACCATAATTATTTCATACATTTAGTGATTCGGTCTCGCCGAGACGAAACGAGACTAGTTCAAATCTCGTCTCGGTCTCGATCTCGAGTCGAGACTCTCGGTCTCGATAATCATAATAAGTGTTTTTTCAATTTCTTCTATGATCTATGTGATTAAACTTTTAAACTTAAATTATTCACTATATTTTATGAATTAATTAAATTTTTTAACTATTTTATTAATTTGTGTACTAGTAATAAATTTTTGAAAAATAAATGAATATATCTGGTTTAAAGGATATTTTTTTAATGATTTAATTATTTTCTAAAGCATCATTAGTTATTAGAAAA